>NC_088922.1:7247500-7440000 GCF_038396675.1 Hydra vulgaris
TTTGTCAAACAGAAACAAATCGTTGTAAAATAAAATAAAATATAAAAATGCTACGAATATATTCCCCAACCCAATATATATGTATATGTATATATATATATATATATATATATATATATATATATATATATATATATATATATATATATATATATATATATATATATATATATATATATATATATATATATATATATATATATATATATTTATTTATTTATTTATTTCAAAATTAGTATAAGTCCATATAAATACAAGTGTGCATTAAAATAACCCATGCCCTATCATGTTTATATTGAAAAATACAAAAACAATTCTATCTACATCTTGTAGTGTAAATGTAATTTAAACCAATAAAGAGGAGCTACATCGGGCTCCTCTATGTTGACCCAGTTAAGCTGCAGAAAGCAGCTGGTCAAGAAAGTTACAATAAAAATTCTTTAAATAAATATACAGATGGTGAATCAACTGCTTGCTGTGAAAAAGCGTTTCAGTGTATTGTTACTCTATTTGTAAAAAAGTTTTCTCGTTCAATGCAACCTTTGACTAGTTGAGGCATTAATCGCTGATTGTGTTCACAAAGATTGTAATTTGTTTTTGAATTTAGTAGAATTTGAGGGAAATGAAAGTTAACTTCGTCAATCTGTTAAGTAAGTTTAAATATATATATATATATATATATATATATATATATATATATATATATATATATATATATATACACTCACATTAATATACATATATATACATATACATATATATACATATATATACATATACATATAAATATATATATATATATATGTATATATATATATATATATATATATATATATATATATATATATATATATACACATATATATATATATATATATATATATATATATATATATATATACACATATATATATATATATATATATATATATATATATATATATATATATATATATATATATATGCATGTATTATATATATGCATGTGTTATATACATGTATGTATTATATATATGCATGTATTATATATATGCATGTATTATCTATATATAATAAATTGTAAATCCATTATCCATTGTTTAAGAAATATATTTCTTGTTATAAGAAATATATTGCAGAAAATTTGATTCTTAAAACCAGCAAAATGTTCTTTTTATAAAAAACATTTTGCTGGTTTTAAGAATCAATTTTTAACAATTTATAGTAATTTTTTTTTATTTTGTTAATTCACCTCCCCAATGCCATGAAAGCCACTACAGCTGAGGAGGCTACTTGCAAGGCCTCTGTGCAGAGAAACAAGTTAAGCGCTGTACTACCAGGGGCAAGGTGGAGATCAAACTTGGAACTTCTTGCTTATGAGATGAGTGCTCTACCAATACACCACTGCCACATAAGTTGCAGGGTAGATAAGTTTTTGAGATAATTTAGGATTACAGGCTTAGGTTCATTTTTATGTTTATAAGTTTTCTGGTTAACATATTTTCACCTACAAGTATCAGAGTTATAATTTACTCATTAATAACAAATTGAATGAATCAGTCACACTACCTTATTTTCAATGCAACATATCAGCAAATTGGATGCAATGGTCCCATGACTTTTATTTTAAATGCAACAACAACAAATTAAAGGAATTGAATACACAATCAACACTGCAAACTACTTTATGTATGTTGGTAATTACCAGAACTCAAAGAATATTGTTAAGAAGAGAAAAAATAAAGACTTAGAAACTCTATATTGTATGAGTAGGAAAAACACAAAGGTAAGAGAGTCAAAGCATTGATGTGTAAGGGAAAAAACTATATGAAAAAAAGTTTTAAAGCATAAATGGACAAATACAGTGAAAGGTAGCCTCAAAATCAAAAACTGAGTTTTAAAACTGTACCCCGGAGGTACCAAAGAGGCACAAGCAATAACCCATGAGTATAAGGTCAAGCCCTCATTATTCTAGGCAGGAAACAGTTTAAATGAGATTTACCTCTATGCTAGCCTTTTAGATGGAAAAAGGATGTGAGACTGTTTAACAAAGATTTTCTTCTTACCCTAAATGACTTTACTTAGGAATTCTTCTAGAAGACAGTAGCCAGATGCATTAACATCTGTCTAAGATGAGTATTGGTATTGACACACCATTGCTAGCCTGTAATTAACTAAGACCTCCAAAACATGGGATATTATAAGTCAGAGTTAACTTCTCTAACCCTTTTGTTATAAAAGCAAAACCTACAAGTAGGACATAAGGCTAGTTGTTCTGGATTACATGTTACCAGTAACAGGGTGATCACGATGGTCCTAAACCTGACCTGACTTTATGTGAAGAAGCATCAGCGAACACACACACTTTATGTTTATATCTTTTTAAGTTTTATTGGCTATTTTTTTCTATCTGTAATTTTTTACTTATGTTGCGTATCTTCTATGTTTGCTTTCTAACAAGAATTTCATTATGATGCAATTCTATTATATACATAAAATATATATAATCTCCTTGTCATATTATATAATCTCCCTGTCATATGTGCCACACCTGGTATCTAGATTTTTAATTAATGTTGAGTTGATGATAAAGCTTTATCCATTCCTGTAAATATTTTGATTATCTGTATCATATCCCTATCTTAAACCAGAACTTTTGTACTAAGTTTGACCTTTCATTAAATTTCACTTCTGAAATTTTTAATTTCTGAAAAGTTTTTTAGAAATATTTTAGTTAATCTTTTTTTTTCCAAATTAAGAATTTTAAATTTGAAGATAAAAGTGAAGCAACCTAAAAGCTTTTCATCAAGTAATTACGATAAAAAACTTGTACAGTTGAAAAAAAGTTACAGCTATTTAATCAATCGTTTATTAAATTTATTAATATTGAATTGAATTAAATTTACTATTACTGTAATTGAATATTTAAACAAAATTTTTTATAAAAATATTACTTTAATATTTTTTTTAAAGATTCCGGTTGTGTTTTACAATAATTTCGAAGATACTGAAAATAGTTGTGGTGTAAGTTGTTTTTAGTAGACATTAATATTATTAGTTAAAGTATTTTTTATGAATTTTTTAAAAATTTTTGAAATTTACATAAGTAATAAAGTAAAAGTTGATCTTAATATTTTCTAATATCTTAATATTTCCTAATATCTTAATATTTCCTAATATCTTAATATTTCCTAATATCCTAATATTTCCTAATATCTTAATATTTCCTAATATCTTAATATTTCCTAATATCTTAATATTTCCTAATATCCTAATATTTCCTAATATCCTAATATTTCCTAATATCTTAATATTTCCTAATATCTTAATATTTCCTAATATCTTAATATTTCCTAATATCCTAATATTTTCTAATATCTTAATATTTCCTAATATCTTAATATTTCCTAATATCCTAATATTTCCTAATATCTTAATATTTCCTAATATCCTAATATTTCCTAATATCTTAATATTTCCTAATATCCTAATATTTCCTAATATCCTAATATTTCCTAATATCTTAATATTTCCTAATATTTTAATATTTCCTAATATCCTAATATTTCCTAATATCCTAATATTTCCTAATATCTTAATATTTCCTAATATCTTAATATTTCCTAATATCTTAATATTTCCTAATATCCTAATATTTTCTAATATCTTAATATTTCCTAATATCTTAATATTTCCTAATATCCTAATATTTCCTAATATAGATATATTAAGAAAAGTCTCTACAAAAATATAAACATTTTATTTTACAACTTTAAACCATTTATTGTTTTAAAAAATGTTCAATTATACTACGACTGCTTTTTAAGTTAAACATGTTAATTAACCAAACAATTAAGTTATACAATTATTAGAAGCAGAAGCAATCAAAAAAAATTAAAAAAAAAATAGATTAAATGAAGTAAAGCAATTAATTAAATGAATCAATTAATTACAGAGATGAGGATGTGAAGTAAAAAATACCAGACTCAACATTTTTTGGTACAACAGAACTCATTGCCAAACGTGTATTTTTTTGTTAAGCAAAATACAGCTATGACATTTTGAATTTTCATGTAAATTGTTTGGCATTTTCTTTTGTTGTATTTTTATTCAAATATTTTAGACACTTTTTGCATTTTTTTTGTTTGCATTTTTAATGTTTGTTGCGCGGATTGGCTCTTGAATGGCTGATTAGGCTGAATGATTGATTTAAGCTGGTGAAGCTTCTGAACAGAAATGCAAAAGTGTGAACAACTGAACATATTGAGCAGATTTTGGTAGTTAAAACATTTGTATAACTTGCAATTTAGATTTGTCAAGTTTTTATCGCCTAATCTATAATTTCCAATGTCTGAAACCATAGTACCAAGCTTTGCCTGGTTTACCATTCGTAAATAAATTAGTTAGTTTTATATGTTGTTAATATCTAGCAACAAGATCAAATACTTGTTTGCAGCTTCTAACAAGACCCAGCATGTTTATTAAGCATTTCTAGTAATTCAATAAAAGTACTTAAAATGGTAACTGTGCTAGTACCACTAGAGCATGCAGGTTTCCTTATCCTCAACGTTAAAGTAGCCTTTAGAATGCTACACATAATAATAAGTAGCCAGGTTTGTTATCTTTATTTTTTATTTTTTGTTTTTTTATTTTACTGGGAGGACAGATAGTGGATTAAATTTAAAATATTTTACTGTAACTCTTTTCAACTCGTGTTAAAATTTTTAAATTAAAAACCAAACAGTTTTATACCGTATGATAAAGCAAAAATGTGTGATAGAGTATGTCTTTTATTATGCACAATGTTCTGATTACAGGTATACCTTTTAAATGTCTATAGCGCATCCAGAAGTGAAGTTAATCTAGTCTGAAAATTTAGGCCAACTATGTAATATTTCAATAAAAAAGCTTTACTCAGAAATTTAATGTCTCTTTTGCTGAATTAGCTAGTCACAGTCTTAATATTTTCTTGCAGAAGTGGAAATAGATGACTAGTTCTTGATTTTCTTAGATGTGCAGAACTTCTATCCCTTTGCAAAAACCAACAGAAATCACCCATCATAGCTGGACTATATTTCTAAATTTCATATAGACTTCTTTCCTGACTAAATTGTCAGGAAAGAAGTCTATATGAGATGCAGGAAATGCATCTTAAGAGATACATTTTCTCTAATGGCCTTGTAGTTTGTTTAAGTTTCTTGACTAGTTCTCTGTAGTCGTTTGATTTTCTATTTCCAAGAAACCCACAGCCTTGAATTAGTTCTAAGCTGTCTGTTGCAAATCAGTCAGCTTTGATGTAAACATGAAATTATTCACTATAAAATGTCTAAGTTGAGGTCCTATGAAAACTCCTTTTATAATTTTGGCATTACTTAGAAATTATACCTTAGAAATGTCTTTTTGAGGTACTGAAAAAGATCTGAGTTGCCTTTAAGAGCTTTCAAAAAGTTCATCAATCCCATTTTGATGTGAATAGATGGAAGGTAAATTTTTTGTGGACTGTGCTAGTGTTTTCCTGAAACATATTTACATTCAAACTATGTTTTCCTGGGACATATTCAGATCTTATTGGCCACTGCTTCCGTGAATACTTATGCTTATAAGCATGAGTGTCCCACAGGCACAGCCGTGGGGCAGCCTTTTAGTTCTCTCCAAACCATAGGAATTGCAAATGACAAACTTCTTATGCCCTTTAGCCACTGCGTCAAATTTGAGTAGCATGACACAAGCTTCATACTTATGTAAGCATTATAAGCAAATTTGACCAAAGCACAGTGGTTTAGAAACATTTAAAATTTGGCTAAAATACAGTTTTTTGAGTAGTGCAATTTAAATAATGTTATTTGCTAACTATTTCCTACAGTTTCTTATGGTTCTAACCGCTTAAAAAAATAAGTAAAGCGTGTACATAAAATAAATGTGAAAGTAAAAAAACAACTAAAAAAAAGTAACCCTCAATTTTTATTTCGAACCAAGTAATAATTTTAATACAATAATATAAGAAGATCAAACATTAAAAAAAAAGTTTATTATTCCTGTGGGAATCTAATTAAATTTCTAGCTTTTGCTTTAGTGGTACCCATAAACTTGCGCACAGAATAAGAATCAAAACTATTAAATGCTTTTTTAAATGGTATTTTAATATCTTTAATGTTTCTGCAAAGCTTTTTTGTTTTTTTCATTTTTCTTTTAATAATAGCCCAGTACTTTTCAATAACTCTCAATTCTGGGCTGTTTGGGGGATTTTCTGTTTTAGGCACAAATTTCACATTATTCTTTTTATACCATTCCATAGCTAGTTTACAATAATGAATTGAAGCTAAATCAGGCCAGAACACAGGTCTGTTATTGTGTGATTTAATGAGAGGTAAAAGGCGTTTTTGTAAACATTTTTTAACATATATTTGACCAGAAAGTGTGGAATGAGAAATATAAGGTGCTGATTTTTTTTTTGCTACAACTGCAAATAGCTTGCCAAATCAAAGCTTTTTTAGCGAACTTGTCATGTTTAGTGTATTTAAATTTCTTATCTGCTTTTCCTCTATATTTGGCAATATAATAAACAGCACTAAGAATTTGTTGATGATCGTACTTGATATAATAAGTTTCATCCCCTTCGATAATACAGAAATTTTTTGAAATAAAATTATCATACAACTTTCTGCCACGGGTTCTCGCACTTTTTTGTTGAGTTTCAGAACCGTTGGGCACTTTTTCTTGTAAGAAATGCATTTAGAAAATGCAATTTTAACGAATTTAAACTGATTTTTATGTAGCCAAGACTTTTTACTTTCTACTTCCTTCACAAAGCCGATTTTTTTTAAAATAGAGTTTGTATCATTCTATAAGAAACTAAAAAAGTTAGCTGCCCCAACTTGCCCCATTTATGTTTGCTTTTATTGCTTTTAAGTTAATATCAACTTTCACTTTTGTATGAGTATAAAGTTTACAAAACATCAATTTTATTTAGCTATTAAGGACAGAATTTTGATTGATAGAAATGAATCATTTCAAAATTTAGTTTTTGATTACATTTTTTTTTTACAAAAAAATTATTCTTCTTCCAACCCATCTCCCCCCGTCTCCCCCTCCACCCCCTTTGCTGACCATATTTGACCCTATTTAAAAGATTTTTAGTGCTCTTTCCTTGTCAACCTTTTTTACATCATAGAGCAAATTTTCAACAATTTTGAATAAATATTTTTTTAAAAATTAGGCGTGGTATTCTTTCTCTGTGACTCCAGAGGAAATAATCCAAAAACATAACAAAAACTCTCAAGATGGTTTACACATCTGCACCTCTCAACCATCTTTTCAAACAAATTATATTTATTATTTTAGTTAAACGCGGGTAATAAATTTGTAGTCAGAGTCAGTTTTTAATTATTGACTCATAATGTTCCCAATTCACTGACATAACACTTAATGAAAGGTTATTGAATACCAAACTGTCTTCCTATGCGGCCAACTGCTGCTGATATCAGCTGCTATGCATAGGTCTTCATCATTAGCCAATGCGTTGGCAGATTCTGATATTATTATCAACCAAAACAAATTCAGATCCATCTTAAGTAGAAAACTGTAAATACAGCTATAAAAGTAGCTGAGTAGACAAGTAGACAAATGGCAACAAGATAATTTGTTGTTGCATGGCAAAAATTTAAGTTCTAATGTGATATGACTCAAAATACCGACGTGCTAGAAATATTCTGACTGCATATTTGAAATCAGCAGCATTAATATATATATATTACCTAACTTTTTCTTATAAATTGCAAAAATTGTGTTGCACAGTGTAATATTTTTAATATAATCTTGAACATATTAGAAATATAATGTCTTTAAATAGTTTTTTTGCAAATTAAAAAAAAATTAAATAGCGTATATTTATAAATGTTAATTTATTATCACTTGGTTATAGTTGCCATTTATTTTACTTTAGAATGTAACTATTGACAATGAATCAAGTTGCCTTGATGGCGAAAAACCCAAAAATAACTTTCCAAAAATAAATCAGGATAATTTCTATGAAACTGATCAAAAGGTTGAACATATATACGCTTCAATTGATAATATTCCTAAAGCCGCTAATTTATATGATACGAGAAATGGTTCTCTAAATAAAGCGTGTCAAAATTATGTGAATTTGAGCAGTTGTGATTCAAATCAGTACGACAAATTATTCAGCCAAGATACCGTTAAGATGTTACTTTGAATCAAAATCATGATTTCTATTTTTTCACCGTTTTCAGATAAATATTTGCTTGAACTTCGAATTTTGTATATCTTGGAATACTTTTACTTTGGTTCACTCAAGCATGATCAATGGGTTCTTTTATTTATTTGTTTTTATTTTAAAAGTTTAACAATCAATTTTTCAGTGTTTTTTGATAAATCATACTTCTTACACGTCATGTTTTAGAGACAACCAAATGTTATTCCAACATTCTTTTTTGTATTTTTTTATAATAGATTTAAATTTAAAGATTTTGAAATAACTTTAAATTTTTAGAAGTTTTTCTATAGTTGTTAATATTCTTAAATTTTTATATATTTTGATATCACGGTATATTTTAGTTTTAACTTTTTATATTTTAAAGTTTTGACCTCAACTTGAAAAGTATTTTTGTAAAACTTAACAAAGTTTTTTTTAAATTTTAGTATGAGTGCAACTGTATAATAATTTTACTATTAATTTAACATGATTTTTATAATGTTTATATATATTTTTCTTTAAATTGTGCAATCTGAAACTTTTTCTTTGGTCATTAAATAAAAAATACAGTTTGTCTTAAAAATTAGTTATCGATGTAAACGCAAGAGCTTCTTTCAATAACAAAAAACTATAACGTTTAAAAATTTGCAGAAGCGTTTAACTATATTTTCAAAAATACAATTTTTTTTATTTAAACCAAACCATAGTATTAAGATTAACTGAATTAAACTATTTGCTCTTGTTTTTTTTTTTGTTTTTTTTCGCCTATTTAGGTTTCATGAATTGGTTACTGTAAATCAGTGCTGTGGCTAGAGAGTTGGAGGCATCCCCCTCTAGGTTAGGGTACCCCACCCCATGGTGTGATAAACAAGTTTTCCTGTAAAAAAAAAAATCTTAATTATTCCTGTGGGAATCGAATAAAATTTCGAGCTTTTGCTTTATTAATGAATTTTTTTTTTCCCAATTAGTGAAATGTTAAAGCTATGCAGGATTCATTACATTATTTACAAAATAAGTGTCTAATCCCAGGATTTGATAAGCATATAAAGCGCCATAAAAAGTCTTCATTTGTCTATGAACGTGAACATAACCTTGAATAAAAACTCAAGAAATGAGTTAATTACTTCTTATTACTTACTTCTTGAACTTCCTAACATCGTAATAGGCAACTACCTGCCAACTATGTATCAAGGTTTTGTGCAAGCTCTGAGGCATGTTGTGCCACGGGTAAATTAGTACAAAGAGTTGTGCTTTGGCTAGACAATAATCTCTTTTGTCTCTCACCATCAATCAAAACACGAGATGATACTGTACGTGGAGTCTTGACAACCTTGTCATAAATTGATTATAAACGCAATTGACCCATTATAACCTAATTTTGAGCACGTAATCGACTAACCCAAGACTAATAAATCAACATTGTATTGTACTTCTAGCAATCGCAACATAGTACCATCAGCAAAGCATGAAATATGACTATAGCAGAGTAATCTGTTGCTGTCTATATTTAAGGGCAAAAGCGAATCCTTCTCTTTTGCCTCAGGTAAAAAATTGTATAGTGGGTAAAAGTAAGTATTTCAATATTGAGATCTGCTCATTTCATTATCTAACGAAAAGTTTATCAGATGTATTAAAGGCATATACAAATGTACTGTCTTCTTCCTTTTATAGTGACAGATTATTAGAGCTATTAAAAATAAAAGTTACTTGTTGTTGCATTTTTATTATTGAAATAATTATCCATCCTTTTTTTCTCTTTTAATTATATTTTTTGTGATATGAATATGTCATTATATTATTTAAATAAAATTTGAATTTTGAACTTTTATGTGAATAATTAAGTAAAATAAAATATAAAAAATTCTCTTAAAATAACAGGAAGATTATTTAATGTAACTTGGGGATTATTTTAAGTAAAAAGGAAATTAAAGTAATAGGGAGGTTATTTTAAGTAACAAGGAAATTATTTTATGTAACAGGGGATTGCTTTATGTAACCTGTTTTAGGACCATTACTTTTTCTTATTTTTATCAATGATTTAAATGTTTCACTTAAATTTTCTACTGCGTATCACTTTGCATATGACATCAAGTTGCTCCTAATTAACAAATCACTTAAAACACTTTAAAAAAATATTAATCACGATCTAGCTAACATCGTTTAATGGCTCCGTTCTTCTAAATAATCCCTTAACTCTAAAAAAAACAGAAATTATTATCTGTCAAACAAAAATAAATAACCTATTAAATTTAAGATTAAGCGCGCAGAAAATAAATCCAGTTAACTCTATTAAATATCTTGAAATCAAAATAGTCTCTAATTTATCTTTTGTATTGCATCTTCAAGACTTCACATTGAAATTAAACAGATTGAACGGTATGTTAGCTAAAATTCGTCACTATGTTAGCCATGAAACTTTGCTTAATATCTATTATGCTATTTTTCACACTCATCTCAGATATGCTTGTAAAGTTTGGGGATAATAAAGCAGCTTGCAAGACTAACTCATCTCCAATAGCTCTAAAGTTAATTTATTTCCAACATACTACTTCAAATTGAAGCATACTCTGCTTTTTATCTAAAGTCCTTAAGTTATCTTATTCAGCCTTTAAACTGATTATTTGTTTGGAACCAAAATCACAATAACCTACCTGTTACATTTATCAACTTTTTTAATCATAGGGAAATTGTAACTATATTCTACGATCTGCTTGCAACTTTAAGTTATCTGTACCAAAATATTGAACTGTTCATTACGGCTATGAATCCATACAAGATAAAAGCATGCAAATATCTCCCATGTTTGTATGCTTTCATGTTTTATGGATTTATGGAATATTTTATTTCCCAACTAAAATCTCTTAATTCTCAAATTTTAAAATTGCTCTCTTTAATTATTTAAAAAAAAATACTGTTTATAAACCTTATACCTTTCTTCAACTTATTATTTATAACTCGGAGCTTCTGTTTATCTAATCTGCTCGTTTCTGTTGTGTTATAAGACAAATCTTAATAAATTTTTTTAAATTTGTTCTTTTTATCTTTCTTAAAATAAAATATTTTCATTAGTATTCTCTTCATCACTATTATCTTTACATAATATTATAAATATTATTTTTACTGTTGTTGATGTTGTTATAATTATTTTTATATTACTGTTTTTGTTATATTATTATTGTTGTTGTTATTATTATTATTATCATTATTGTTGTTTTTATTTCTATTCTTAATCTTATTACTAATATTATTATTATTGTTGTTATTATTATTATCATTATTATTATTGTTATTATTATTATCATAGTATAGTATAGTATATACTTTTTATAATGTGTTATCACTAATATTATTTTTATTTACTCCTACTTGTATTATAATTATTATTGTTATCATTTTATTATTATTGAATTTTACAGGTGTTTACTTCATATTAATACTTATTTGTAAATAAACTTGATGTAACAACTTTATTCAGAATATATTTGATTTGATTTTGTAACAGGGGAAAAATATTTTGCTGTTAGGCAAAGTAATCGTAAATATATAAATCATAAATCACAATGTCATAAATACAAGCAACAAATCATAGAATTTATATCATATGGATCAAAGAGTTATAATATAGCAGGAAAGAGAACGAAGTAAAAAAAAAACCTAATTTTTCAAGCAACAATCTTATGTACCGCGTAACTATCATAATTAAAGTTAATCAAATTCCACATTAAAAAAAAAAAAGTTCGATGGAACGTCTTAAGCAATCCAATCATTGCAAATATAAGATGAAAGTTGAGAAAAATTCGTAAACAATATTTAGAATTTTTTTTATTTTGTGCATTTTAAACGACGAATAATAAATTTCTAGATTAGAAATCAAATAATAAATGTCTAGATAAGAGTTGGTAGTATTTTTACCGGATTTACAAAAAGATATTTTATATCTTTTAGAAAGTTATAAAATACCTATAAAAATAAAATGTAGAAATATGTTTTTAAGTCCAAAAAAATACAGCGACACAAAATAAAATTTTATTTTAATTGACCCCTATAATTTTAGGCGCCATTTTGATTTGCTGCTGAAGTAGTAATTTTATAATTATAAAGTAAGACTGTACCACGATTTTAAACGATTTTCGACTTCGTTCTCTCTCCAGCTAGTCTATAACACCTTCTTGCGGAAACACTTAGCGGATCCTTAAAGAACTTTATGTATACATTATAAATTTGTTTAAATTAAATCCGAACTCTTCAGACAACATTTCCCATTGTTTTTAACAGAGACAGTAATGATTCCAACAAAAGCGGGCAACTTTTCAAAGATATCAGCTTCAAGAATGTTATCTGCGTGTTGAAGTAGTTTTATCATGCATTTTCTTCAAAAACCTCACAAAAAATGATTTAACTTAACTTGGTGTTTTTCAGTAAAAAATGCTACTAGAAATGCTATAAAGTTATCACCTGGTAATTTTTTGAAATCAGCTTTAACTTTAACGGCCATAGCGTGGCCGTTAAAGTTAAAACTTTAACGGCCAAATTTAAAAGTTTCTCTGCCTAAAATTGGTATAACTCTCTTCCAGAAAATATGGTTGACAAATCCTTGTATTCGATGTTGTTCTGGAAAAGGTCATTTAGCTTTAACCAAAATGTAATCTAGTTCATCAAAAATTGGAAGATTCCCTGTGCTCACGGAATTAGGGGTATCTCATTTTTTTTTATTCTATCAAACAGCTGGAAACTAATAAAAATATATTGTAAGATTGATTTTTGCGTCCCCCCCCCCCTCCTTCGAAACCCGTGTCGTTGGCTCTGTATGATATATTTTTTGGTATTTCAATAATTGGCATTTTACGTCTGATAATAGTCCATATAAATTAAACCAAAATATCGCAAAAAAAAAAAAAAAGGAAAAATAGTACGATGCTGTTTTTGATGTTTTATAACTAATTATAACTTTACGTACTACAAGAAATGTTGCTAAAACACTTATAGTTTTTATATTTCAAAGTTATTTTTTGAATACTTTTAATAGAAAATCTGATTTAAGCACTTTTTTTTAAGAACAATAAATTATTCTTGCATAGCAACGCCCGTAGCGACCGTCATCTCACTAACTCTGACTTGGTTTTATGGATATATAAATATATCCATAGAATAATTTACTAATTACTTACTAATTAATTAAAAAAGTTATACTATTTCATTAATTAATTAATTAGTAAGTAATTAGTAAATTATTTTATGGATATATTTATATATCCATAAAACCAAGTCAGAGTTAATGAGATGACGGTCGCTACGGGCGTTGCTATGCAAGAATAATTTATTGTTCTTAAAAAAAAGTGCTTAAATCAGATTTTCTATTAAAAGTATTCAAAAAATAACTTTGAAATATAAAAACTATAAGTGTTTTAGCAACATTTCTTGTAGTACGTAAAGTTATAATTAGTTATAAAACATCAAAAACAGCATGGTACTATTTTTCCTTTTTCTTTTTTGCGATATTTTGGTCTAATTTATATGGACTATTATCATAAAATACACTAACATAATTTACATATATAAATATATATATATATATATATATATATATATATATATATATATATATATATATATATATATATATATATATATATATATATATATATATATATATATATATATATATATATGTATATATATATATATATATATATATATATATATATATATATATATATATATATATATATATATATATGTATATATATATATATATATATATATATATATATATATATATATATATATATATATATATATATATATATATATATATATATATATATATATATATATATATATGTATATATATATATACATATATATATATATATAAAATATATATATAAAGCATAAAAACAACATAAAAAATTCGATTGGATTTTACTGAATTGTAGGAAAATTGTTATTCACGATACTGATTTCCGATAAATGCCGATAACGAAGCGGTTTTGTTTAAAAAAAAAACAGGTTTAAATTTAGGTTTTCAAGAAATTTTTTGGTTAAAGGAAGAGCAAACCTACAAGAGGGTGTATAACGCAGAGGCGTAGTGACAAATTTTTAGACTTTTTTTACCATAAAAATCTCTTTGGACTACGATATAAGGATATATTATATATAAGGGTATATTATATCCTTATATCGTATGACTACGATATAAGGATATAATACTTATATAAATATAATACGATATAAAGATATAATACTTATGACTACGATATAAGGATATATTATATATAAGGATATATTATATCCTTATATCGTAGTCAAAAGAGATTTTTATGGTAAAAAAAGTCTAAAAATTTGTCACTTCCTTTAACCAAAAAATTTCTTGAAAACCTAAATTTAAACCTGTTTTTTTTTAAACAAAACCGCTTCGTTATCGGCATTTATCGGAAATCGGTATCGTGAATAACAATTTTCCTACAATTCAGTAAAATGCAATCGAATTTTTTATGTTGTTTTTATGCTTTATTGTATACTAAAACAAAAATTATTAACATATTATAAATAAAAAGTATAATAGTTTCCTTTTATTTTAGATTACGATAATTAGTATATACTATAATATATAAGTGTATTGTAAAATTGTATATCGTATATATATATATATATATATATATATATATATATATATATATATATATATATATATATATATATATATATATATATATATATATATATATATATATATATGTATATATATATATATATGTATATATATATATATATATATTTATATATATGTATATATATATATACTTTTTAAATATTTTATAAATATATATATATATATATATATATATATATATATATATATATATATATATATATATTTATATATATATATATATATTATATATATACATTAATTTAGCCTAAAAATAATATACCTAAAATTTAGGTATATATATATAAAAATTGTTTATTGGTATGTTCTTAAACTCCTAAAATGAGCATAAGAAAGGTAAATTCTAGTGCGAGATATCACAAACTTAACAATTCTGATGAAGATTTTGTTGATTCTCAGGTAAATATAAATTGCTGTTTTCTTATCTTTATAATTTTTTAGTTAATGTTCTACTTAATAACATGGTAGAATAATGACAATAACAATGATAGTAGTATTTCATAGTTTTTAAATTAGTTTCAAAGCTTGCCAACTACTTTTCCAACAAAAGCCGTTGCTTTAGCTATATTTTTATTCATGCTTGGTTCAATATTGCTTGTTATTGGATGTATGCTACTTACTGGATACATTGATGTCATGGTATAAATAATATTTGTTTTTGCAATTTTAAATATAAATGAAAATAAAAGAAAATAATTATATTTCCTGTTTTATTTTATTAACTTATTTATCAGCTTGTCTATGAAATTGTTTTTATTTATGATAATTTAAAGTTTATTGGTACTTAACATACATAACATATGGACATACAGGTACTTTATATAACATATTTACATATATAAATAATATGTAAAATAACACATGTAGGAAAAATCAGATTATGATTTTGATAGTTTAAGCTCCTATTTAAAAACTGGTTATTTGGTAAATCTATTTGAATAATATAAAACAAATTTTGTTTATAAAGTAATGAACATATTTATATTTATGTCTGTTTTATATATTTATATTTTATTTTACTAATTTTTTTTACTAAATTTTATATATTTATACTTTATTATACTAATTTTAGTATGCTGACAGAACATGGCCAGTAGTTATACTTGGTGTTTTGCTGTTTATTCCTGGCTTTTACCATGTGCGAATAGCATTTTATGCATGGAGGGGGTATAAAGGTTTTTCATACAATGACATTCCTGACTTTAATTGATTGTTTAGGTTATTTTTTTTTTTACTATTGCTATGCTTTTTTTAATGAGTTTTAAATTTCTACTTGTTTTATTTCTAAATTAATTTAGTTACAATATGTTGATATGATTGGTCTCTGCATTAATACTGCACTCTTTGCAAATGATTCCTGTAAAACTTAATGTAAATCTTGACTTTGTAAAACAACCATGATTGTAAAAGATAATTTTTAACAAAAGAGAAAGAATCTAAAAGTTTTAAAAAGAAATTATTCTTTAAATGTTTATGATTTTTTTATTTTTTAATGACCAATTAGTTGTGTAATAGCTTTTTTTAATTTATTTGTTTTTTCATATTGATTTTAATTAATTTGTTTTTTGGTCTTTTTTTGTTTGGTTTTCATAATACTAATATGACTTTTTTCTTAATAATTCACAAATATTTTGGTTTTTATTTATTTTTGAAAGTTTAATTATGAATCTTAATTTATTAATATTTTATTCTTATTGATTCTTAATGCATTATTTTGTAAAAATTATAAAAGTAAAACATTAAGAAAAGAAATTAAAATCTCAAAAAACTTATCTTCATCTTAAAATAAAGCTTATATAAAAAATATGGTTAAAAATACATTATCTTTTTAATTCAATTAACAAATGTATTAGTTGACCCAATATCTGCGTAATGTTTTAAAGACAAAACTTATAAATTTTAAAATTTTATAAAAAATTTATTTTTAAACAAAAAAGTAAAAAAAATTGCTGCAACTTCACAAATGACTAGAACTGTTTTATTCAATGTGACTTTTTGAAGTCGATCATGGAATGTCTGGCAGGCATTGATGATGTCAATAGTTGGAATAATTTTCCATGCTCTGAAAATAGACTGCTTTAGAGCCTCAATACTATTATACTGTGTGACTTACATACTTCAACAGCCATCCACATAAAATAGTCTAAATGTCTGGACTTAAGGAGGCCACATTGACTTATCCCAAAATTGTGCCATTGTATCAAAGAGGTACTGTTGAGATTTTAATTTGAAATTACCTTCTGAGTATGTCTTCTTTATCCAAAAAATAAATTTGTCTGTAAAAGGCTATAATCTTCTCCTGAGTCACTAGAGGACATCTCATTCAATTAATTCCAATAACACTCTGAATGAACACAGAGGCTTGGTGTTTTGTTTTAATAGAATATTTAATGTAGTCTGTCATAGTCCTTGACTTTAGGTTAAGGTATTTCATTACCCTTTGCATTGTAGAATTCGACACCTTCAACTTCTTTGCCAAGGTGCAAACTGATCAAGTTGGCTCTATCCGCATCCTGCTTAACTTTTTCTTTGACTAATTGATAAAAAAATTTTGTTCATGTTCAAGTTTTTGTAAAATTATCTTAGTAGTGGTCTTTCCTAACTAAGGTCAGTATCATTCCTTATTTTGCTTCCTGTGCTTGCATTTTTTTTTTTAAATATTCAAAATTTGTGTCATTTGTTTTTATATGCATCTATGACTAAAAAAAAAAAAAAACAAGAGTTGCCACAGATATCCAAAAGTAATTACTGGAGTCATAAAAGCAGCCTTACACAGTTGCTGGGTTACCTAGTAAATTATTAATAAAAACAATAATTAATGCAATAAATTTTATAAGAAAATTGAAGTATTTTTCTATTGGATAATGTAAAAATAAATGTTCAACTTCATTTTTAGAGATACAGTTAATAAGATAACTACAGTTAATAATTAAATTTTTTTATTGAACATGTCAAAACAAGGTACTGTTAGAGACAACAAAAAAGTTGTAAGTATAAAATCAGATAAATATATTATGTTTATTATTAATATGCTGTTAAAATATTTATGATAATTATTTTAAAATTTATTAAAAAACTCATAATACTTTGTAAAATTTCAGAGTGGAGAATTGTTTACATTAACCTATGGTGCATTAGTGTCTCAATTACTTAAAGATTATGAAAGTGATGATGAAGTGAACAAGCAACTTGAAAAAATGTATTTGTATTTCTAATTTTAATTACTGCTTATAAGAAAAAAATAATAGCTTTATGTTTCTAAAGTAAAGAAAAACTACAAGAAAATTAAAAAAAAAATGAAATAATAATAGATATTTATTGATTTCCTCAAGAAATTCAAATCCAACAATTGCTTTGATAGTGATGTATAATAAATTTTGACCCTGTCTGAAGAATTTTTAGAACAATTTATATTTAACTTAACTAGTATAACATGTGGTGAATGCATCAATAAATGCAAATCAATAAGGTTTAAAGTTAATACTATCAATATTTGATTGTACAAGCCATTCTTTTATGTCTATTTGATGGTACAACCCATTCTTTTATGTCTTGAAATGCTAATTAGAAAATTGAACACTATTTACACCAGGTCAAAAATTTGTCATAAGTGAATGTTACTAACAACTTAATTTACTTATTGATTTTCATGTTTTGCTATTTCCCTTCAATACACTAACAAAATTTCCCTTCAGTACACTAACAAAATTTCCCTTCAGTGCACTAACAAAATGTGTACTGTACACTAACAAAATTTCAGTACACTAAAAAAATGTTATTGTACTGAAGGAAACAAGCTATTTTTACAATTTTTGTTCTGCGTAAATCAAATTCATTAACAACTAGTTAAAACCAGAGTCTAGTAACTAGTTACAAGTAAGAAAAATAAAAAAGATTTATCCTTGTTTTGGCTCTGACTTTTCATTGGCTTTTAAATTTTTAATTTGAAAAATGTAAAAACAAAATAAGTATATAAAAGTAAAATAAGTTTGCACCACAATCATTGCTTTAGCCACAATCTTTTTAAATTACTATCAGCACTAGATTTGTGCTTCATTTTTTTAATGATAGAGTTTTATTTACTTTTTGTATTATATATTTATTGAAAATTTTTTAGATTTTAAACTTACCAAGCAGGTAAAATAGGATAAACTCAAAATCAGGCTAAAAATAGGATAAACTTAAAATCAGGAAGAAGTCTAAATTTATAAAAAAATGGGCAAAATTATTTATGTGATTTCAATTAGTCACTGGTGCATCGTCTCAATTGCTAATAGAGAGTTTCAATAGTTTTATACTACCTACTGTCATTATGTTTTGGTTATGGATTTAGAATGTTTCTTTGAAAATTTTAAACCAAACTTGCTTAAATGGATTCAGTCTGATATCATATACTGGGACCAGGGATTATCCTTTTCCGGATATTTCCAGAATTCCGGATATTTTTTTCAGCTTTTAGTTTTTCCAGATATCTAAAATATTTTCTATACATACAAATGTAGGTATAAGCTTTTTCACTCAAAACTCATAGAAAAATAAAGAAAAGTTTTAGAAAAAATCAGAAATAATTTAGCTAAAAGCAAAATTAAGACAAAAATAAGGGAAAATATATTCCAGATATTTTAAAAATAAGGGAAAATATATTTCCAGATTTTTTCCAGATATTTTAAACAATTTTCCGGATTCTTAAAATATAAGCTGGATGATCTATGACTGGGACCCATAAAAAGTAAGACATTTAAAAAAATCATCAATCATCACCACCAACACTGTTATTGTTTTATCACCTAGTTTTTTTGTACTTGCTTGGATTAGGCAGTTTTCAATTATGCCATTTTTTCAAAACATATAATCTTGCTTATTAATTCTAGCCCCGTCAAGCTGTTTGTTACTCATTCTTTTCTAGTTTTGACCCTACTTTTTTTTCAAGAAAGATAAATGCTGGTACCCATTCATTTGTATTTTTTGCATACTACATGTAAAAATAATCTTGACCCTCCTTGGCTTGATCTCTCCTCTGCTCCACCTCCCTATTATATCTTCTAAACAATAAAAACATAGCAACTTATTTTTTATCATATTCTTTGTATCCTTTTTCTTCCTCAGTATCCCAAAAATTAAAATGAATATTTTTTGGTTTATAAAAGTTTATAAAAAAATTATTTTTTGATTTTACTGCTTAAAAAAAATTATATTTAAACTATAAATGAAAGAAAAACACAATTGTACAAATTTTTTTGATGATGATATTTTTTCAACATATTTATGAAATGATTATTATTTTCAAAGTTATTCTATAACTTCGTTACATTTAAAATTCAGGTTGATCTGTTATTAAAAAACCTTTTTTGATGATATTAGGAATCTGATAAATGTTCAATGGTCTTATGGAAAAATCTTTAAAGTTCTGTATTATTCTATTATATAGAACACAGTTTGGTGGTCTACATATTTTTTGAAAATTGTTTATTTTTGGGACATCCTTTTATACATGCATACATACATACATACATACATACATACATACATACATACATACATACATACATACATACATACATACATACATACATACATACATACATACATACATACATACATACATATATACATACATACATACATATATACGTACATACATGTACACCCACACATATAGACACACACACACATTTATATATATATATATATATATATATATATATATATATATATATATATATATATATGTATATATATATATATATATATATATATATATATATATATATATATATCTGTTTTTTTATAGGGGTTATAACATTGGTGTTCGTTTAATAGAAGACTTTTTAGCACGCTCAAATGTTGGAAGATGTCATGATTTAAAGGAGACAGCTGATGTTATTGCAAAGGTGTAACAGGCTAGTTCTTTTTTTAAATTTCCCTTCATGTTATTGCTAAGGTGTTACAAGGCTTAAGTTAAGGATATGAAGGGGTTAATTTTTTGTTCTATTTTTTAGTTATTGAAAAATATAGTTTATTTTCTTAATTTCATTTGCTACTTTTTAAAAGTGAAGCAAAAGTTGTAAATTAATTTGAAAAGTTTGACCTTCTTAAAAATGTAAACTAGTTATAAAGAAAACTGATTAATAAAAAATAAATTTAAAAAATTGAGTCTTTAATCATTACTATAATGTAGCTAAGCTAATTCAATTATTATTACATGGCTTTAGTTTAACATGAATTTTTTTTATAGAATGGATTCAAAATGTTTCTTGGAATAACACCACAGGTTACAAGTTGGAATGCAATGGGTGATGAGTTCTCTTTAATATTTGACTCGAACCCATTAGCAGAGTTTGTTGAGCTTCCAGATGGACATTCCAATTTGTGGTACTCAAGTATTTTAGCTGGTGTTATTAAGGGTGCTCTTGAAATGGTAAGTCTTATTGATTTTTTTTTCTTCTTCAAATTTTACAACATTAAAATTAATTTTAATATGGTCTTTAATTTAAACAGTATGGTCAGCTGAATCATCTAGTCTTTGAACATGAAGGTCAGCTGAATCGGCTGGGTTTTTTTTATAGGAATGGCTTTTGTATTTTTTGTCTAAAGTTAAGTTGATCTTAGTTAAAACAAACCAAGGTTCTTCTAATTCTAACAAGTACTTTTTTTATTTTGTAAGAACAAAAACAGTTTAACATTTTGCACTCTTCTTTTTAATAATAGATACTTAATTTGATAACATTCTTTAAATAGTGTCTGTACCCTTAAATTCTAACTTACTTAAATTTTAAGACCAGGGATGCGGAGTCCTAAAAGGACTCTGGGTTTATAACTTCTTTTTTTTATGGTCTCTGGTGTCCAGGAGCTCTAAACATGTTGGTTAATTAATGATCTGCTATAAGAAAAAAAGTTATATTTAATGACTTGGAAGTTATTGTTTTTAAACCTGGAGTCCTGGAGTCCTTGCTGCCATTATACCTAAGGACTCTGGGTTCAAAAATTGATAGTTCTTCTGACCTATAAGTCTCGATTTTTTCCCCATTTGTAGCCCATTAGCTTTTTTATATTTTTAAAGCTTCTGGATACCAAAAACTAGAAAGAAGTAATCTTTTTGTGAATTTCAAATCCACATCCCCATTTAAGACATAAGATTTTCAAATATAACATGATTCTTGATGAAAAACGTTTTTGTTAGATAGTTATGAAGAAGTTTTACTGTGTGAGTATTTATTTCAATGAAATTTTAAATTCTTTAATAGAAATTTAAAAAACTTTTAATGAAATTTTAATCGCGAGACCAATTTTTATTTTATTTTTTTAGTTTTAATTTCATTCATATTTTTATTGTTGGCAATTAGGTTCAAATGGAAGTAGAGGCAGCTTTTGTGCAAGATGTTCTTCGTGGTGATAGTATTACAGAAATGCGAGTAAAGTTTCTTAAAAAGCTTGAAGATGCTGTACCTGTTGGAGAAGATTGATTTTTTTTTTCATTATAGAAAACTACCAAAGAGCAAATTGTTAAAGTAAATGAAAAGATTTTAATTTGAAGCAAAAATTTTCAAGTATTTTTTATTAAATGAACTTCAATTTTTGTATTATATTGTATAACTACTGTTAAAGATAATGAAAAGCTTATAATGAAGTTATGTAGTTGTTAATCAAATTTTTTTTAAATTTATGTTTTTATTTTGTATTATTCAGCCTAAACAGCTATTATCATTTTTGTCAATTCTAAATAATTTTTATGTCATGTGTCACTTAATTGAGCTTAATAATAATAATTATTATCACCATTATTATTGTTTTATTATTGTTGTTGTTGTTGTTGTTGTTGTTGTTGTTGTTGTTATTATTATCGTTATCATTATTATTATTATTATTGTTATTATTATTATTATTGTTGTTATTATCGTTATTATTATTGTTATTATTGTTATTATTGTTATTATTATTATTATTATTATAAGTCATGTCATTTGTTTATATTTCAACCGATAGAATACTTTTTGTCATACCATTTCTGATTATCCTGCTTTTAACATATATTTAAATGTGGTTGTGGGGTAGTGGTAGAGCGCTTGCTTCATGAGCGAAAAGTTTTGAGTTCAATCCCCACCATATACCCATTAGTACTGTGCTCAACTTGTTTTTCCGTACAGACGCCTTGCTTCATCAAGGTTGGTGTTTTGGAGTTAAAGAGTCAAGAGAGGGTTGTAATCACAATAAAGTAGCCTCCTTAACTCCTCCTCTTCCTCCTCAACTGTAGTGCTCTCTGTCATAGGGAGGTGAATAACATTAAAAAAAACAACCCTGCATTATGTAAATAGGTAAAATATGCAGTTTCAGACTTTTAAGTTTAAAAAGTTAAGCTTATTGGTTTTATTTGCTGTTAATCTCATTACAAAGTGCTCCTCAAAATCGCTAATAGTTAGACGTTTTGAATATATATTTTAAGATTTATTGGAATTTTAAAATGTAACAAACTTTGTCCATTTATTGCATAAATAGTAGCTAATCAGACACTCACTTAAATTATTACATAAATTAGTGAAAACCATTTATTTTTAAAACAGTATAAAAAATAGACAACTTTAGAAAATTACAATTCTTTAAAGCTGTCTACTTTTACCATTAGAGAATAAGGCCACCTGATAATATTTATGAGACTATATTAATTTTTATTCACCTCCCAAGGCTATGAACGCCATTACAATTGAGGAGGCTACTTTAGTTGTGGTTACAACCCTTTCTCAACTTTATAACTCCGAAACCTGAGCCTTGACAAACAAAGTTGCTGCGCGGAAAAACAAATTATGCGTTGTTAAAAATTGCATCATTATTAGCAGTAATGTGGATAAACTTTTCGCTTATGAGGTGAGCACTCTACCACTACACCACTACCGCACTTTTTATATATAATACTTACATTTAATATTTGACTTAAATTTAATATATAATATGATTTTATTTATTATATGACTGATTATCTTATACATACGGCTGATTATATATATATATATATATATATATATATATATATATATATATATTATATATATATATATATATATATATATATATATAAATTAGTAAAAAACACTTATCTAACTTTTATCTTCTACTTTAAGTTTCACCATTGCTGGATCATCAGGAACAACAATAGCGAAACTTAAAGTAGAAGATAAAAGTTAGATAAGTGTTTTTTACTAATTTATTATTGCTCTGTTCTTTAAGAACATTGAGCCCTCTATTTGTAAAATACACTAACATAATTTACACACACACACACACACACACACACACACACACACACACACACACACACACACACACACACACACACACACACACACACACACACACACATATATATATATATGTATATGAATTATTATATAATATAAAATATAAAAATATAATTATATATGAATGATTGTATAATATATATTATATACATATATATATCATATATATATATATATACATATATATATATATATATATATACATATATATATCATGTATGTATATATATATATATATATATATATATATATATATATATATATATATATATATATATATATATGATTCATATTTATTATTTTATATGATAGTATTTAGTATGACTTATTATATGATATATATGATTGATTATATTATATAAATGATTGATTTTATATTATAATTCAAAATATTTTTTTATCTATACAATTTGCTTACTTGTAGTAAAAAAAATTAAAAAGTTTATTTAGCAAGTGTTTTCGTTTTTTTGGTGATCGTGGTATGATGTAATTTTATGGAAGCAATCAGTTTTATGTTTTTATAAGGTATATATATATATATATATATATATGTTAAGTAATTATTTCTTATAAATTGTACAAATATATTACTATGGTCTGTAAAACATGTGTAGCATGAGGTATATTAAGAAATTTTTGAACTATTTTCTTAAAGGTTAGTCATAGGTTTTTATTTTTCATCTCTGCCATTGAGATGAAAAATAATATAAGTGATATATTATTATAGAGAGATGTATTACATGTGTTATTGACTTATTATTCGTAGTTTTTAAAATTATTACTTGAAATGTAAACCTTGTAAAAATATTTAAAATGATTCATGAATCCGCACCAAGAGATGGTATCAGGAAAACTAAAGTTTTGGGGAAGAACAGAAATTAGTCCAAGGAACAAGAATTCTTGCTACAGAAACAAGTTGAGTGGTATGTATGTAGTGGTTACAAGAGATGTAATGGGGAGCTCTACCACTACACCACTACTGGATTAAGTTTACAATTTATATGACATTAAAAAGTTTGAAAATTTAAAAACTTTTTTCAAAGTTATCAAAAGAACATTTATATATGATTCTATAGTTGTAATAATAATAAACTTATTTAATGCTTAAATATTTTCTTTTCAGTGGTTTTGATATCAAAGATGAATATTTCTTTGACACCTAAAATTATACCTGGTGTTTTAAATACAGGCAACAAAGATGCATGTGATTGGTAAGATTTTTTTATGCTAATTGTTTAGTTTGTGTCAAGAGTTTTTAAAAAAAAACAATATTCAACAAGTTATCTTATTAAAGATTTAAAACATGATAAGTTAGGGAAAAAAATTAAAGATCTATTGGTTAGAGGAACAATCAATTTTTAAACCTGAAGTCTTTATGTTAATGGTGACAAGGACTCCAGGACTCTGACCTAAAAATCAATTATAAAATCGTATGAATTTTTTTCTTATTGTAGATTTTAAGTCACCCAAAGTTTATAGAGCACCTGGGCAGCAGAGACCAGTAAAAAATAGAGATTTAAAATTGGATTCTTTTTGGGACTCTGCATCCCTGATATTTAGTATAAATGTTTTATATTTTATGCATATTTTATAAATGTTTAGGGGATGGCAAGGATTTTTAGCATATGGCTGTCAAAATTATATTGTTGTTGTTGATCCAAAAACAGCTCAAGTTAGTAGTGAATATCTATTTAAGTAATTTATAAATTTTTATTTTTCTAAATACTGCTTTTCTTATTACCTGTATTTTTTTATTTCAGCAACACTTTTTTATACAGCATTTTTTCACAACAATTTTTTTTTAAAACAATTTTTTTTTATAGGTTGTACAAACATTACATTATCATCTTTCAATAATCTGCCAGGTAATAGACTGAACAAATTTATATAAAGTGCTACATAAAATTATCATGAATTTCAGCTTTAAAATAAGCATTTGGTATTTAAGTTTTATTTTTCAGTTGAAGAAAACATTTTAATAAATTTTAATAAGCTTTTAATAAACTTATATTATTTCTTTGTTGTTTGTTTTTTGATTTATTTATATATTACTGTTTTTAATAATTTATTCAATTATTTTTTCATAAAATTAAGATTGCAATATTAAAGCTTTGTTAATTTAAAAATACTTTAAAAAGTTAAAAATCTAAATACTTTATAGTAACATAATATTTACAACTCAAATGTTCACAAAACATTTTTTCGAACAATTTATATAATTTTAGAAAAAACAATTTTAATGAAGATACCTTATGTGTATGTAAATTGTGTGTTTGCGAATGTAGGTGAGTCTGGACAGATTGCAAATTTAGGTGGGTCTGGACTGTGTTAGACAGAAGTATATATTTTACTGCGGTATTGAAAATGTTTGTTGTTATTGTTCTACAAAATATTGGGATTTTTTATTGAAATTGTCCTATTACTTATTTTATATTGAAATTGTCCTATTAGAATTTTAGATGCCCATTACAAAATAAAAATACAAGTTTAAAATTTCAAGTTTAAAATAGTTTAAATAAAATATAATTAGAAAACAAATAGTGAATATGAAAAAGACAAAAATATTTACAATAATAATGTATATATGATATATAATCCTAACAAAATTTAATAATTTTTTATCCTGCTCTAGAGCAGCATGTAAAAGTTAACGCTAAATTAAACTTTTATTTTAAGAGTTGTTTTCGAAGTTGAATATACTCTTCTTCACGTTTAAATCTATTCCATGTAGGTTTAAATTTAGAATGAAGCCTTCACACTGTTTAGAAAACTGCCTAAAAAATTTTTTTTTTGTCAAATTCTTGCAACTGAGTTAGCAAAGAATAAGTTAGCAAAAACAGCTCAAGTTGTACAAACATTACATTATCCTCAATAATCTACCAGGTAATAGGTTGAACAAGTTTATATCAAATATTATGTGTTTCGAATTTCAACTTTAAAATGAGCAATTGGTATTAGTTTTTAATTTTTTCAGTTGAAGAAAATATTTGTTTTTAATAAACTTATTTCTTTGTTGTTTATTATTTGATTAATTTTTATATCATTTGAAGATGTTTTTTTAAAAAAAAAAGGAATTTGCTAAATTAAAAAACTTATTTCTATCTAGCCAAGATTCTTATTGTCCAAGTTTTCTAATCAGTTTACAGTCACTAAACAGTGCAAAAATTTCTAAATTTAAACCTACATGGAATAGATTTAAATGTGTAGAAGAGTATACTCAACATCAAGAGCAAATTTTAATGGAAGAAGAGTTTGTTTTAGAGTTAATTTACCCTGGCAGCCATTAAAACAGATTTAATAATGAAAAATTCTCTCAGCACGTTTTTATAAGGAAGTATAGGAAATTTATATACAGATATGAAAATATATATGTAATAACAATGTCATCAAAAATTATGCAAATATAAAAATTCTATTTTATAGTGTTAAATACAAACATCTGTAAGTGTAAACATCTTTAACATAAGTTGAGTTTGTTGTTGGTATATGGAACGATCATGTAATATAAAAAAAATAAGTATAATAGATATAAAAGTATAAGAAAACTATCTTATTTGTTATTTATATTTTTTAAATATAAAGAGCAATTGAAAAAATTGAAAAATGTTTTTATGCTTAGGGGTGGATTTGAACCCTCAAAAAATTGTAAAAATTATGTTCAAAAATATTTTATTATATTATTTATTTATAATAATCAAGAGTGTTATAAATATATATATATAATAAAGAAAATATATAATAGACTTATTTTGCATTTTGTTATTATTTTACTTCTTCATTTATTAGGCTGGCGCAGATATATTTTTAATACATTGTTTCCAGTTTAGGATGTTGATAGCTACATCTTCTTGACTCAATGAATGGGTTTTGCTTGTGTTTTTATGACTAGGCAACTCATTCTATTATCTCCTAATGAGGGTACAGCTCTAAAACTCAGTTTTATGGTTCTGAGGCCGGCTGGTAGTCAGGTTTCCTGAACTCTGTTGTAGCTCTCAGAGAGGCTGATTCCATCAACAGCTGAAAAATATCAAAGTATTAACAGTGCCATGTTGCGCATAGATGGTGTCCCTGTTTGTACTTTTGGTGTGCGTTGTGAAGGCCACATTTGGAGCCCATTGTTACAGCTTAGGGTTTATTAATAGTAATGAGGCAATTGCTTGGGCTATTAAACAGTGTTCTGAGTACTTTCTATGCTTTGAGTCAAGTTCTTTTACCAATTTAAAAAATAACTAAAGTATTAAAAACTATAAAACACAAAAATCCATTGTCATCGCCAAGTTCTGTAAACCTATCATTCACTAATATGCGTGGTCTTCAAAGTAACTTTTCTTCTGTTGAGTCTTATCTCTTGCAAAATTCATCAGACCTACTTGCTCTTTGAGTTCAGTTATCTCATCTTGTGATCTTAATGTTGATGGTTATCTTTCTTTAATTCATAGACTCCAATGAGCACATGCTTGGCCTGGGCACTTACATTCGCAAGAATTCACTCATTTGTTGGGAAACTAGATTTGAATCCACAGACTATTCTTTTATGTGCTTTCAATTAGCACCACCTATCTATGAAAACCACCTTTTTCTTTGTTTATTATTATTCTCTTTTTTTTCCCTATTATTTCTGATTAAATAGACCCAGCTTTCTTCTTTATCTATCAGCCAATGTTGTAGTTAATGACTTAATTGTTTAAATTTTTGTCTATTGATTTGTATTTAATAAAAACCACCACTCTATCACCTTTCTCTTTGTTTTATATCACTCTCCTTCATCTCAAGACTGCATTCTTTTTGATGTTATTTCTGATCAAATTGACCAGAAATAATATCAAAAAGCATTTTCTCTTTCTCCTTCAGCCAATAGTGTTCTTGTTAGTCACTTTAATGTTCATCACACTGAATGGCTTGTTCCTAGTGTCAGTGACTCTGCAGGTGTTAAGACACGCAACTTTTGCCTTTTTTAATCTCTAACACAAATAGTTAACTTTCCAACTTGTTTTCCAGACAATCCGAATCATTTATCTTCTCTTTTTGACTTATGTCTTGTTTCTGATCCTAGTTAGTGCTAAGTTATTCTACATTCACCCTTAGGTGCTTCTGATCATCGTTTCTGATCTCTCTAAAACTATTATCTTGTTTTTCTTCATAGTCAGAATTCCCTATATAGTACTTTTTACAACTACCTTAAAGCTTACTGGGACTTTTTCCATAATTTTTTTTAATGGCAGAAATCTTTCGTCTTCCTGCTGTTAAATGTGTTTTTTATGTAACTTCTTAGATTCAGGTTGGCATGGAATCTTTTATTCCATCTTGCTCTTCTTCATCGTTTTTCTCTCATTGTGCTGCTGCAATATCCAACATAATCATTACTTCCATATCTATCAGCAAAACAATTCTCCCCAAAACAGACGTCTGTTTACCATTGCTAGAAACCATTTTAAAAAGGTTTTGTCTAATGTCAAAGCCCACTATTCTCAGGTCATGAAATCTTGTATCTCATCTCAAAAATTAGGCTCTCGTGACTTCTGGAGAATCTTTAATAGTATCAATAATAAGGGCAAATCTTTAATTCACTCTTGTATTGTTCAGATTTTGTCACCTCACCTAAAGACAAAGCTGAGAAAGCTTGTTTGCTAAGAACTTTTCATCAACATCATCTCTTGATTCCATTAATTGCGTTTTACCTGATATAGCCGACAAACAGGTTGATCTATTGTTTGACATTTGCATCACTTCAGCTTCTGTATCTAAAGTTATTTCCTGCTTAGACTCTTCTGCAGCTTGTGCCCAAACAACATACCTGTTATTGTCTTGCAGAAGTGTTCTCCGGAGCTGTTGTCTACACTCTCAAAACTAGTCAACAAGTGCTTATCAGAGTCTTGTTTTCCAGCCTGTTGGAAAGTGGCATCTGTTATCCCTATTTTCAAAAATTCTGGAGAGCGATCTGATTCATCTAACTACCGTCCCATTAGTTTTCTTCCTCATAAGCAAGGTTTTTGAATCTTTAATTAACAAACACCTAATTTCTCATCTTGAATCTAATAACTTACTTTTTTTTTTTTTTTGTTAATTCACCTCCCCAAAGCCCAGAAGGCCACTACAGACGGGGAGGCTACTTAATTGTGGTTATAACCCTCTCTCAACTCTATAACTCTGAAACACGAACCTTGACAAACAAGGTTGCTGCGCGGAGAAACAAGTTGAGCGCGGTACTACCAGGGACGTGGTGGGAATCGAACTCGGAACCTCTCGCTTATGAAGCGAGCGCTCTACCACTACACCACTACCGCACCACTACTACTTTCTGACCATCAATATGGATTTCGATCTTCTCGTTCTACAGCTGACTTGCTAACAGTAATAACCGATAGGTTTTAATGTGCATTAGATAAAGGTGTAGAGTTTAAGGCTATTGCTCTTGACATTTCAAAAGCTTTTGATAAAGTTTGGCATGCTGATCTTCTCCATAAGCTTTCTTCTTATGGTGTATCTGGCAACATCTTTAAGATTAGTGAATCCTTTCTTTCCAATCGTAGTATAAAAGTTGTCCTTGATGGACAGCACTCTTCTTCTTATCCTGTAACTTCGGGGTTCCTCAAGGTTCTATCCTTGGCCCTATACTCTTTTTAATTTACATTAACGATCTTCCAGATATTCTCATATCTAAGGTGGCATTGTTTGCTGATGATACTACCATTTATTCTTGTCATGATAAGAAGCCAACACTATCTGATTGCTTGAAGGGGGCATATGAGCTTGAAAAGGATCTCACTTCTGCTACGGCATAGGGCTCACAGTGGCTGGTGAACTTTAATTCAGAGAAAACTCTATTTTTTTCAGCTAATCGTTATGCAATAATTTAGATCTTCCTGTATTTATGAACGGTGATGTACTCGATGAGTCATCTACTCTTCGTTTTCTAGGATTAACTCTCACTTCCGATCTTTCTTGGAAACCATATATCAAATCTGTTGCAAAATTAGCATCTGCTAAGGTTGCATCTCTTTATCGAGCTCGACACTTTCTTACTTTGGATTCTTTTCTCTATCTCTATAAATCTCAAATCTGGCCTTGTATGGAAAACTGTTGCCATATCTGGGGTGGATCTTCTAATGATGCCCTTTCTCTTTTAGACTGGGTGCAAAAATGCATTGCCAACATAGTTGGACCTGCTCTTGCAGTCAACCTCCAACCATTATCACATTGTCGTAATGTTGCTTCTCTTTCTCTTTTCTACAAATACTATAATGGGCACTTCTCTAAAGAGGTAGTGTCTTTTGTGCTATCTACTAAAATTCACTCTCGTGTTACTCATCATTCAGTTAAGTCTCATCCTTTTTCTGTGACTGTTCCTAAGTGCTCCAACAATTTGTAAAGTTTTTTTCCTCGAACATCAGTTCTTTGGAATTCACTTTCTTCATCTTGCTTTCCTGATTCATATTATTTGCAATCCTTTAAGTTGTCTGTCAATCGTTATCTCGCTCAACAATCTTCATCTTTTCTCTTCCAGTAACTTCCAACTTTAATTAGTGGTTGCTTGCAGCCTAGTTGGAAGCGGAGATGTTTAAAAAAAAAAAAAAAAAGTTTTTGGTAATAGTTCCTCTTATTTTAAAATTTCATTTACTTTTAGTTAAAATAACTCTTTTCGTCTGCCCAATAAACAGAGGCAAGTATTAATTAGCGGAGGGTCGGAATTTTTTAAAACCTGAAGTTTCAAAAAACAACATAAATTTTCTAAAAATGTCTTAAAGTTTGTCACGCATTTGTCATCTATGTGAAACTTTCTTGTGTTATAAGCGTGTTCACTCTCATGTGCCTAATACAAAGGGGGAGGGGATGGAGGTAAAAAGAAAAAAAAAAGGGAGGGGTAGGAATTTATTAAGGTTGACAGGAGAGAGGAGGGTTATTAAGTTTGCGGTGGTGGGAAAAGTTTCAGAAAATTAATAAATGTTCCCTCCAATGTATTTGGCACCTAAGAGTATTTAATCAAGTCAGCACATTTAACACTATGAAGAATCAATTTTCTTTTAATAAGTTCATCTTTTCCTAAAGTAAGAAGATTTTAGTTGGGAAATTTTTATTTTTTCATTACTAATAAACAGTGCAAGGGTTCTAAGCTCCGTGTTGGATAAAGCCATAAAACTAATAAACACCTAATCACCTCTTCCCTCTTCTTTTATTATTAGAAGTTTACAATAAGATGTTGAAGTATAAACTTTAATTAGTATAATTGTTAAAATAATTGTAAGTCAATTAGTTTCTATCATTTCAACAGTCAATTAATTTCTATCATTTACTAAAAAGTATATAATTAAATAGATTATATCAGGAATAAGTTTATATATGACCCATTATCATTATCAATATCATTATCAGTATCAATAAATCAATTAGTCTTAAGCATTACACGGTTAAATATGAGATATATATTTTGTATATAGGCTACTTTATTTTAAGTGCATATGCTTTTAATGAATATCTGTCAAGTCACGTCTGTCAAGTTATAAAATCAATCTTTATATAGCAGCTAAAGAGTTAAATTTTTAAGAGTCAAGAAAAAGGGATGAACTAGTTATTAATGCTGATCTTCATAGAAATGCCAAAAATAATAGACACCACTCTGAGGAAATTTATTACAATGTCAGGCCTAAGTTTACATATTAGCATTATATATTTTTTTCCATTTTTAGACCTTACATTATTTATTTATGCATACTTTTTATTTTGCAATCAATATTTTATTTTGTAAGTTTTTGTTTTGGTGATATATTTATTGTATATCTTTGTTCATTTTGAGTGTTTATAAAATATTTGATTTCTTTTATTATTGTAAGTGTATTGTTTGGGTGCTATGTCTGTCTTATTTTTGTCATCGTATATTTTAAAATAATCATTTATTAATCTTTATATTTTGACAACTGTCAAAATATGCTTTGTTTGGAAAATAATTATCTATTCAAACGTACTCCATTTTTCCCACAGGCATTCACTGCACTGTGTGTGATCATTTGACAAATTTATATGCCAAAGTTCAAAAATAGTGAAATTATAAAAAAATTACAAAACAATCATCAATTTATAATAAACATTGAGAACAAAAAAGTTATAATAAGAAATTTTTGTAAAAATTTTTCATTTTTTTAATTTCATTTCAAAAAATTTTTTGAACAACATTTTTTGTAAAAAAATTTCATTATTAGTAAAAACTTTTCGAAGCAGTGAAATCTAAAATAATAATTAAAAAAAAATTTTTTTTTTATTATTATTGACATGTTTTTTATTGAGATTATTTTTGAAATTTTTATACAATTTTTATATATTATTCACTTTTAAATAAAAGTGAATAAATCAATCAGGTTATAAAGGAAAAAGGTTTAAAAACTTTAAAATAGTTTTTTTTTTAATTGATGGACTGCCTGCCCAAACCAAACCCTCAGTTGATGTAGCAGCGCTCTTCGCATGTTCTTCCTAATTGTCAGTCAATGTAGCAACACTCCTTGCATGTTCTAGCTACTTGTTGATGTATGTAAACAGTAAAAAAATAAAAAGTTTCTGTATGTTTTTAAAAAATTTTATTTTTTATTTGCGCTTGTGCGGTTTTTTAAAAAACAATCAAGTTTAATTAGTTTCCTCAATTAAATTGAATGTGCATAAACTCTACTTAATTTTTTGTTATATGTCAAAGATATTAACCAAATAACATAACCGTCTTTTACCAAAAAAGGTATATACACACAATTCAAGTTACACTTAACAAAATAAACCATAAGTTTATCATTAGCTAGCAAGTTAACTTGTATAGATGCAGTAATGCAGCCATTTTTTAATTTTAGTAATATCTTTTTTTAAATGAGGGCACCAGGCTGTCACAGCATATTCCAGATGTGGATGTAGGTAGTTGTATACAGGTTTTTCCAGACTATTATATCTTTGCTAACAAAGGCGTGCTTGAACATACCTTATATAAGATAGAATTGAGAGGACTTAGAAGTTTCGTATTTTATACATTATAGTATTATGGTCTAATTAAGATACTTTCACCTGAAGCAATTGATTTTTCTAAAAAAAGTTGGTAGTTTGTGTCTACTGCCTAGGCAATTATGTGTATTAATGCGCATGATACTACTTTTAAAATGTAAAAAGGCAGTTAAAAAAATATGTGCCTGGTATTTTTTAGATGTATTTATGGTATAAGTATTTATGGATATATAGGGAATATTTGTATTAATTGTAATGTAAATTAATTTGTTTGATTTTTTAAGGTAAAATGGTGTCAAGAGAATTATTATCATGATCTTCATTCTCCTTATCGCCTTCAATTGGCTGCTGGAGATATATCTGGTCTTATTAGCATATGGGATGTTCGCATGGGTACTTTAATTAGTGAGCTTACTGAGAGCAGCCGATCACCTACTTGTATGGAATGGCTTAAAGGTTATGATGTATCTCATGATCTTCTCTTAGTATTATATAGTCAGAATGTTATGGTGTTGTGGAATGCAGATACAGGTGTAAAACTCTGGAAAAAAACATTTCAAGAAAATATTATAAAGGTTGCAGTGGATCCTTTCAATAACTCAAATATGATTAGTATGTTTTATATTTTATTGTCATGTTTTTTTCATAAATGGTCACCTTTTTATTTATATTAACCCACTGTAAAATATCTAAATCTTCTGTAACTTAAGTTATTTCTCACTTATGCTCCACAGTTTATGTTATTGACAGGTTGTTACAATCTTAAAAATGTGTTCTCCAGAAAGTGTGTTCTCCAGAAAGTGTGTTCTCCAGAACTCACTTCATTATTCTCTTAGCTATTTACTAAGTGCTAAACTAAATCTTGTTTACTTGCTTGTTGGAAAATAACATTTGTGGTTTGAATTTTTATAAAACTTGATGTTGTTCTGACCCCTCTAGCTATTGCTTAATAAGTATGGGCAATAAATTGTTGGCCTTAAACTTTTAGAGTTAAAAATTTTTTACAGACCTTAAACACGTATAGGTTGAGATTTCCAAGGTCTGATGCCATAACTTACACAATAAAAAACAAAATTGTGGTTAAGTGAAAAGCTGCTAAGTAAAAGCACAGAAAGTATTCAAAGATTATTCATAGAGAAGTATTCATTTTACAAAAAAATAGGTAAATTGAAACCTAAATGTATATCCAGGCTGGATGTATGTATGTCTGGTATGCTGGTTTTCTTATAAACTTGCTTTATATGGTCCATTTGTGAAATTTTTAAAACTTATTGAATCATTTCATTCTTAAAAGTTGTTCTTGATAGACAAAACTCTCCTTGATTTATATTTGGTCCTGTATTGTTCATTACCTATATTAATGAGCTTCCTTTTAAACTTATCCTTATATGTTTTTTTTTGTTTATTTATTTGCTGATGACATAACTATGTGCTTTAGTCTTGTCAAAAAGTCATTACTTTTTGATCACCTAAGTACAGGCTGGAACATTCTGATTTTTATCTCTTTTCTGCAATAGCTTTGGGCTTATAGTTGCTGGTGAATTCTAAGCCAAACAAAACTTTTGCTGCTAATATTTATTGCATTATTTTTGGATTTTTTTAATTTGATGAATGCTATTTGTATATTCCTGGTTACATTTTCTACATCTATAAATATCTTATTAATCTTCAATTTGAATACTTATGTCATGTTTGGACTGATTCTTCATGTTAAGTTACAAAGTATGTTACTTTTTTTAAAGCACACCTTTTTATTTTGGATTTTGGATTGTTTACACTAGCAATTTTTAAATCCTCTACCTCTAAGGACATTTTCCCTGCAATCTCACATAGACTAAAGTTAGTTTGTGGAACTGTTTTGGTAAATGTTGCATTAGCTATTTGAAGAGCATTTCTCGTAGTCAGTTTTTTACTATTTCAATTGAAAAAATGGTAAAATAATGTCATATTCTTACTGATTAAGAAGTATTTCCAAGTCCTCTTAAGTAACAACTTTTTCAAGCAACTTTTTTGAAATATGAATGGATTGGAGTCCTGTTCCATATAAAGCTTTATAGGGGGATTGTTTATATGGTTCGATAAAAAGAAGAATTCTTTTGGAATTAAACCAAGTAACAACTTCATAGAAAGAACAAAACTTTAAAGAAAGAACTTTCTTTTCAAAATCAAAGCTTTTGAAGATAGTTAAATTAAAAAGGCCAAATAAATTATGACTAAAGGTAGGAAGAATCTCCTTTCATGGTAATCTTTCTAATAGTAGTATTGCCCTGGGAATATATATTTGCATAACATATTGCACTATGAAAGGAAAAAAACTGCCTTAGCTTTTCTATGTCTTATTTAAATAAGAAAATAATTGACTGTCACAAATAAAATGGCAGAAGAAGTTGACAATGTAACATTTTCTTGTTTAAGTATGGAATAGTTAAAGCAATTGGTTTACAAAATGTTTGGTGCAACATCACTTTATACTGTGATTTTGTGGAATGACAGTAAATGGTGACAGTCTAATGTTTTCCTTCCAAAAAAATGTTTTTAAATTGTTAAATTTAAAACATTTGTTTGTGTTGTGCCATTGTTTGTTATTTATTTTAGTAATGTGCAATGAATGGATAATGCTAATTACTGAATTAGACATTAGAAAACCACCGATAGAAAAAGGTAGAAAGTTTTATATTCAAAACACTTCAAGTCCCTCTACAACCAAAGATGCAAGTAGTTCAACTTTATCTAAAACTTTTTCACCAACAAAGTCAACATTTCAAAAGGTAAAATCATGGGCAGAAGACTTAAGGGGGAGGTTTGTAGTTTTTTTATTCAAAGTGAGTAATTTTCTTTTTAAAGAATTTTAAAGTAATTAACTTTTTTTTTTAACTTTTAGTTTTTATTTGACTTTTTTACTTTTTAGAGTTGAAGATGAAGAGACTTTATCAACTAGTGACTGTATGCAAGTGACTTACCTTCCTTCTAATCGTCACCATGCATTGCTTCTATTTCCATATGAAATACTTATCCTTGACATGGAGATAGGTCAAGCTATTGGCAATTTTTGCATTGAATCAAACAGTCCTTCATTTTATTCTGTCATACCATGTTATCAGAGAGATATATTGTATTTACTACATGATAATGGATCTATTTCAGTTAGAGTTATTCGTACTCCCAAAAGCGTTCCATATGAAAGTGAAGATGATCCTGAGCAAGTTTTGGCCAGTCGTATATCATTAGATGTGGTTTATGATATTAAGTGTCATTCAGATGTTTTTCGATTAAGTCGAGCATCTCGTATAATGGGATTTTGTTTAAATCCAGTTCTTGAAACTCAAACTGCTCTTGTGTTAAGTGACGGTAAGATATTGTTCTGGTCACTTTTAATAAAAGCAGATGAAAGTGTCCAAGTTTTAAATGAAAAACTTCCAAACCTACAAGAAACAGAAAATATATATAACTTTACTGGAGATTTTACATTATCAAAAGTATTTCCCTTGTTACTCAACTTTGAAGAAGTCAGTAAAAAAACACTCTATCAAAAGCCAAAGTTTTTGTTGGAAGGAATATTTGAAGGAATTGCATTGAATCCTGTATGTGCAAATATGTGTCTTCCAATGACTACAAAAAATATTGAGTTTTATAAACCTCATTTAGCCTTAGGTTATAATTTTTTAAGTTAATTATTTGTTAAAATTTTTCATATTTAAAATAAAGTTTCATATCAAATAAAGTGTATGGTTATCTAGGTTGCGGTAGTGGAATTTTGCAAATTTACAATGCCTCTTCTGGATCTTTGTTAAAGACATTTACTCTTTTACACCAAAATATAAAAGGTATTGAATGGCTAAATCTTGCATCTTTGTTGGTGTATTTTAACGGAAGCTCTGGAACAAATAAAAGTGAAATAGTTCATCTAGATGTAGTATCCGGTAATAATCATTTTTTTATAAATTTTATAACGATTAAATTTTTATAGATTCTCTGATTTCAAAATTCTTTTATTATACTGATATCAGTGTCATCTAAACATAAAGTTTCATAGTTTTTGCTGTTTTAAGACAATAAATTGTTGTTGGTGACTTTAATGCTTATCACACTGAATGGCTTGTCTCTAGTGTCAGTAACTCTCAATATCTATTGACAAATAGTCAACTTTCCAACTCACGTTTTTGACAATCCAAATCATTTACCTTCTCTACTTGACTTATGTATTGTTTCTGATCCTATTCGGTGCTCAGTTTCCCCACATTCACCTTTAGGTATAATATGCGGTAGTGGTGTAGTGGTAAAGCACTCGCTCCATAAGCGAGAGGTTCCGAGTTCGATCCCCACCACGTCCCTGGTAGTACCGCGCTCAACTTGTTTCTCCGCGCAGCGGCCTTGTTCGTCAAGGTTCGTGTTTCGGAGCTATAGAGTTGAGAGAGGGTTATACCCACTAATAAGTAGCCTCCTCATCTGTAGTAGCCTTCTAGGCCTTGAGGAGGTGAATAAAAAAAAAAAAAAGGTGCTTCTAATCAGGGTTTGATCTTTATAAAACTGTTATCTCATTCTTCTTCATCATCAGAATCCTCCTATCATTGTACCTCTTACAACTACCTTAACGCTTACAACTATCTCTTACAACTACCTTAAAGCTGACTGAGACTTTTTCCATGATTTTCTTTGTAATGGCCCTTGGTTAGAAATCTTTTGTCTTCCTGCTGACAAATATGCTTCTTATATAACTTCTTGGATTCAGACTGGCATGGTATATTATGTTCCCTCTCGACGATTCCAAGTGAAGCTGTGCTCTTCTCCATGGTTTTTCTCATATTGTGCTGCTGTAATTTCCAATGGAAACCATTACTTCCATATCTATCAGCAAAATAATTCTCCAGAAAACAGACTTCTGTTTAATATTGTCAGAAAACAGATGTCTGTTTACTATACTGCTAGAAACCATTGTAAAATGGTTTTGTCTAACAGCAAAGCCCGCTATTCTCAGGTCACAAAATCTTGTATTTCATCAGTGGCTTCTGTGAATCTTTGACAGATCTTTAATAAGGGCAAATCTGTTATTCCACCACTCTTGTATTGTTCAGATTTTGTCACCTCACCTAAAGACAAAGCTGATAAAGCTTGTTTGCTATGAACTTTTCATCAGTATCATCTCTTGATTCCACTAGTTGCGTTCTACCTGATATAGCTGACAAACAGGTTGATCCATTGTTTGACATTTGCATCACTCCAGCTTATGTATCTAAAGTGATTTCCTGCTTAGACTCTTCTACAGCTTGTGGTCCGAACAACATATCTGTTATAATCTCGCAGGAGTGTTCTCTGGAGCTGTTGTCTGTACTTTTAAAACTATTTAACAAGTGCTTCTCAGAGTCTTATTTTCCAACCTACTGAAAGGCGGCATCTGTTTATCTCTAAAACCCTGGAAAGCGATCTGACTCCTCTAACTACCATCCCATTAGTCTTCTTCCTATCATAAGCAAGGTTTTTAAGTCTTTAATTAACAAACATTTAATTTTGAATCTAATGATCATCAATATGGATTTCGATCTTCTCGTTCTACAGCTGATTTGCTAACAGTAATAAATGATAGGTTTTATCATGCATTAGATAGATGTGGAGAAATTAAGGCTGTCGCTCTCAACATTTTTAAAGCTTTTGATAAAGTTAAGCATGCTGGTATTCTCAATAAGCTTCCTTCCTACGGTGTATCAGGTAACAGCTTTAAAATTATTAAGTCTTTCCTTACCAATTGTAGTATAAAAGTTGTCCTCGATGAACAGCACTCTTCTTCATATCCTGTCACTTCAGAGGTTACTCAAGGTTCAATCCTTGGCCCTATACTCTTTTTAATTTACATTAACGATCTTTTTCAAAAACTCTCACATCTAAGGTGGCATTGTTTGCTGATGATACTAGCATTTATTCTTGTCATGATAAGAAGCCAACACTCTCTGATTGCTTGGAGGGGGCGTTTGAGCTTGAAAAAGATCTAACTTCTGCTACAGCATAGGGCTCACAGTGGCTGGTGTACTTTAACTCAGTTAAAACTCAATTTTTTTCAGCTAATTGTTATTGCAACAATCTTGATGTTTCTATATTTATGAACGGTAATGTACTTGATGAGTCATCTACCATTCATCTTCTAGGATTAACTTATACTTTCAAACTTTCTAGGAAACCATATATCAAATCAATTGCAAAATTAACATCTACTAAGGTTGCATCTCTTTGTTGTGCTTACCACTTTCTTAATCTTGATTCTATTCTTTATCTCTATAAATCTCAAATCTGTCCTTGTATGGAATACTGTTGCCATATCTGGGTGGATCTTCCAATGATACCCTTTCTCTTTTACAAGGTGCAAAAGTGCATCGTAAATATTGTTGAACCTGCAGCCAACCTGTAACCATCATTACAATGTCGTAATGTTGCTTCTCTTTCTCTTTTCTATAAATACTATAATCGGCACTGCTCTAAAAAGCTAGCGTCTCTTGTTCTATGTACTAAAATTCATTCTTGTGTTAGGTGTCATTCAATTAAGTCTCATCCTTTTACTGTGACTGTTCCTAAGTGCTCCAAAAATTCTTATTCGTGTGGTTTTTTTCCTAGAACATCAGTTCTTTGGAATTTGCTACATTCATCTTGTTTTCCTGATTCGTATAATTTAAAGTCTTTCAAGTCATCTTTCAATTGTTATCTTGGTCTATAAACTTCATCTTTTCTCTTACAGTAACTTCCAACTCTAATAGTGGTTGCTTGCAGCCTTATTGAAAGTGAAGATGGTCAAAATAAAAAATAAAAAATTGTAACGTAAGACAATTTCTTGGATGATACCCAGGATATGTTCTGATAATAAACTCACAGGATGACAAAATATTTAATAGACTTGAAATTTAACAAATTTTAAATGATATAAAATTTATAAAAATCTTTGATTTTTAAGTAAATAAGTAATTTTTACTTTTTATTTTAATTTCAAATTTTTTTTTTTTTTTACTAAATTAAAAGCTTTTTAGTAGCAAATATTTTGTTGGTTTTTTATTTAAATCAAAAAATAAATTGTAAGTATTTTTTTATTTATGCATAAAAGTTGAATAGATTAGTAATTAATCCAATTATTATAACAGATGACACTTATCATAACATTAAAAAAAGTTTATAAAAGTAAGTATAAAAAGTTTATATTAGCTTTTATATAATTTTTAGGTCAAAGTAAAACACTGCCTAGTACAAATGGTTTAAAGCAGTCTACCATAGCATCTCTCAAAGTTTCTTTTTTAAAGTAATTTTTCTATTTTTTAAATAATTATTGATTTTTTTTTATATAAAATTTTTAATTTCTACAAATTTCACTGTTTTTGTTGTTTTTTTCCAAAAAATAACAACTAAATATAGTTTTAAAAAAATTTGCTGTTTTAAAGAGACAAATAGTTTTTTATTTCAAAGGGTTTCAAAGGGTTTGTCACTGTATTTAAAAGGGCATTAAATGATATATAAGATTTAAACAATAATATCAGTAAAGGAATAAACAATACCAGTTAAACACTGCAGAATTAATAGCATTTAAATACAATAAAATTAATAGCAGTTAAATACTGTAATATTAATACTGAGTGAATAAAGTAAAATTAATATCATATAAATACAAAATACTGATAAAAGCCAATAGTTTCATAAATAGTTTGGAAGGAATAATAGTATAAGCTTGGTTTTATTTTAAATAATAGTATAAGCTTGGTTTTAAATAAACCAAAAGTAAAGATATGGCTACAATTTCATTTTATGACAAATTATTAAAAAAAAATAAAAACAATTGGCAGAAAATGCAATAAATCTTAGCAAAATTGGAAAAGGCAATATTAATGCAATGAATGTCAAAAAATTAACTCCCAAATGTTTATGTGTTAATCATACATACCAAATGTTTATGTGTTAATGATACCAAAAAAAATTGTTGCTTAAATACTCTATTCCGTTTATATATTAGTTTTTCTGACTTAAACTATCAAAAGTATTTTAAATATTCAAATTTACCATGTTTACTTAATAACTATAAATGTTTTAATATTTTGGTGTATTAATTGACTGCGTTTTTTCTTTAGTTTTCTTATTTATAAACTTAGTAAGAAACTAAAAACATGCTTTCAAAAATTCATCAATATGTTGATAAAGTATGTAGGTATATATATTAGGGTGGGGTGTTAAACGTAAAGTGGGTATATATATTAGGGTGGGGCATAAAACACCATAGTTAAAAAAAAAGCTGTAATAGTTTTTGTGATTCCTTGTGATTTGTATTTTCAAAAAAGTATATAAATCTTTTTATGGGTATTCCTATGTTCTGTAAATTTTTTTAAAGGTACTACTAGGTCCCAGCAGTCTCCATATATATACAAATTCAAATTTTTGTATATATGGAGAAAGTATACTATAGAAGGGTCACTTACAAATAATTCAAAAATACTACAAGAGTTATTTTAGTAGCCTAATCTTTCTGACATAAATTTTTATTTTTTGGTAAAGATGATAGGAATGGTCTATCCAACCCATTTAAAATCATGTTGTATATACTCTGGAGGTTGGAGTGGTGAGGGCTTGTTAAAATTATTTGCTATGTTCTTTAGATATAAATAGCTTTTATAATTGTTAATTATTTTTGTTTAAAAAAAGACTATATCAGGGTTTTCAGCCAAGATTTTTTATCTAGTGTTTGAAATTTTAAAAGATGATTACAACAACAAGTAAATTGCTTGGTTATCTTCTTCTTTTTTAAAAGTTTCAATTACCAAGTTTAAAAGCATGTTTGATTAACATTGAAAAGCTAATTTATGTTATTGATCTACATGTAACATTTCTCAGCTAAGCAAACACATATCTTTTATTTAAATACTAAGTGTTTTTTTTAAGTGATTTCAGTACAGCTTTTGCTGGTTTAAAAATAAATTTGGAATGTAGTATCATTTCATTATTTTATCTTTAGGATCTAAAGAATATGCTGTTGCAGGATATTCAAGCCTTAATAAACCACAAAATATAAAATTTAAAGTATAAAATAGTAAATGAAGCAATGATACTATATTATAACTCAAACTACCAAAGAGTGGCTGAAAAAGATTGTATGTTAAATAATAAGCTCCTTGTGGCAACTGATGTGAAGCAATTCTCAAGTAAAAGTTTTTTACTCTCAACTGAAAGTATTTTACTTCACTACCCAACCAAAGAACTGTTAATTGTATGAAGTTTGTGAAAACATATCATAAAGGCGATTTGGAAGTAGTTCAGAATATAGATAATTTTGATAATAAGAATATAATAATTCAGAAGCTTAACTTAAATAAATGGTTTTATCAAAAACTTTATCATTAACAATTATACTCAAACATATTAATCTAATTAGAACAAACTAAAAATAAAAATAAAAACAATTATACTTGTTTTTTCAGAAAATATTTTTTTCTGAATCAAATCTTTTCATGTTATTGTGATATATTTTATTTTCTAAAATAGATTTTCAGTTGACTGGTAGTTCCTATTTTATCCCTTTGTCCAAGTATAAAAACTCTTTTGAAATCTTCTTTTTCTTTTCACGCATGCAGTCAATGTGGGCCTTAATGTTACATTTTGTCAAACAGGTTTTCTCTTGACAAGTAATAATTTCTTAAATAAAATTCAGTATATCAAGCAACAAGTTTAGCTACAAGTTTATCTTTATCTTTTAAGCTTGCAACCAGATGGCAACACTCTACTAGACCACCATTTGCACGTTTTTGTTTGGCATTGAATTGGATGACCTTGAATTTTGTGGAGCTATTTTTTTGTGAGTTGGAATTGGTTCAAGGTGGATTTCCATTTGTCCATTTGGTGGATTTCCATCCCCAATGTAGGTTTTAGGTTTGATCCTTCATCTAGCATTTTCTGTTCAATTATTTGCAGATGAACTCTGTAACCATGGAAGTGAGCAGCCCGTTCAGTCGATGGTAGCTTTTTAGGGACAACAATACCTTTGCACAATGCTTCAAGATATTTTGAATATCTAATGTTTGAAGAAAGGTTTGTTTAAATATAAAGACAATCCTATAAAATAAATATATTATGATGCTAGGAGCAGTTTGACTATTAAAAAAAGTTTGATTAGGCTCAGCTAATCTTTATAAATTTGTGTATGTTTAAAAAAGATTAAACCTTAATTTGACTAATAAAGTCTCTTGATGTCTATTATATAATTCTTTGAAAGCATTAACTGAGGATTTTGCAATTTCTCTGTCTGTTGCTCAGTAGTCCATAAATGTTTTGGATATCTCCCTCATACTTTCTGACTTTTTGACAGAGTTAAAAAAGATTGCTTTTCCTTTGCCAAATATTGCTGAAGTGGAGTCACATCCACTCCATGCATGAACAAAAAGCAAATGATCCATGGCGTCCCCAACTTCTAATTGACTTTTTTAATGCTCCAACATTTCTTGCCGTGTACCTGAAGAAAGAAAACATTGCATAACTTCTTATTCCAGTGGTAAAGAAGCACTACAGCCTCATCTGTGTCATCAGTCACAACTATTGTTGGAAAATCTTTTGCAACCTCGAGAGCCATAGAAACAATTTTTGTGTTAGAGTCCCCTTCACACACATGAACCATATGGTCCTCCTTGGCGAGGTGTGCTGCTAGAAACAATATCAATTGCTCCCAATTATGTATGTTACTTAAAAAACGTTCTTTGGAGTATGAAACATCATTATCTTTTTTGATGATGATATTTCTTGAAGATCCACTAGCTGTTGTTCTTCTAATGTGTTCATTAAACTTAATTGTAGTCGTGAACTTATATCCATCAAATACAATGAAGCATTTTTAGAAATCTTCATAATCATTTATTCTACGCATGAACCCCATTTCTAGATACTGCTCACTAGTTTCAACTTTAACACCTATAAGATTTGTCATTGTGTCATGAACAGCAGCTGTGTAATTAATACTTGAAACCCAAAGGAGGCATAGATTCTCCTCAAGACTATGGTCTCTTGTTAACCCACTGCTAGTTTTAAAGGACCACATAAGCGTTTGTTCAATCAGAAGATCTGACCATAATCCACCCCAATATATACTTGATCTTTAAACTGCATGTTCACCTTCTATAAATCTATCATGAAGCCAAGGATTAGTCTCTGAAAGAGTTAATATTTCTTGATAATTCATTCTTACACTTCTAGCATAATTTACATGACCTGTTGCTGCAAATAAATTTAGCATTTTCTTCACAGCTTGCAGATATAAATACCAGTTTAAAGTCCTTTCTGCACAAATAAATTCTTTTACGACATCAATATATTCCATATATTGAAGCCATATTGCGGCTGTACGCAATTCAACTTTTTTTTTCTCAATGAAAGCAGATAATGCACTCTTAGTTCTTTTAAAAACATCACTATTTCTCAACTCAATTAGTTTTTCCTTGTTCATAACGTGGTCATTCATTGCATTTTGGTAGGCAGGTATAAAGCCAGCAAAATCAATTCTACTTTCTTTTATTTAAGAATCCATTAAATAAACCGTTAAAACACTTTGAATTAAGATGTGAGCTCTAAGAGATCTAGCAACTGCCTTTTCTGAAAACATATGTTGAACAGTATGCTCTGCATACACTTCTTTGAAGACTTCCTCAAGTTTAGATCCAGACATTAGCTTACCAATGCTCCCAAAAAAACTCATGAGTGTGTGAAATCCACCAAGTCTGCACACAATGTTCAGATTTTCGTTTTTCACAATTCCAATAGCTTTCAACCACAGTGGTTGATCAAAAATAATACACAGTGTAGATATGCTAAATTTTTTTGGCTTGAAATATCACAAATTGAAGAGTTGAATAAATACATGACTATTCCAAAGCATTTAAGTTAATAATGGGAAGAAAATTGATAATTGTCTTTTGAAACTGGTCACTGCATGTAGTTACAGCATGTTGCATGAATTCTAACCAATTAGGGCGTGGAGATTACTTTGAAGTTAAAAACCATGCAGCTTGCCACAATTGATCAAGATTTATATCAGGTGAATGAAACAATGGCATTGCTAAATTTCTGACAGCCTTAAATTTTAACTTAGATAACCCTTGTTGACTTGATCCACAAAAAGGCAGTATCTTTATTGCATCTTTAAAGCAAAAAGATTTTATGCTTCAAGCGCTTAATGGCAACAGATTTTTGAACAAAGTATGGAGTAATTGCAATTATACCCATTCCGTGAAAAGTATTTTTTTCAGTTAGAGTACTTGTTATGGTCAACATTATCGTCAACCCATTGTGTAAATTTATATTCTTGCATTTCAGTTGCATCTTCTTTTTCCACAACGACTGATTCTTTAAATAACTTTACTTCATTAGAAGAAGCACTAAATCCAAGTCTAGATTGATTATAGGATAGTTGTATTTATCATAGGAAAGTTCTCTGATGTCGTTCTTTACAATTTTTGCTGCAATGATGTCATCAGATGTTTGTTCATCTTTTTTCCTAAAATTTTCCATAATGAATCAAGTCATGTCTTTGAAGCAAATAAGATTTTGTCGACCTGGTCCTTCTCCAAAAAATATATGATTACCGTAATATTCTACAAGCTTATTTTTCAAATATTTAATGGAGTAACACAGAGACTCATTACTAAATTCTAACATTTTATCGTGCATCTTGTTTAATGTGCAAAGGTCACAATCAGCATCTTTTTCTAACCAACCACAAACCTTGTAAAAATTAAAAAGCATCAAATCATGGATGACCTTTTTTATTTCCAGTCAGTAAATTAAGTCTAAATTTGTTCATACAAGGAATGTGATAAACTGCTTCTTCTGCAACAAGATCATTACAATTTGATAAACAACCTAAAACTTCTCTTCCCCATTCATCAGCTCTACTTTTGCGTTGGTTAAGAAGCTTATTTCAAAGTGGTAACATTCTCACTTGAGTAACAGTACTGTTTCTATCGTCAGCTGATTTGGTACAAAGAAAGCAGCAGGATTACCACTTGAAACGTAAATCTATAAATCTTCTTCTGCAATCATGATGCACAAGAACAGTCCCAATTGAGTTTTCTTTTAACTTTTGATCAAAGTATCTAAATAAAAGTAATTCCATACAATTTTAATGTAAACTTGTTATATAGTTTAAATCTGTTTATTATTAGCATTTGATTCTATTTTATCCCATATATTTAAATATACCTATTCAAATCATATAATCCTATTTCATTGCAGATTCTCTTTAAAGTTTGGAATTCTTTCTTTTTCACTGAAACTGATGGAGACTTTTCAAAGCTACCGTTACACAATGAACAAGTTTCATTCGTCTCTTTATACACTTTCTATTTATATTTGTATGAAATTTAATTTAGTCTTATACCTATATATAATATTAGTTTATATAAATCTAATATATATGAATATAATATAATAGTAATAATATATCATTTTATACATTCGAATAAAATTACACTTGTTCTAAAATATTTTCATTGTAATGTCTTTTTTTCAACACAATTTATTCGAAAAGTTTCTCTCAAGAACAAAAACTATTCATTCAAATAAATTTTATTACATGTACAGTTTGACAATATTTTACTCAGCATTAAATTATATTTCTAAAGGTATATCATGCTTACGATTTCAAAGAAAGAATATTTTTCAAAAACGATGACATCATAATTTCCACTTTAAACAGTTATAACTCACAAACCATACATTATATAAACTTTGCATAAGAAAACTTTTTACTCGGCATTAAATTATCTTTCAAATGATATATAAAACTTATAATTTTGGCAAAATAAAAAATTTAGTCATTTTGCCCAAATTTTTGATTGAAAAAAATTTTTGATTGAAAAAAATTCCTGTTCTCAAAAACACAGGGCTTTTTTTTTGGTCGTTGCTGACATGCTAACTAAACTATGTGCAAAATCCTAATTTTATATAATTTTTTTCCAGGTTTGGGGTGTTTTCAGCTTATTCCACCATACTAAAAAGAGAAAGGGCATCATTGGAAGATCCGCCCCAGATATGGCAACAGTATTCCATGAAAAGAAGGATTTGAGGTTTATAGAGACAAAAAATAGAATCTGGGTTTAGATAGTGGCATGCACAATAAAAAGATGCAGCCTTAGCAAATGCTAGTTTTGCAATGGATTTGATATATGGTTTCCAAGAAAGATTGAAAGTTAGAGTTAATCAGGAAGACAAAGTGTCGATGACTCATCAAATATATTACTGTTCATAAAAATAGGAAGATCTAGATTGTTGCAATAACAATTAGCCGAAAAAAATTGAGTTTTATCTGAGTTAAAGTTCACCAGCCACTGAGAGCCCCATGCTGTAGCAGTGAGATTCTTTTCAAGTTCGAATGCCCCCTCCAAGCAATCAGGGAGTTTTGGCTTCTTATCGAGAAAAAGAATAAATGGAATAAACCTAAAAATGTTTGAGGTCTGCAAAAAACACTGACCTTGTTTCTATATTTTATGGTAATCTCTTTGTGTCAAAACTTTTTGCCGACCTGATGCGGGCGCCTAACAGTTTGAGGTTGGCAATTTATTGCTGACCTCATTTTTCCTAATTTTAAGGGTTGCTTATGATAAGAAGAAGAGTTTTTGAAAATAGGGATGCCGCTTTCCAGCAGACCGGAAAACAAGACTGATAAGCACTTGTTAAATAGTTTTAAAAGAGTAGACGACATCTCCAGAAAACACTTCTGCAAGACTCTAAAAGGTATGTTGTCAGGACCACAAGCTGTAGAAGTGTTTGAGGCTAGAGTGCTAGCTCATAGCAAACTTATTTAAGATGCTTTTAAATTTAGTTGATAAAGGTTTTCCATAAAGTCATTAGTTTTTATAAACATTTAAGTTGGAATAAAGTTAAAAGGTTGTCTTCCAAACATCAGTAACATTAATTTTAATAATAAAAAAAATTTAATCAATCCTAATTGAACCATAAATTTTTATGCAATTTTAATTATGCAGTTTGTACAAATTTCTTTAGGCTCACATAACAGAAGTTGCTTAAGAATACCATTTACATTTCATATAATAACTTCCACACTAAATTTGTTGAACAAACGTAATGCGTACATATTAAAATTTTGTCACAAAAATAAATATATAAGTCTATATTGTTATTATTAAAAGTATTTTTTCTATTATTATTATTCTGTTTTTGTTAAGGCAATATTTTCTGGTTCTATACAAAAACCAATGTGCTGAACTATGGGATGCTGTGACCCTGTGCCAGTTGAGAGAATTTCCGAATAAGTTTCCTCGCATTACTGCTTTTGTAAGTTTTTTTGTTTTTATCTTTTGTGACTCAAATTCAATATAAGCATTTTGATTTTCTATCAGATGTTTATCTGATTGAAAAAGATATTTTATGTTTAGACTAAATGGGATGTATATTGTCAGGGAAGTGTATTGTCAGGGAAGTATATTGCCAGGGATAGTGCAAATCTGCGTAACTAGCATTGGCTACTATAAAATCTGCATAACTATAATCATGCATTGACATTCATCGCGTTGGCTACTATATTCGGATATAATTCATTTTAACACCAAATATCTATTGTTGACTTTTCAAAGAACATAAATAAAACTCTCTATACTAGAATAAACCCGAAATCTGTTGAAATAAAAAAAATTTAAAGTTTTAATCTTCTCTGGTAAAAAATTTATAGTACAGATACGTGGTATTATCTAATGCTATTCCCAGAAATTGAACGCAGTTTTGCACTATCCCTGACAATACAGAGCATTTTACAATGCTTTTTAAAGCCTTTCTAACTGGGTTGGAAACTTAAGTTAAATCTAAGTAAGCTTGTTCATTCTATTCCTAACTATTTAGCTAATTGTTTAAAAGGACATCATACCATGTACTATACCTTAAGGCACCATACCAAGTATTAAATTGATAAGCAAACATTTACAAATGTTTTAAAGTTTTTTTTAAGTCAATTATCATGATTACTAACATATTTAGATAAAACAAATAAATTAATTCAACTAAAAATATGTTTTTGTATACAATGTTCCAAACTTTTGATCGTGACTGTATATATATATATATATATATATATATATATATATATATATATATATATATATATATATATATATATATATATATATATATATATATACATATTTGTATATATATGTGTATACATATTTATATATACATATATATATATATATATATATATATATATATATATACATATTTGTATATATATATATGTGTATACATATTTATATATACATATATATATACATATTTATATATATATGTGTATACATATTTATATATACATATATATATACATATTTATATATATATGTGTATGCATATTTATATATATACATGCAAGAAAACTAATTCCTGTTTATTTGTAAAAAAAAAATTTAACAAGTTTTTCATGTAAAAAAATAAAAAGTCATTAATACTAATGTTCAAATTTTTGGTTGTTTTCACTATATATATATATATATATATATATATATATATATATATATATATATATATATATATATATATATATATATATATACACACACACACACACACACAAAGACATATATGTATTTAAATACATATATATCTTTTCTGTGAATAATTTTTTATTTTTACTCGTAATATTATATTTGTACTATCTATTAATTCCAAAGAGATATGTTTTCTTTGTAATTGTGCTGCCATCTTTTTTATAAATAGGCCACTTAAAAAAATTCAAGATGAACATAAGATGGCAGGTAGTAGAGTATGAGATAAGCATAACAAGGGTGGCATATTCCCCTATGGACTTGAATCTTGTGTTTGGGAGCATGAGACTTAAACCACTATGGACTTCTTAAAGTTATCTTTAGTGTGAACCTTTTATAAAGTAAACAACAATTTAATTTATAACCTAAAATTTTCAAAAATTAAAAAGTACAAGATATTAGTTCTCATTTAGGTATGATCAGGTATAGAAAGTCCCAAAATAAACTCTCAAGTTTAAAGCTAAATATAATTTTTACCTGAATACTGGTATCTTAGAGCTTCAAAAATTTTATTTATTGGGAAAAGCATAGGGTTTTAGGAGCTATCCAATACTATTAAGTATTTTTAACAATAAATTGTTAAAAGTTTATACATGAATTTAGGAGTGGTCACCATCTAATAATAGATTTGGAAAAAATGTATCAAAAAATATAGAAAATGGTTTAAAAGCAAATCATTCTAGTAAAGAAGACAACACAGAAAGTCAAATAAGTTTGTCAAAACTTCAAGAATCGACTTCCAGTGTTTTAGAAGTACAAGATTCATCGAAATCCCAAAAGGTTTTTTTAAACTTCTGTTTAATTTCATTGAATAAAGTTATTATTTGTTTTTATATTTTCTTTGTTGTTTTTCTTATTTATAAATAGATTTTTTTAAATATTTGTTTCTCAGATTCATCAGAAAGAACATTTGGTGTTTTGTGATAGTGAAGGCACCATTTATCATTATGTGATTGAAGGTACATCTCTTAAAGATGGATCAAAAGTTCCACCAGAGGTTTGCTTTTCACAAAATGAAGTTTTTGCACCTTTTAATGCTTTACTATTTAATACTTATGTTTTTTTCTTTAAACTTTTTTGTTTAAAAGTATATTGATTCTAAAAAAATTTTAAATTACTTTCAGGCAGGAATGAGTGCTATTTCTTCCTTAGTTTGGAAGAGTGGAATGTTAGCGCTTGGTGATGTTGAGGGAAATATTAATTTGTGGGATATTAAAGCAAAAGTTTCAAAGTGAGATTTGTTCAATTTATGAGGTTTCCATAATAGAAATCTTTTATTGTTAATCTTGTTCTATAAATGTTCTCTTTTTCTATATATGATTTAGTTCAAATTTCAGTATTTTTAATTCTAAATAAAACATTTTATTTTATTGGCTTATTGTAATGATAAAAAAAAATTTTTAATAACAATTTATTTTAATTAAATTGTTTGGAAAGTGTTGAGAGTTTGTAATTTGCTGAGGAATTGGACAAAACAGCCATTAATATTTTATATTCATTATTTAAATCATAAATAGAAAATATCAAGAGGTAAAATCATTGCTAATTAAACTATATTATAATTTATAAGCTGAATAAAATGTAAAAATATTATTTTTTATAAAATAATTTATAAAATGTGATGATAAGTAAAATATTCACGACCCTAATGACATTAGTAAAAAATATTATAATAAAATTAATGAAATTTTAAAAAAACAATAATTAAACTTGTTCTCTATGGATCTTGAATGTAATTTTTATATATGGATCTTGAATGTAATTTTCTTTGTTGCTTGGAACTCTTTTCTTCCTAAACTACGGGCCAGCTAAGGTTTCTGATAATTTTTTAATTAAAAACAGAATAGATTATGAAAGGATTTTTTTTTTTAAATCTTTCTATTGCATGCAACATTATGTTGAAAAATAGAAAAAAAAGATTTCATTCATAATTATTAGCTGTGGGTAAAAATTCACTTGTGTCATGAAAACAAAGAAAAGGTCATTCTATGTTTTACATAGAATGAGCTTTTTTTTTGAGATTTTAGCCAAAGGAGGATGGAAGTATTAAAAAGCTAAATTTTTGTACCAAACACTCTTGTAAAATGCATAAGACTGTAATGTAGATCCAAACTCCTTTATCATAACTTGTTAAAATAATTATTGAACTATATTTCAGTTAACATTATTATATCTGGGTTGTTGAGACTAAATTTGGCATTATATTGTTGGTTAAAGTAGGAGTAAAGTTGGGTTTTTCTAGTTGGTATGTCAGAAAAGGCAGTTTCTGACATAGCAATTAGCGCTACTGTTTGAGCTTGTAGATTTATGGGAAATATTTTTAACAAATTTATGGTTTGAAATATTTGCTTGTTTGCAAAAGTCATAAAAACATTTTGAATGGTTTATAATACGGTTACTAAATTAAAATTTCTTACTGTATTTTTTTATTATGTTTTCTAACTAAAGTTAACTTAAGTGATGTACTCTCAAAAGAAAAAAAATTTCCATGCTGAGTTTAAAAAAACTTGTTTTTTGTTGTTTGTCTTTATATGGAAGCAAAGAGTAATCAGTAATTTGGATAATGTAGGGTATATCCAACACACCGTGGTCCAATTCGAAGAATGAAATTTGCTCCTGGTAAAGGAAACATGAAGTTGATAGTTTTATTTAATGATGGAGTCCAAATTTGGGATGCAAAAGAGGTTGAGAATTTTCATTTTTTTAGTTTTATTTGAGATTTTTTTCAAGTTGTGTTATTTCAAAGGTTTTATTTTGTTAAGTAATATTAAGCAGTATATAAAATATGATTATATATTTATGTTATTTTTAATGTTCCAATTTTTTTTAAATTAATTTGTTATTTATTGTTATAATATTATCTTATCATGATTTGTTTTAACAATGTTCTAACTCTAGTGTGTACTCATAAATTAGAAGCAGTTGTTAGTAAAAATAAATTATATAAATGTTTGCTGAATAAACCTTCAGCAAGCATTTATATAAAGAGAATTATCAGATTTCGCTACCCAATATCCTAATCCATTACATAAACTCTTAAACAATGTGTTTGTATGTATATATGTGTATATATACAAATATGTATACATATATATATATATATATATATATATATATATATATATATATATATATATATATATATATATATATATATATATATATATATATATATATATATATATATATATACAAACACATTGTTTAAGAGTTTATGTAATGGATTAGGATATTGGGTAGCGAAATCTGATAATTCTCTTTATATAAATGCTTGCTGAAGGTTTATTCAGCAAACATTTATATAATTTATTTTTACTAATATATTATTTTTACTAATATATGTATATATATATATGTGTATATATATATATATATATATATATATATATATATATATATATATATATATATATATATAATATATATATATATATATATATATATATATATATATATATATATATACACACAGTGCTGGCAAAAAGTCTTGCAACAAGGCACAATTTTGCAAAAATCAATGTTTCCATGCCAGTAGGCTCAGTGTTATTACCTTATATTTTCATCTTTAGGTATAAATATATTTATAAAGACAATTTTGTAGCTTAAACAGTTAATTCAGTGAAAATCATTGCTAAGATTTGGCAGAAGAAAAAGGATGCGTTCAACGTCTTGCTAAAAGTGGTATGCTCAGGCAGACATTGCAACAATTTACATGGTTGAATGCAATACAATTTGGTGTGTTGTAAAGCAGGTTATCCCCCTGTCTCCTAAAAAGAGGTCTGGAAGTCCTAGAGTCACTTTACAGCGTACTGACCTCAGGATGGTAACATTCGTCAAGATGAATCCTTCAATAACCTTTTGTGACCTGCAGAACAGCATACCAACACTTTCTAATATCTCAAAGCGCACAATCTGTCACAGACTTTCTGTGGAATTAAACTTACCTGCACGAAGGCCATTTAAGAAGCCATTAGTAACTGAAAAGATGAGAAAAAAGCGCATTGAGTTTTGCAAGAAGCATCAAGATTGAACAGAAGAGCAGTGGACACAGGTGATGTTCAGTGATGAGTCCATGTTTTGTCAGTTCTCTGATGTTAAGCTTTTTGTTCGTCGACCTACTAGTTCTAATCCTACCAATCCTAAATACACATGCAAAACTGTGAAGCATTCACCTTCTGTAATGGTGTGGGGTTGTTTTTCTGCTTATGGCCTCGGAGATTTATACTTTTTGCCCAAAGGAGAAACTATGAATGCAAAAAAGTACCTCAACGTTTTGGATGAATCTCTAATCAATTTCATGATTATTCATCAGTGCACAATTTTTCAACATGATTCAGCACCATGCCACACTGCAAAGTCTGTGAAGCAGTGGCTTGGATCAAAAAACATTCAGTTGCTTGATTGATCCGGAAATTCTCCAGATCTCAACCCAAATAAAAATCTTTGGATGTTAATCAAGAAGCGTGTATCTGCTAAGAACTGCAGTTCATTAGATGGTTTAAAAAATGCTATTCGTCATGTATGGTGTACAGAAATTACATCAGGACTATGTGAAAATCTTGCCAAATCCATGCTCAAACGAATTAGTGCTGTGTTAAAAAACAAAGGATATCCTACCAAATATTAATAGTACATCTGTTTAAAATGATTATACAATGTAATAAAAATAATTGAACTTGTTTTTGGTGAAAATATAATATTTTTGGAAGTATTATTGTTTTTGGAAGTAATTATGAAAAGTAATTATGATGTTGCAAGACTTTTTGCATTTGTGTACACATTGCAAACATTGATTTGTGTAAAATTGTGCCTTGTTGCAAGACTTTTTGCCAGCACTGTATATATATATATATATATATATATATATATATATATATATATATATATATATATATATATATATATATATATATATGCATATATATATACATATATATATGCATATATATATATATATATATATATATATATATATATATATATATATATATATACATAAACAGTCTTCTCCATTTGAAATTTAATGCCATCGCACAAAAAAGTGCATGCGTGATGGTCATTTTTAATTTAGCCTGCAAGATTTTAAAAAATTTTAATTTAGCCTGCACGATTTTTTTCTGCTATTTAAATTAGAATAAAAATAGTGAAAAGAATGCTTTGAATAAATACTAAATCAAATAATTTAAAAAAAATAGTTTGTAAAAAAAGTCTTTTCTGTTTCTAATTATAAATCAGGACTACTAATATACTTTGTTTGGAAGGAAACTCTTTGTTATGAATTGTGTTATCTGTGTTTTTAGATTATTATTGGTTTCTCAAGCAACTACACTATAGTATATTTTGACAAAATATTGTTTGATTATATTTTATGTTTTTATTTATTTTTATTTTAAATGCATGGTTTTATTTTAACAGTCTTTAAATCATGGGAACCAAACAAGTTTTGAGGTTAAGTTTTAGCAAAGAACCTTTTTAGACAGCTTTTGTCTTTTGATCTTGCAGAACACGGTTATTAGTTTTGTGTTTGACTTTTTGATCTTAGAAAACCATTCTTAAACAACTTAAATAATTCATTTGTTTAAATAAACTTTCTTGAAGTTTATTTAAATAAATGAAGTTTGTAATTGCTCTTAAAGGCATTTTTTTTTATTGACACATTTAACCAGCAGTTCATCCAAAGTTTTGTTATTGTTTATTTACAATTTTAAACACAGAATGAAAGTGTGTTGCTATTGCACACAAAAAAAGAGTGTTGCTATTGCCCAATGAGAAAGAGTTTTGCTATTGCCCAATGAGGAATAGTGTTGTTATTGCACAATGAGAAAGAGTGTTGTTATTGCACAACTAGAAAGAGTGTTGCTATTGCCAAATGAGAAAGAGTGTTGCTATTGCCCAATAAGAAATAGTGTTATTGCACAATGAGAAAGAGTGTTGCTATTGGCAAACGAGAAAGAGTGTGCTATTGCTTAATCAGAAATTGTGTTGTTATTGCCCAATGAGAAAGAGTGATATTGCCTAATGAGAAAGAGTGTTGCTAATGTATGGCTTTAGGTGATTAAAATAAAAGTTTTTGGAAATTTTTTTTAGTTTTATTTGCTAAAAGGAATCCAGTTCTTTTTTTTTTTTTTTCTAAATGCGCAAGATTTGCAGATTGTCATCTTAATTAACATCAAATATAAGATTTTAAAAATCTTCAAAAAGCAGTTATATGGCTTTGTTATTGCAAAAATATCTTTATATATTTTTTAAAAAATAAAAAAAATATGTATCTTACTGCTAATCAGCAGTAAAATACAAAAATTATTTATATTATATAATAATATACAAAAAATAGTATTAAAACAGTATTATATTTATTTATTATTACCAATTTATATAATATTTATATATTACCAAGGACTACTATATGACAGGATGCGCAAACTTGATTTTTTGATTTCACCAAGGAAGGATTCACTTCTTACTAAACGCTTATAAAATTAAATTTAATCAAAAAATGTTTTGTAAAACCAATATTATTAAAATAATTTTACAGCAAATTTAAGCTAGTATTATTAAAAACTTAATAACAAGTAAAAATTAATAACAAAGAGAAATCATTTTCAAAAAGAATAAAAAGTCGGTATAAAACTTTTGAAAATCTGCAAAAAGTAAACAAATATTCTTTTGAAGATTTGATAATAGTGTAAAATATTTTTTAAATTTATTTTATGTATATATATAAAAAGTCAGTATATAAAACTCTATAAGCTAAACAACATGTTAATAAAGTCTATCTATAAATAAATGTTACTCGGCAAGGCGTGCCTTTTTAATTGATGTCTGGTAAAGATATGTATTTTTTGCTTGGTCTTTTTCCAAGTTCTGAATTCCATGAAAAAAAACATTTGCCTAATGCCTATAAAGATTTTTTGATGATAAATCAAAATCATAATAAAATATTCTGTCTATAATGGATACATCCATTATAGACAGAATATTTATAAGTCTTTTTCTACAACATGTTCTGTGTTAAGTTTTTTTCACAAAGCATAACCCAATTCTAACTATCTGATAAGTATACTCAAAAAGGAACTGTCAAATATCCTCTTCAATAAACCCTTTAGTTTCATTTGTTAGTATAGGTTCATCCTCAGCATAAACTAGTTCACTCTCACATTTTTTCTCCAGCCACCCTGCCGCATAGGCAGCAGAGCTCTCTTCAGTTTCTGAAAGACTCACATCATAAATGCAAGTTTCAATTGAGGTCGCATCTTTAAAACTGAATAGACCTTCACATGTATATTCTTTTTTATTGGGTTATCCTACTTTCACTAATTCTAGAAACAATGCAGCAAATCGAGTTAAACGATTTTTAAAACATTCCCAGCTGCCATAGAAGCATTTGCTGTTGTTGATTGTCTGTAAACAGAAAATTCTCCTTCAATTCTGTCACGTTGTAGCTCATGAAGCAAGACATAATCAAAACTGACTGAAAACAAATGCTTGCAGACAGCTATCAATCCTTCAGTGGTTTGCGCAAGGGTTTTTTTGGAATTCGTTTTTTTGGAACACATTGAATTCGTTTGGGTCCATGCCCTGATTTCATTGGTTTAAATAGTTTTAAAAATAATTGCAGATTATTAGAATTTTTATCTTGCACAGATCAGTTGTAGTCTCTTAGTCTAATATTTTGCCCTTTTGCAGAAACATAAACAATATTCTACCAATCTAAAACCTGCTGAATAAAAGAGGACGTTTCATATGCTCCTTTTAGTTTCAAAGCAGCTACTACTTTCTAATTAAATATTTTTAAAACATGTTGCACATTCTGTAGTTGAAGTCTTCAACCCTCGGAATTAGGAAAATTGAGGTCGGCAATAATTTGGCGACCTCAATCTTTTAGAGGTCGGCATCAGGTCAGCAAAAAAAATTTGATACAAAGGTCTTACCATGAAAGATCGAAACAAGGTCAGCAATTTTTTGCCGACCGCAAACACTTTTAGGTTGGCAGTTATGTCGGCATTGCCGAATGCTGACCCTAATTCCAAGAGTTGAGTCTAGAAAGATAAATAGCAGCATGGGATATAGGCACTGATTTCAAAATGTTATCTTTTTCATATGGATATAGGTGTTTGACATCAGAAAAGGAACCAATGGTTTTATTGTCAAGAGATAACTTTTGACAGTTTTCAGAAATCCAGCTGTTACGTAAACATTTAAGAAGATGAACTGTATCAAACAAAAGAAACCAAACACGCTGATCATCTAATGGATGAATGGCCTGATAGTCAGTAATTCTTTTAAAATTTTGCAGTATTGCTGATTGATTTTTTGATTATCTGTTACAGATCCTAAAATAATGGCACCATTTTTTTCAACTATAACAGCTTCTTTCACAACACTGAATTGATACATTGATGTTAGTTTGTGAACAGGTGTAACAGAAACTATTAAACTAGGTCCACCATGTAAGCATTTCATCATTACACATAGCATAGAAGTTGCTTTAGACTCTGGATCATTTTTTGCCATCCCATATAAAACTCCGCCTAAATAAGTAACTGTTGATTTTTACCTCATAAACTATCAAAAAAGCATTTTTATGATAATCGTTCTTTACTTTTTTAAATGTTTCTTGCAATACAAGATCGATGATTATAGTCTGCAGCTTTCGTTTACTTGGAAGCCCTAAAAAATCACGAAGTTGATCGTAGTTGGTGTTATAAAAAAACTCAATAGCAAAGCAATAATCAGCTATAGAAAAACTTTTGTTATGCAATAGTTTAAATTGTCTTGTAATAAAATTCAGTTTCTTTTGCTTGATAGCATCATTGATTTCAAATGCATATTCTGAAAGAATAATTGTCATCTTTTCAATAATATCATCAACATGCAGACTATAATTATAAAATAAATTATATAATTAATATATAATAATAAAAAAAATAATAATAAAAATAAGTTTCAAAAAACTCCAAAAAACTATGAGTAAAAGACTAAGCCATTCTTTCTTTTTTTTTTTCATTCATTCATTCTTGGGATTCAATATATTGCTTAATGGAACGCTGATACCATGTTTAAAAGCTTAATCATTTCTGTATTTTCAGGTCAATGTTTTTCACATATAAAAAATTTAGATGGCTCTTTAACTAAATTTTTACATGGAGGAAGCACCTTAATCCATTTCTGTTTCTCAACTTCATCTTTAGATAATTTAAAAAATGACACTTATTAAGTTCATTATAATTCCCTATACAATTCACAACAAAACGCTTCCATTTTAATAGGAATAATGGCCTTCGCTAGTGAAATCAGAAAATCGAGTTTGCGCGTCCTGTCATATAGTCCTTATATTACTTATATTTATAATATTTATACTATATTATAGTGTACAAAAAATAATTTAAAAATAGTGTTTATAACTTTATGTTATTTTTTAAATTAAAAATTTTTTAGGCACACATTCTTGCATTCACCAAGTCAGCTAAAGACCAAGTATCAGTTTTAGATGCTGATTGGCTGTCATCAACTTTGCCTCTTCTTTTACTTACTGATGGTTCAGTGAGAATATATGATCCCTTGTTAAAGTCTGCAAATTGTCCAATATCGCAAAAAAAGTATGAAGGTAATGCTAATGATTTTTTTTTTTAATTTAAATGAGTTAAACATTTCTCATTTCATGCATTTAAAAGTTATTGCATAAATTTTTTTTTTTTTAAAGTACCAGTTTTTAATCCTCGAATGAATGACACTGTTGTATCGTTAAAAATAAAGTGTTTATTACAGCACCAACAATGGAGAGCTAAATACTGTGCAACTTTGTATGAATGTTTTTTTACTTTGAAATTTATAGTGGAAAAAATAACTATGGACTCTCCATATATATTTAAAAATATATATGGAAAGTGCATAGTTATTTTTTATTTGTGAAATGATTGCATAAATGTTGCAAATGCTTTTTTAATTTTGTTGCTCACAATGTGTAATTTAAATTTGAGATAAAATAAAAAAATGCAGCAAAATTATTTTCTTTTAGCATTTCTAATGAAAAAGAGGATACTTTAGTTCAAGAACAGTTGCAAAATCTTTCTAGGTAAGTAGAAATTATGCATAATACTTTGTACATTTTACAAACATTCTTTAGCAAGAAATGTTTAATTAAATAATACAAGGTGTATAAGTTAATTCAAATAAAAATAAGTTTAAAAGATAACATGAAATAAAATTGCATGCAAAAAATGTTTGTGAAACAAAACTTTTTCCTTTTAGTGCATGTTTTTTGTTGTTTTATTTTTGCATATATTTATTTATATATAGTTATACAAAAATCAACTTTGAAAGTTTATTTTTTCAAAGTTGGAAGAAAGATTACTATCCTAGGTTTACAAACTCCAAAAACTGCTTTAGCAACAAATAAATTAAGGATTTTTATAAGAGTTTTCCTTTTTTTATCCATGTTGCCTCCATTACAAAAAGAACCTTGTCATTCCCGATATACAGTGACAGCCACTGGATTGGAATCATATGACAAAACAACTCGTTATCAAAAGCACAATGTATCATGCCACTAACACAAACATGTGTGATGTGGTTTCTGGTAATGTGTTGACCAATCAGAAAATAGTCAGCTGATCAAATATAATTGTATAAGGCATAGGTTGTAAAAAATATTTTATTTTTAAAGGCAAACATCTTATATTGCAAATTTTCAGCAATATTGTGTTTAGCGTTTATTCTAGCCTACAAAATATTTGCCTTGATATTGGTTTTAAGAGTCGAAGTTGTATAGGCCAGTTTTAAAGCCAGTTCTCTATGGGAAAAATGTGAGTTTAACAAACCCTACAAAATATGTACAATAAAAGATTGACATAAGTTTACATTTTCTGATGAAGGTGCTGTCAAACAACTTTACAGTTGCAACCCTCGGAATTAGGGTCGGCATTCGGCAATGCCGACCTAACTGCCGACCTAAAATTGTTTGAGGTTGGCAAAAAATTGCCACCTCGTTTCTATCTTTTATGATTAAGGCTTTTGAATCAAATTTTTTTGGCCGACCTCTTAAAAAATGAGGTCAGCAAATTATTGCCGATTTCATTTTTCCTAATTCTGAGGATTGCAATTGCTAAATAAAGGTGTGTAGTCCAAGTGGAGAGTGTAATAGTTAATACTACTAAAATGCCACCACACCTAAAGTTAATGATGTAATGGGGACTAATCATTGGTTGCAGACAATGTGATCTTTTGAAAATGCAAGCTGAAACAATAATTAATATAGCTGTTTGTCTACTCATATTAAAGGAGGGGCCATCACCATGCAGTTATGATATTACTCAGTGTTTCAGTAGGATTTAGCATCCTGTCACACCTTCAAGTGTCTGAAACTAGCTGATGACCAGTAATATTTTGTTTTTGGATCCATATCCTGGGTTTTCCCTGGATTTTAATGAAAGTGAACACTGTTAGGGGGTGATTAATTTCAAGGTAAGTGACATGTATCCAAAACCTGTAGCTAATTTATTTTAAAAATTGAAGCTGGTTTGTGTAGAGCAATTACACTTTACTATTGCTACAAATTAGTAGTGTCTATGCCAAACTTAATTAGTGTAATTTTATTGGCCATTAGAGGATCTACACATACTAAAAAATATATTTGTTTGGTAGTGCTATTTAACTTAGTTTAAATGCGTTAATTATGATTAAGATTACTATGTTGATTTCATGGGTATGATTGTCATCCAGTGGTTGCCATTCTATTTTTATATATACTATTTACATGCGTATCTGCATGTCATTTTATATAGATTTTTTTACACCTACATGTTATGTCAATATATGTAATTCTAAATGTCAGTGAACAATATTATATGAATATATATATATATATATATATATATATATATATATATATATATATATATATATATATATATATGTATATATATACACATATATATACAGTATGTGCCAAAATTGTCACCATGTTTGAACAAAAAATATTTGTATATATTTTAATAGAAAAGCTGTGAAGAAAAATGAAATTTTAGTTTTATCAATTAAAGTTAAGACTTAGCTAACTAAAAATATTGCTTTTTGTTAAGTTTAGAAGATATTGAATTTTTTTTTAATTTTTATTTGAAAAGCTTATGGTGACAATTTTGTCGCGAATGAAAGCAATTAACATATTTGTCCACAGTTAAATAGGCATACGACATAAATTAATAGCCTTGTTAAAAATAAAATTAATAGCCTTACTAAAATGATTGAGTTATCAACTTTTCACTGATTTTTAACAATTAAATATCATGTAATTAAATCTAAGGGAGGATACACTCGATATTAATTTACTACCACATGTTATTTGCTTTCATTTGCGACAAAATTGTCACCATTAGCTCTTCACAAAAAAATTTAAAAAAAAATGCAATATCCTCTAAATTTAATAAAAAGCAATATTTTCAGTTAGCTAAGTTTTAAATTTAATTAATAAAACTAAAATTTCATTTTTCTTCACAGCTTTTCTATTAAAAAAAATATAAAATATTTCTTTGTTCAAACATGGTGACAATTTTGGCACATACTGTATATATATATATATATATATATATATATATATATATATATATATATATATATATATATATATATATATATATATATATATATATATATATATATATATATATATATATATATATATATATACATATATATATATATATATATATATATATATATATATATATATATATATATATATATATATATATATATATATATTAAGGTGGTTCTAAAAACAACTTTTTCTGAAAATGACTGCTGGCACCCCCTGAATATGTTGTATATAATTAAAAAAATGCTAGATTTAAGAAATTTTTGAATAAAAAATATATAGTAATTTTTGAATAAAACATTATATAGGTCCCTAATATTATAAAAAATTTAATTAATTTTTATTTCAATAAAATAAATATAGCCTTAACTTTGGGATGTGCAAGTAATTTAATTTTTTTTAAATACCCTTCATTATCTCCACAATTTTACTTTGTGCCACTCTTTTTGTAGCATTAATCCATAAATCTTGGAAATTTTTAACACTATTTTCACATTTGCTTCTTTTACTCAATATTCCCTTCACAATTCCCCAATAAGATTTGATAACTTGCTGCTCAGGACAGTTTAGTGGATTAGCATCCTTTGGAACAAAATTGACTCTTTTTTTTGTATACCACTGAATTACTTTTTTGGAATAGTGGATCGATGCCAGATCTGGCAAGAGTAAGGTTGATTATTTGTGGTTATTAATTAGAGGAAGAAGTCGTTTATTTTTGCTTTTTAATTAGAGGAAGAAGTCGTTTTTTCAAGCATTCTCTCACATATAGATCTGGTGTCAAAGATTGATTTGTTATGAAAGAAGAGCTTTTAAAACCTCAACTGCAAGTTGCCTGCCATACAAGGTACTCAATAGTGATTTTCTCACTCAAATGTTCTTAAATTTCTCAGAAGCTTTATAACGTTTCGACTGATAATAGTATTGATTACCTGGAAGCATTGAGTGATCTTTTTTACAGTAAGCTTCATCGTCTTCTAAAATGCGTAAAATATTTTTTCGTAATTAATTTAAGCAAATTTTCAGCTTCTTCATTTGTCTTGATTTCTCGATTAAGCAACCTTTTTGGTATTTTTTTCTTGTAATCTTTTTTCAGATTTTCTTTTTTGAATAATCTTTGAACGAAAGCTTTATTGCATTTAAACTTCATAGTTCTTGTTGTGACTGAGTCGGATTTTAATAAATTAAGTTGACTATTGATTTTGCCTTCTTTCTACCACTTCCTGAAACTATTTTACAATTTTGTTTTCCTTACAACATTTTATAATAGTTCCAACAGTTGGTTTTAGAACTTTAAATGTTTTTGAAATCATGTAATATGAGAACGATGGAATTTCTATGTAAAATTTTTTTTTTGGTTTTCTGACTCTTTACTTAACATTGCAAAAACTAATGAGGAGTAAACAAAACTACACTCGCACACAAGACACAAAGTTATGTTAGCATCATTATAAAAACAACACTCACACTAATTATGTTAGCATCATTATAAAAAAAAATCATAACAATTGACTAAGTGGTTTTTCAAAAAACTCAATTTAAAATCGTCCAAATTTCAACTGATCATGATGATATATAAATATATTTGACTTAAATTTGGAAAAGGCAATATAGTTAAAGAAAAAATTAAAAATTCTTTAATTTATAAATAATTCAAATAAAAAATTAAAATGGTCCCATATCTTTAGGCAAAGTTATTTATAAACATAAATGTTTATTATAATTAATAGTTGTGTAAAGTTATACATATAAATGCTAACTATATATCTATTTGTTTATTTCTTTGTGTGTATAGTTCGGTCTTAAGCAATTTATACAATTGTCCTTTTGGTACTGCAGAAAGGTGCATATATATAGCACAGTAAGATTTTTTTTATTTATATAATTTTACAATGTTTTATTTGTTGATGTTTTTTTTAATATTATTTTCTAGTAAATTACCATTTAATAATATAATTATAAAATTTATTTTTCTTTGTTGTTTATTTTATTTTGATTTTTTAAAACATTTTTATAGAATATTTGGTGATGAGTCTGATTGGTTCTTTTGGACAGTGGCTTTACACTACTTGAGATGTGAGCGTCAAAGAAAAAATTGTCAGTTTCATCAAGTATGTGACAAGTGTTTAAATTCTTATTTTTTTAAACTGATTTTGTTGAGCAAAATTTTTTGTATCTAAATCTCTAAATGTCAGTTTTTGTATGTGCGTTTTGTTGTGTCAGTCATAACAATGTTTATGTACAGTTTCAAGTACAACACAAAGCATACAAGATTGAGTTTTGGTTGATGGAACAAGAGATGTTTGCTTGTTTAAGCAGAAGAAGATTTTTGAAAAAATGGTAACCTCAAGCTTGCCGCAAGTTAGTGCCGGTCCAACTACATTTCAATACATTTTTAAACCTTAAAAAGAGATAGGACATCAATAAAAAAAATCTGCATAAAAGATTGACAAAATAATAATAAAATAAAGGAAAGATTTTTAGAGGTAGAGAATAGAACCAGGAGTTAAAAAAAAACAAGCATGATAAAAAGAATCACCCTTAGCAGATGCTACTTTGCAATTGGTTGTATAATTTCCAGAAGAAATCAGTAGTAAATGATAACCTGAGAGTTCATGAGAGGACTCGATGAGCCTTTCATTAATTCAACAATATTTTGATAATTATCAGCAGCAACGTCAACGCTAAGAGTCAAAATTAACCTGTTGTGTAAGTTACGTCAGTCACTGTATGCGCAAGCTGTCACAGAAAAGAGATCAGATTAAAGATTAGCTGCCTGTTCTAAGCGAGTAAAAATTGATAACTTTTTGTCAAGCATATATTAGAGCATATAGTTGTGTCAGCAGCAAAAAGAACATTATCAGGAAGATTATTAATATAGGGTGTCCTAATGTCAAGTTTATTAGCATGGCACCACTCAGTAAGCTCAATACCAATTTCAAGTCTATTAACATGGCTACACTCAGTTAGATCTTCCTTATTAATAATCTTCAAATGCGATGAAGTAGAAAGACTAATAAAGAACTAGAAAGGATTGTTTTTGAAAGACATGCTAAAGAAACTTGAAAATGTATTTTTTGTGCATCATTGGTTTAATGATGTTGTTTTTTAAAACCAGTCCTTTACATTTTTTCCACTTTTTCCAGAAGAGTGGACACCCTGTAATATAAATGAAATAGGCTCATCATATAAGACAAAAAATGGTACCCTAGAAGTTACTGAAAATGTAGAAGAGTACTAGTCTTCAATTGATAATTCAATACTGCAGTTAGAAGGAATAATTCAGTAATTTTTAAAAAATTTCCAGGTACATCATATGAAGAGAGTTTATGGAGAAGATCAACATGCCAAACTTGATAAGTGAGGCAAGAGCTATTGCTTTTGACACATCAAAGGCTTTCAAACTTGAATTTTTTTTATCTATTTCATGATAAAGCTTTTCTTTATATATGTATTTTTTTATTTATTTTTTTTGCAAAGAAAGTTTAAACCACATAATCATTAAAATGCCTAAATTAAATTTTTATTTATTGTTTAGAAAGAAAAGTTAACTATTAGGAAATCTTCACTGGCATCTCAGTTATCACTTTCAACTAGCTTGGATGATTTACAACTTGATCGAAACACTGATGAAAATCCTCCCTCTAATCCTAGTGAACCTTGCACATGCTCACTCATATCTCTTGATACAAATTTTGATGTACTTTGTAATAACACATTTTATAAGGTTTTGTTAGTTTTTTAATGTTTTGATTTTTCTTGTTTATTTAGAAAAAGGTTTATTCAGTGTTGATCTTAGAATTTGTTAAGACTTTTTTTTAAATTTTTTTTTATCTTAGTTTTTACCTAGCTTAACCTTGCCTACCTATATTACCTAGTTTAACCTTGCCTACCTATATTACCTAGCTTAACCTTGCCTATCAACTTGTCTGGAAGAATTTTTGAGGACTGATTTACTTAAATATGTTATTTGATAAATGAATGGGTAAATTAATTCAAATTTGTCAGATAATTAAAATAAAAACTAATTTATGACAACAATAGTAATAAATATAATATTACTATGCACTCATAAAATCTTATTATTTGTATAAATAATAGTTAACTTAGGTATTATAATCACATTATTAAAATAATCTTAAAGCTTCTAATTTAAATCTTAAAATTAATTGTAAAACAAAAAAAAGTAAAATTAGAAAAACATTAACAATATTAAATAAATAAAGAGAAAGTAAAAGAAAAGATTTTCGAATTGCTAAGAGAAAAATAACATGAAAGAAAAGAAGAAAAGAGCAATATATATATATATACACACACACACTGTGGCAACAATATAAATAGCACACTTTCATGACCAGTTGGTTTAACTTTTTGATATCAAGTTTTATGTTTTTATAGTAATTGCTGTTATTTTTTATAGCATCAACAATGTTTACTTTTTTGAACGGAACTACTCATTAGACATTTTTAACAATTGATATTGATTGTTTTGAGCATTTTAGCGGTCACATTTAAATTTTAAATAGCACATATTTACTTTTTCGTAAAAAAAAAACAAAGTTCTTCTATTATATCAAAAGAAAATCATTATACTCAGTATTTTAAAGATAAACTTGTAATTCATTTTGCAAAAATCATATACTTTCAACTATGGGACAAGGAAAACATGGAGCAGATGTCTTTCGAGGACAAGATATAGAAATGAACAACTCTGAAATAGCTTAAAGATTGGGTTGCTTTCATAAAAAAGTTATGAGTGCTATTAATTTAACTATACTGGTTCATTAAGCAACAAAAAATGCAAAAAAACTCGCGAATGAAAGACAACCCTCAGAGAAGATGTAGCCAATATCTATATCGCTGAGCTAAATCCTTTGTTTTGGCGCACCAAAAATTAAGAATCAAATTGCTCGAAATCTAAAATTCGATCTTTCTGTCAGCACTGTCAAATGTCGCTTACGCAAAAATAAGCTATTTGGAAGAGTTGCCTGAAAAAAACTATTGTTCTAAAAACGCAATCTCATTAGTCATTTGAAGTTTACATTAAAAAATAACACTGCGTACACAAAGAGTTACATTTTTGGAAAAATGTGCTCTGAACTGACAAGTCTAAGTTTAATGGCTTTAGATTCGACAGAAAATAATATGTTTGTTGTCCCCAAAACCAAGAACTCAGCCCTCGGTAAACTTTTTATACTCTAATGACTGTAAAACATAGTGGTAACAAGGTGATGTTTTTTGGGCCAGTTTTTCATGGCGCGGCGCGGGCCTGCCACATAGAATTCAAGGGACAATGGATCAACAGATGTACAAAGAAATACTAGAAAATGTCATGTTGTCTTATGCCAAGGAAAATCTTCCTTTGGTTTAGAAATTCCAACAAGACAACAAACCCAAGCACACCACAAAAGTGTTAAAATGTGGTTTAACGCCAACAAGATTGATGCTTTGGAGTGGCCTGCACAGTCACCAGCAGGGTTGTTATCTGTCAAATATGTCTGAGACATATTTTCTGCTGACATAAAATATGTCTTACATATTTTCAATCGACATATTTTGACATAATTTTATGTCTGAATTATTTTCTGCTGACATAAAATATGTCAGACATATTTTCTATTGACATATTTTGACATAATTTTATGTCTGAATTATTTTCTGCTGACATAAAATATGTCAGACATATTTTCTATGGACATATTTTGACATAATTTTATGTCTGAATTATTTTCTGCTGACATTAAATATGTCAGACATTTTTTCTATGGACATATTTTGACATAATTTTATGTCTGAATTATTTTCTGCTGACATAAAATATGTCAGACATATTTTCAATCGACATATTTTGACATAATTTTATGTTTGAATTATTTTCTGCTGACATAAAATATGTCAGACATATTTTCTATGGACATATTTTGACATAATTTTATGTTTGAATTATTTTCTGCTGACATAAAATATGTCAGACATATTTTCAATCGACATATTTTGACATAATTTTATGTCTGAATTATTTTCTGCTGACATAAAATATGTCAGACATATTTTCTATGGACATATTTTGACATAATTTTATGTTTGAATTATTTTCTGCTGACATAAAATATGTCAGACATATTTTTTACGGACATATTTTGACATAATTTTATGTCTGAATTATTTTCTGCTGACATAAAATATGTCAGACATATTTTCAATCGACATATTTTGACATAATTTTATGTCTGAATTATTTTCTGCTGACATAAAATATGTCAGACATATTTTCAATCGACATATTTTGACATAATTTTATGTTTGAATTATTTTCTGCTGACATAAAATATGTCAGACATATTTTCTATGGACATATTTTGACATAATTTTATGTTTGAATTATTTTCTGCTGACATAAAATATGTCAGACATATTTTCAATCGACATATTTTGACATAATTTTATGTCTGAATTATTTTCTGCTGACATAAAATATGTCAGACATATTTTCTATGGACATATTTTGACATAATTTTATGTTTGAATTATTTTCTGCTGACATAAAATATGTCAGACATATTTTTTACGGACATATTTTGACATAATTTTATGTCTGAATTATTTTCTGCTGACATAAAATATGTCAGACATATTTTCAATCGACATATTTTGACATAATTTTATGTCTGAATTATTTTCTGCTGACATAAAATATGTCAGACATATTTTCTATGGACATATTTTGACATAATTTTATGTCTGACATATTTGCTGTTTGATATTCTTGAAGAAAAAATCTATCTAACAAATTTATTGCGCATTTCAGCTTAATTTAAAGAGTAAAGTCAAAATATTTAAAACAAATTTGTTGCTTTTTTGCTTCATTAAACTTTTATTTTAATCCCTATAAGCAAACATCAGTTCTTTCATAAAGGTCTTTTTCTCCCCTTTTTAGCGATGTATCGTTTGATAGTATTGACTAATATTAACTAGTATTGACGCATCGTTTAATAGTATTTGATGGTATTGATTAGTAGGGATGGCACTTTTACTTATTTTGATGTAAAAACGCGAATTACTTTTACAGGTAAATTATTTTACATAACTCATATAAAAATATATAATTTACTTACTTTCAAAAGTAATTTGTTTTTTTTTACATAAATTATATAACGCGTAAAACTTAATTACTTAAGTTAAGTTTTTTAAATTAGTAAGTGTTACTTGAAAAAGAAATTTACTTTTACAAGTAAAAGTTATTTACATTTTTAGTTTTACTTGTAAATGTAACTTACTTTTAATGGTAAGTTATGTAAAGTAAGCTACTTTAAAAAGTAATTTTGGTTATAATTATTTAAAAAATTTATATCGAAATGTAATTTACTTTTTAAATGTAAAAAATTTTATTTATGAAATAAACTTACATAAATATAATATTTAAAAGACATAACACTTACTTTACAAAGTAAAATAAAACTACATCGTAACAACAAATTACTTTTACGTGAAAAAGTAAGTAATTAGCAAAAACAGCTTACACAAAAGTAATTTGAAAAAAATTTTTATTTACTTAATTACAAATAAAAGTAATTTTTTTCTTTGAAATTTTATACTTTACTTGGTAAGTAAATAAAAAGTTATATTGTTTACTTTCTTAAAGAACAGTCATTTTATGTTGATTTAACATACATTTTGAGATAGGTAGCATATTCAAATCTATTGCCTGTTATTTTTCACATATATCGTAAAGGGTAGTTCTATTATAATTAAGGGCAAATATAGCCTATACTAGTAGTATAGAGACGGGCTCCCTGTTGCATGAGTACTAATAGGGGCTGCTAAATAATCATTGATTTTTTATTTCTTTTTGTTTGTTTAGCAGATTAGGTTAATGGCCATAATGAAAGTTTGTCGGGGGAAGATGGGGAAAGGGGGCATAATTTCTAAGCTATGGGTAATTCATGCATGTGTAAACCTTCCAGCATTGGTGTAAACTTAATTTACACCAATGTAAAAGTACAAGTTGAAATTGTTTTTAGAGCACTGGAGAGAACTCCACTTTTTTGAATCTTTTTTTTTTTTTAATTTTACTTTATCATTCCGGCTTTACTTTGATTTTACTTAATCTTGAAAGCATTTGTGTAGTCCCGATGAACGTGCATGTTAAATTTGTTTCCTGGGCAAGGAGGTTGTACCCTTACTTTTTTTCTCTATTATTTTATTTTTCTTTAAAGTTGGGGTTTATAACTTTTTAGAAAGAAAGATTTTTTGCATAAAAGCTTTGAAAACATTTTTTTGATTTATTTGTTTCAGTATTAATTTTTTTTCGGGAGGAAATAAGTTAGTGACCCTGATAAAAATTTACTGTAAATGAGCCAGGCATATTTGTAGTTATGCTGCTGTTTTTTGCTTCTCTTATTCAGCGTAATTGTTGTCAGAGCCGTCTCGAAGAGGTCTCTGATTGAGGAGGGGGTTAGTATGTGTTTTTTGCCAGCTAGAGACACAAAAAAAAGGGTTCTCGATACTTGTTATTTGTCAAAAATACTTCAAAACTTGCCAACTAAATGTACAAATGTGCTAACTCAAATGCATATATAATAGCTTTGGGGTGGGGGATACCCCCTCACCCCCATTCGGAACGGCACTAGTCAGCTCTGGTTGAAACAGCCACTCAGAAATTAAAATTAATTTTTTTTTGTTTATTTATTAATAGCTATTCATAAAACTGTTGTCTGGAATGAACTAAATTCAATTAGTCCATTCCAGGAAACAAGTATTCCTTTATTATTCTATTATCTAATAATTATTCGAGTTGGTCATTTCCAGAAATAACTTTTTTTGGTTAGATTGGTTTTTAACAACCACGCTGAATAAAGGAAGCCAAAATACAAAACTTAGAATAAAATTGCAAAATGTAGAGCCATGCATGTAGAAAGTGCAAATCAAAATATTTAAACAACCAGATTCCAATCACATATTTAAAATCAGGCCCATAGCAAGCTTTTTGTTTTTGTTTGAGAACTTAACTTTATGTAATGACATGAAGCAAACTCCAAACATTTATATATTCATGTTTATGTAAAGCTTTTCAAAAGTATTGCGATAATTGGAGTCTGCTAAAAATAAACCCTTAAAAATGTGGACTTCCTTTTTATGCCATTGGTGTGAGAGTGATGAGTTTATAACATTTATAAATTTTTTTAACATTTTAAACTAAATTTAAGTTTATTAACATGTTCAAAAACTATGAACATATAAATTTTGAGCAACCTCTCCAATTATTTAGGGGATTTAATAATTATCAAATTAATTTTTTTTCCAAATATAATTTCGTCATTAGTTTTTTTTTTTATTATTATATAAAGACATTCTTTAATACAGTGATGGATTTTATATTTTTATAATTTTTTATTTTTCTTAATTTGTCGTTACAAATTATTAATTTTCTTTTGTAAAATATACGAAAGGCGGGGAAAAGAGGAAGACAAAAATAGTTCTATTGCCAAGCCTCTAAATATCCGTACATAATAAAGACATTAAAAACTTTTCATTAAAAATTGATGATCATTTGTTTTTCTGAAGTTTGAGTTTAACAACCTTATTTTAGTTGACAATTATAGTTTTGTATTTTTTGAAAATATATCTAAAAAATTAAAATATATGTATCTGAAGTACTAAATACTCCTGTTTTAGTATGTAATTTTAGAAAAAGGTGAATCTTTTTCTGAAATAACATTTATAACATAAATAACAGAAATTTTGAATATATTTTTTTTTTAACATATAAATAAAATGATTTTAAAAAATTTTATCCATGAAAATATAAATTAAACAAAATACATGATTTAACTTTAAATGGATTTAAATCAAGTATTGCGTGGTATTATACCACATTAAAAGCGATGTAAAAAAGTTTCATAATTTGAAAATGCGGCGTATTTTTTTATTACCAAACCTATTAAAGTTACTTAATCAACAGTATCTTTAACTAATAGTATTATTAATAGCTACGTACAAATGAAGTCTTTAAATGTGTTGTTAAAAACCATATTAAACTCATTTAAAGACTTTATGGATAACCAAATAACCAATAACACAATGATGTCTTTAATAATTACATCAATATTACATCTCAAAATTTACGCCCGTAAATTATGAGATGTATTATTAATATAATTATGTAAACGCAATAATTTTGGTCAAAATGGTTTATATAAGATTTCATATTAAATTTTCTTTAAAATTATGCAATGTTGTGGTATAAACAAAAACATACTAAAGTACCAAACTTAAGTGTGTTCTTGCTTATCACATAAGAATGTTTAGAAAAAGATTGAAACAACCACTTCATTTGGCGAGGATGTAAACTTAGTGTAAGAAAACAAAAACAATAAAAGTTACTAATTTGTTGCCCTCACATTTGGAGTAGGGATGGTAAATGTTTAAGGGCATTTTTGTATCCAGGCTCTAATCACCACAATTTTTATTTTTTTATCTACTTATAAATCGGGATATAGGTATATTACAAATGCTCGGGATATAGGTATATTACACAGCGGCCAAGCAAAGTGTATTTTGTTATTAGACATACGTGGCCAAGGTGCCCAGTTACTGTTTCTTTCGAGCTATAACTTTTCTAAAAAAAAAAAAAAAAAATTCTTTAAATATATCTTAGTGCTTCTGAACCTTGCGGTTCTTGATTTAGTTGCTTGTGGGACCGTAAGTTTTGCTTATACTGGCCTTATGGTAGCTAGGCCACTGATACTACACGCAGATAAAGATATAAGACTTTTAGAGTCAAAGGATATTCTTGAGCAGGTGGACTTTTTTTGTATCAAAGTGGCAAAAAATCTTTACAAAAATAATGAGTCCTCTTAATAAAGTTCGAGGCTCCTTAATCTTCAGGCCATGGTGTTATAGCTCCCATAATTCAGGAAAGTTTAAACTTTCCTTAGTTTTTAAATAATAAATGCATTTACGCAAAAAAATTGTCAGAAAAGGTAGTTTATTAGAAAAGTTCTTTTTTAATAAACTACCTTTTCTGAGTCTCCCATGGGTATATGCGCCTTCTGCTAAATGCCTTATTTTAGCTTTGTCTGAATTCCAGACCTTACGAATGGTTGGCCAGAGATTAAACATTTTTGAGACAGTTTGTTTCAGAGAAGGGTTATAATAGTTAAAACTATCATGGACCGGAACTAGAGAGGGTTTTAATCATGTGTGGAAACCTATTATTGATATTTTCAAACTTTACAGGGAAGAAATACCTAAAACCGCGCAAATCGAATGTTGCGGCAAACTAAATGTTAGTGCCTTAAAGTTTAACTTTTTTGCATTTCTTTTATACAAGATCATGTCAAAGTTATCTTAAAATATAAGTAAATTTATTTGCTTACTTTATATAAGTTACTTTTAATTTACTTTACAATTTATATTATACTTTTGAAAATTACATTACATAATATAAAAGTTCCTTAAACTGTAATTTACATTTACCTATAACAGTAACTAATTAAAAAAAAATTATATTATAAAGTGTAATATATAATTAGATAAGCTTACATTTTATATATAAAATATAAGCTTATCTAATTTAAATTTTATTTTATGTACAGAGCCGGAACCAACTTTTTTCAGTCTTTGAGATAGCTAACTTCCAGACATGGAGCAAACTCCAAACATTAGTATGTTTATACTTATAATTTTGTGCCCCCCCCCTGCCCCAAACGTGAGAGCAACAAGTTGATGAAATATTTTTTGTACTGTTCTTAACTAGATTTATATTCATCGATAAATTTTAAGTTTCATAGTATTATCTTTCAGCGTTCAAAAATAATGAACATAAAAATTTATAACCCCCTCAAATTGAGGGGGGTTTAAACTTTATATAGTCATAATTTTTGAAAGCTAAAATATTTTACTATGAAATTTAAAATTTATCGATGAATATTGGTCTAGTTAAAAACAGTACAATAAATATTTCATCAACTAGTTGCTTTCACGTTTGGGGCAGGGGGGGGACAAAATTTGAGGGTTTTTTGTTCCCAGCCCCCAATCATCGCAATTTTTTGCATAGCATCCTTATTTGACATAATTATAAACATATAAATTTTTGGAGTTTGCTCCATGTCTGGAAGTTAGCTATCTCAAAGACCAAAAAAAGCTGGTTCTGGCTCTGATATAATTTATTTTTAATAAAGATTTGTTGAAACTTTTAAAATAAAAAATTCCTACTTAAAAAATATTATTTTATTTGTAAATTTAATTTACATTTGGTAGCATATTACTTTTATGTAATTTACTTTCATATGCAAGTTACTTTATAATATAATTTTTTTCTTAATTAGTTACTTTTATAGGTAAATGTAAATTACAGTTTGAGGAACTTTTATATTATGTAATGTAATTTTCAAAAGTAATTAACTTTTAAATGTAAAAGTAAAATAGCTTTTTCACGTGACTTACTTTACATGTAAAAGTAAATTACTTGATGTAATCTTTTACATAACTTTTTTTTGAAAGTAAAAAACTTTAAAAAGTAAAAGTTGTTTCAAAAAAATAATTACTTATACAGAAATGTAAATTTACATAAAACGTTTCAAATTACTTATGTAATTTACTTTTTGATAAAAATTAACTTACTAGAGTAAGTAAAAAAAAAGTAAAAGTAAAAGTGCCATCCCTATTGATTGGTATTGATTAATCTTGGCAATTTCCATTATAAGAATGTAAAAACCATCTCAAGCTGAGTTTTTATTACTGAAAGTGGTTTTTATTAGTATGAATAAACTTATAATTATTTTTTTGATTAAAATAATAATAAAAAAACACTGTTTCAGTTATTTTTAATTAATAGTTGATCCTGAAAAAGATTTTATTTTGAAAAATTGAATTTAAAAGATTCTATGAAAAAAATGGATCACATAATTTCAAAAATTTTGTGCCAGATTAAATTCGTTTATACTGAAGAATTTGAAATATTTCGTATAAATTATATTCAGCTCATTAAATTCATATTAAAAAGACTAACCGGTAATAATTTATAACTAGTTGCAAATAATATTCTTATGGTTATAATAGTTATGATTTATTTAACAATAAAATAACTGAACCTGTCATTTTGAAAAGGGCACAAGTCCATTTATTTAAACTATTAAAAATTAACAAAACATGGTTTTTAATAAAATAATTTCTACACTACTAAAGAAATTAAACATAAAAGTAGATAAATCAAGAACGTATATAACTTATGTAACTTTTATTTTTTGTAAAAAAATATAAATCATACAGAAATTTTTAATTTAAATTTATTAACTAATTGTTAAAAGTTTTGGACTTGTGTCCTTTTCAAAATGACAGGTTCAATTGACAATTCCTCAAAAGTTTTCATCATGAAAAATGAAATCTCAAAAGATTCTATGGAGACAAAATTGAATCTCAAAAGATTCTATTGCAAATTAAGAGACCTTGTAGAAAAACAGTTGTTTGACTAAAAAAAAAAAGAGAATTGTTTTTAAATAAGTAAACAAGTTTTTTAAACGAATTATTTTTTATCAATTAAATCAGATTGTTTTTTACCACCATGATAGAGTTTAAGAAATCATTTGAAATGCGAGTACGTAGGTGGCTATAAACCAAAGGGAATCCAGAGAAATCACGTTCAACTTTAACGCTGGAGAACGCTGCACCGTAAACTACTTGCAAAATTTCATAGAGCCGATCCCATTTTGTTTTTTGATTTTTCTTCCAGTAAGCAAGAATGTTGAATTCAACGTCTAATGTCACTCTCTTCTATTTTCATTTTCACTCTCGATTTCTATTTTCATTTGAATCCATCGAACGTAGAATTCACTCATTGATAATTTTGGTGATTGAAAATCCATCATAGCCGAATGTATTGGTAAAAATGCGTTGAAATATTCATCTATTAAGCTCCATGATGCATCATTTAACTTTAACTTGTCGTATCTTATCCTTTGATATGATTCTGCGTTGGTATGAAAATCTTTTATCATCAAAAAAGTGGAATCCTAACAAGGTGCAATGTCTATACGAGGCTTTTTTAAATTTTTATATGTTTGAATATATGCTATTTTTTTGGATTCAATAGCAACCTTTTTTTATATTATTTAATGCATCTTCAAACATTGACGTTACGTCCTTGGCAGCTAGCTGACACACATGTGCACCACAAAACATGGCTGAACAGAACAATCCTACCGATTTTTCAACGCAAACAGTGTAGGCTTCACTATAATTCCCTTCTTCATTCTCTAAAGCGCCAATATCAATTTCTTCGTCTTCGAAATCTATAAATTCGTCACCATAAATTTCAAGGATTACTTTCATTTGATCTTGTGCATTTTGGAGAATATTTGAAGCCTTCATTCCCTGACCTGTGCAAGTTGTGTAGATATCATTAGCACATTTTCCAATTTTTCCAATCACATTTTCCAATTGAGCAGCCAAAGTTTCACCAAACTGTTGACCTTCTTGAGTAATTATGCTCAGGGTTCTGTCAACTATTTCCCTGTCCTTGATATATCTGCAACTAACTCCATACACGTTTCTTCCATATCGCGACGCACTATCAAACATCAACGACATAAAAACATTTTTAGTTTCTTATTAGCGAAAAAATATTTTAACATGCATGTTGAATGTAGCGTTTCATGCTGTGACAATTTATAAAAATATTGAATTTTTTGAGTGCATTTTTTACTAAAGACATTTGTCCGATTTCATCAGTTGATGCTAAGGACAAGTTACGGCGCATCATTAATCGAATCATTTCTCTAATTAATTGATTTACATCAACTTCTAGCTTGATTCGTTTAATTAATTGAATTTCATTGTCATTTCGATGCCTTGTAGCTGGGGTAGCTTCAACTAATTCAATTTCGTCGGCTTTTTCTTTGTGTTTTCGAAGAAGGTGATCTTTGAGGTTGCTTAATTTGCCTTTGTAAAATTTTTTGCACATTTTACATTTTCCTCCTTCTTTATTTATTTCAAATTGAGTTTTCACTTGTTCATTTAATAAATTATTCATTTTTTAGATAATGTTTCTTTCTATTGATATTTTAATCAAAAGAATAATTTTAAGTTTAGTCATACTAATAAAAACCACTTTCATTAATAAAAACTCAGCTTGAGATGGTTTTTAAATCCTTATAAGGGAAATCACCAATACTAATCGATACTAATCAATACTATCAAATGATGCCTCAATACTAGTCAATATTAGTCACTACTATCAAATGATGCATTGCTAAAAAGGGCAGAAAAAGACCTTTATAAAACAACTGATGTTTGCTTATAGGGATTAAAATAAAAGTTTTATAAAGCATAACTGATTGCAAAAAAGCAACAAATTTGTTAAACTATTTTCACTTTACTCTTTAAATTAAGCTGAAATGCGCAATAAATTTGTTAGATTGAAATAAAATAATATATCAGACATAAAATTATGTCAAAATATGTCAAAAGAAAATATGTCTGACATATTTTATGTCAGCAGAAATTAATTCAGACATAAAATTATGTCAAAATATGTCCATAGAAAATATGTCTGACATGTTTTATGTCAGCAGAAAATAATTCAGACATAAAAATATGTCAAAGTATGTTCATAGAAAATATGTCTGACATATTTTATGTCAGCAGAAAATAATTCAGACATAAAATTATGTCAAAATATGTCGATAGAAAATATGTCTGACATATTTTATGTCAGCAGAAAATAATTCAGACATAAAGTTATGTCAAAATATGTCTATAGAAAATATGTGGAGCGCATATTTTATGTCGGCAGAAGATATGTCTAAAAATATGTTGACAGATCTGCCAGACATATTATGTCGTAACAACCCTGGTCACCAGACCTAAATCCAATAGAAAATTTGTGGAAGGAAGTTGACAGAAACAAATCGATTAACTTCAGCAAATTTATATCAATTTTGGATTGAAATAAAGGCTGTTTGGAATGCCATTATGCCTGAACAATGCCAAAAATTGATCTTGTCAATCGGCTGTCATTGTCAAGCAGTTATTGACTCAAAAGGATACTCCACTAAATATTAATTTACCTCAAATATAGTTTTCTTAACTATTTATACAAAGAACTTATGATTTTTATAGCCAAGGAAGAAAATGATAATTTAACAGGGTGTGCTATTTAAATTGCCCTCTTATTCTGTACCTCTAAATCATTTATATGATTGGATTTTTTTTTTTATAATGTTAGTTTATTCTTTTACTCAATAATGTTATCTTCTAAAACTAACACTTTAGTAGGCTAAAAAATTTTAAATCTCAAAAACTCAGATCTCTGGAAAATATTTCATTACATATTAAACATCAATCTGTGCTATTTATTTTGTCGCCACTGTGTGTATATATATATATATATATATATATATATATATATATATATATATATATATATATATATATATATATATATATATATATATATATATATATATATATATATATATATATATATATTAGAAGAGTAGTTAAATAATTACCATGGAACTCGAAACATTACTCAAAATTTTATGCTTTATGCTATAATCAAATGTTAGAAACAACCAAAACGACATTAAAAAGTTATATAAAAAAAACAACAATACAGTATATTTTTGTATATAAGTACAACAGCTTAGATTATGTTAAAATTGCAGATAAAATATTTGTTTTCGTGGCTGCATTTTGATATTAGCTCTTTTCGTTTATTCAATAATTTCAAAGATGATATAATGATGATGTCAAAGATGAGGTAATGATAGGATATTTTTCAGTTAAACCAAGATTACACAACTTTCTTCCGAGTTTAAATGACTCTGCCCTATCAGTAATTTTTTCACATGCAAATAGAATTTGAAAATCCTTTTTTTTTTTTGATTTCTTAGATATATTTAGAAAGTCTCGGAGGATTTGCTTTACTTTTGTATTAAAAGAAATTTTTATGTTCGTAGTATAAAAGTTGTCCTCGTGGGACAGCTCTCTTCTTCTTATTCTGTAACTTCAGAAGTTCCTATTGTTTCCTATAGTTCCTATCGTATTCCTATAGTTCTATCCTTGGCCCTATACTCTTTTTTATTTACATTAACGATCTTCCAGCTACTCTCACATCTAAGGTGGCATTGTTTGCTGATGATACTACCATTTATTCTTGTCATGATAAGAAACCAACACTCTCTGATTGCTTGGAGGGGGCATTTGAGCTTGAAAAGGATCTCACTTCTGCTACAGCATGGGGCTCACAGTGGCTGGTGAACTTCAATACAGATAAAACTCTTTTTTTTTAAGCCATATGTTATCACAATAAGTTAGATCTTCCTATATTTATGAACGGTGATGTACTCAATGAGTCATCTACTTTTCATCTTCTAGGATTAACTCTTACTTCCAATCTTTCTTGGGAACCATATATCAAATCAGTTGCAATGTTAGCATCTATTAAGGTTGTATCTCTTTATCGAGCTCGACACTTTCTTACTTCGGATTCTATTCTCTATCTCTATAAATCTCAAATCTGGTCTTGTATGGAATACTGTTGCCATATCTGGGGTGGATCTTCTAATGATGCCCTTTCTCTTTTAGACAAGGTGCAAAAACGCATTGTAAACATAGTTGGACCTGCTCTTGTAGCCAACCTCCAACCATTATCACATTGTTGCTTCTCTTTCTCTTTTCTATAATACTGGGTACTGCTCTAAAGAGCTTGCGTCTCTTGTGCCATCTACTAAAATTCACTCTCGTGTTACTCGTCATTCAATTAAGTCTCATCCTTTTTCTGTGACTGTTCCTAAGTGCTCTAAAAACTCTTATTCGTCTAGTTATTTTTCTCAAACATCAGTTCTTTGGAATTCGCTTCATCTTGCTTTCCTGATTCATATAATTTGCAATCCTTTAAGTCGTCCGTCAATCGTTATCTTGCTCTACAATCTTCATCTTTTCTCTTTTAGTAACTTCCAACTTTAATTAGTGGTTGCTTGCAGCCTTGTTGGAAGTGAAGATATTTAAAAAAAAAAAAAATGTTTATACCAACAATCTTTAAAGGTGAGAGAATCAGAAAAAATATTGTTTATTTTTTTTAAGGAAAAGTTTAATCTAAAACTAAAAATAAAAACCAACTTTAAAATTGTATACTTAATCAATCACGTTTACCCTGTCAGAAAATACTTTCCAGCCATACAGAAAACCAGGTGACCACCAATTTTACATCAACGTAAATTCTAACCACTCCTCTAGTATATCTGAATAAATAATATCTGGGAACAATTTTTTTTTGTGTGTCGATCTATGATTGACAGGATAGGCGTTCTTATTGCAATGTAAACCCTAATATATATATATATATATATATATATATATATATATATATATATATATATATATATATATATATATATATATATATATATATGTATATATATATATATATATATGTATATATATGTATATATATATATATATATATATATATATATGTATGTATATATATATATATGTATGTATATATATATATATGTATATATATATATATGTATATATATATATATATATGATATATATATATATATATATATATATATATATATTATATATATATATTATATATATATAAATAATCTTTTTTGTTGTTAATAGTAATAATTACTATTATGATATGATTAGTTTTCTATTTTTATATTTTTATTCATTATGAACATAAAGAACAGAACTTTTTTTATTTTTTTGATTCTGCATGTTTTTATTTTGTTAATTTTGTTGAAAAAGGTTTTCCGTTTATTATTAATTTATTTTTTTCTACGTTCTATATTTCATGGTAGGTTGTTACGTTTTGTCAGTATATAACTGCTTGTAACTTTTATGTCTTTGCATATATATTCAGTTATTGCTGTTTAAAAATTAATATTGCTTATTATTTTTATATTACTGTTGTTATAATTTGTTATAATAAAAGTACTTAGACCTTTCCTGCCAAGCATTTTTTTTAAATTTACTTTTCCAATGGTCCAGACACTGCTTGTTTTTAGAGGTTTTAAGTTGAAGTTATTTTTACTTCAGACTTTTTTAAACCACTCTTTCGAGCAGGTTGACATGAAATAGAAACTGTTGAAAACGAATTAAAAACCGCATCTTTTTTGTTTTTTGACCATTTTTCTAAATATTTAAAACCTTCAAATAATGAGGGGGTCCTAAACTTTATGTGGCTGTATCTTTTGAGCGCCAAAATATATTTTGATAAAATTTAAATCCTAATTACAATTTATGTTTGAATTCAAGATAAATAATTTTTTTTTTCAAAAAATAATTTCCTTAACCAGGGGGATGCAGGAGTCATTTTTCAAGGGTATCCCTGCCCCTGTGATCTGACTGCCGTAATTTTTAGCAAAAAACTATCATTTTAATAAATATTAGCAAAATAATAGTTGCAATTATCTTCTTGTCAAAAATCTATTAGCTAATAGATAAGGAGATAAGATGTTGGACGATCTGGAATACAGGAGAACACTTATGCTGAAGTTACAAACAGGTCACGCTACTTAAATAGGTTTTACAATGTGAAAAAATGTCAGCTCAAGATCGGTAAAAACTTTTTTGAAAAAGATATTGTTTATTGTACTGACCTATCTATGCTCGTAACTGAAGTTTGTATCTTCAGAAAAATGGATATTTTTAATTCTGTTTAATTCTGCCCTCCATCAATACCAACGCCTGTTGGTATTGATGGAGGGCAGGGATCTCTAAAGATTGTCATAAATGTGTTTGACCCATCAGTATTAGATTTTCAATCAAGAAACCAGAAATTCACCGGGGTCAAAAAAGTGATTATCTTAGGCATAGTTCGAAACGTAGAAGAGAATCATCACAATCTGAAAACACTTTTCCAACTCCTTCAACTCAATCAATTGAAGTTTACCTTGGCTTCTAACCTCAAATTGATCAACATCATCATTGGATTATCAGTAAGAATCATATTTCATTTATATTTTATATTTTGAGTAAGCAATACCTATAAGTTATTTTCTATAATCAAGGGTCACGGTGGAAAATACTCGTTTTGCTATTGTGATGGGCCGATGGATGAAAAAGGAGTTCTAAGGACTTTCGGATCACTGGCAGATGAATTCAAAAAATACCAATTTGATAACAAATCTCGTATACAGATGCAATATTTTAAAAATGTTACTTATCCATGTCTGTTAGATGAGAAATTGACTGAAGAAATTATCAAAATAATTCCACCACCTGAATATCATATTTATGAACACCATGTTAGTAAAATTATTGATATTCTTATCTCCTTCATTATTCCTAACACTGCACAATTTGGAAGATCATGGTTTATCTTCAAGTTCATGATTGTTTCACTTCTTATATGCCTTATAGGTGATCAGTCTCTGTATACTTTAACAGGAAGAGCTTTTGCTCCTGTTGCAATTTTTTTACAATCACCAACAACAGATATTTTTTTTAGCGTACAAGAAAAAACTCTGTCAGCGATGTTTTGATTCTTTGAAGTAATTAAGGCGTGAAGATTTTGAACAGTTTTTTTTTGCTGCAAGGATGTCGAATACCAGGACCAACAATTTGACAGTATTCTGAGCAAAATGAATTTCTTTTTTCAAATTTAATATTTTCAGATTCTACGTAGGTGAATTCAGAAAGATTAAGTGTACTACTACTTATAGTACATTGCCCTAAGCTGCAAATAGCACAATTGCAGTTGCCATCTTTTTGTTTAATTCTTCCCAACTTTTTAATTTGATCACAACCATTGATCCAGGAAGTCTCCACAGCTTTACTGATAGCTTTACCTTTCTGTTTTAAATACAAGTTTGTCTTGCAGCTTCCGCATATTCTTGACGGATGAGGACTTAGGCTCAGACTGAATGAAGGGTCCACAAAGTCTTTGATCAGATGAATCAATGAATCATTCTTCTCCAAAGATAGACATTTTTTGTCTTTATTGACACAACAGAAACACATCCATCTCCTATTTTCTGAATGAGATCTTGCTTTTTGCAGACTCATTTTGTACAAAAACGTTTTTATTTAGTATTTTCTGTATTAGATTTTTAAAATTTTATAAATCAATACTCTACCAAATTGTTTAATTTAAACAAGTTATAAGACAATTGACGTAATTTATTGAGACTAATTTGTCTAATTATGGTGTTTATGCCATTAGTTTGATATTAGATCATTTGTAATTAGTCTCTAAATAAAATTAACAATGGTGTTCTACCATTAGTCTGCAATAATATTAGATTAACATTAGGAAGTAACTCTGCTTGTAAGAAAATGCCTATCTTCCATAATATCATGTTTAAATAAGAAAATGGCATTATGAGTGGAACCTTGAAAACTTAAACAAAAAAAGTTTTAAACTACTTTTAAATAACAGTATACACAAACTTTTAAAACAGAATTTTTAACCTGTTTTTAATGGTTTTGAATATAAGCAATTATTTTCAGTTATTAATCAATAAAAATTATACTTAAATTTGTGTATTGTACAAAACATTTAAAAGATGTATCTATAAAACTTAGTGATTTTTTCTATGCTGATAATTTTAATGCTTTGAAAACATATTTTTTTGGGAAGCAGTGGTAGTGGTATAACCCCTTTAATAAAATTATTTTTAATTTTTTTAGAAACTTCAGTTGTATAGAATAGCTCTCTTTGATAGCCATCGTGCAACTTATGAACATACAAGATTATGTGCAGAAAAGCTAATTTTGGTGGGAAAGGTAATCTTTTACTTTCAATTCGTATTATTGTATTTTATTTTTTAAATCTCAATTTGTATTATACATATATCAGATATGTTAGTATATATATATATATGTATATATATATATATATATATATATATATATATATATGTATATATATATATATATATATATATATATATATATATATATATATATATATATATATATATATATATAGATAGATAGAGAGAGAGAGAGAGAGAGAGAGAGAGAGAGAGAGAGAGAGAGAGAGAGAGAGAGAGAGAGAGAGAGAGAGAGAGAGAGAGTCTTACTGAAGAACTAATAAGAAATAAAGTAATAATAGGTTAAAAAGACACACAATATATAGAAAGATACACAATATATAGAGAAAGTAATTGCTAAAAAGAAAGTGCAATTTGAATATTTTTTATAAATAACATTAATTGGCATTAATGTTATTTATAAAAAATGGTATTAATGGTATTATTTCAAAAAGTATGCTGTCAACTTAAATCAAAAGTATTGTAGAAGTTCACTTTTTTTTTCACACTTTACATCTCTATTTTTCTGAAGCACTTACTTTTGTTCCATTGTCTCTGGACATCTAAAGTTTTATTCAATTAATTTTAGTTATTCTTAAAATTTAGTTAACTGATTTTAGTTTGATTAAAAATTAATTATGCCTAAAGTTACTAATTATAGTTGAAGTTTTTTTAGTTAGTGAGGGTAGAGCGGGGCATATCCGAACATTGGTGCATAACGGGGCAGTTATGTCTGAAGCCTTATAATCTCAGCTAAAAAAAAAAAAAATTTCGTTTTTTTTTTTTTTTTGATAAAATATTTTAAATTATTTTGCTTCATTATTGTAAAAAAAAAAATTACTTTTAAAAATATCGAATTAAAAGTACCAAAATGCATCAGTAAGTTAGCCAAAAACAAAATTTATGTATTTTCTTAAGCGATACAACAACAAAAGATTTATCTTGAACTATTACTAATTTGCTTCAGTTATAAAAAGTTTATAAATTTCAGACAGTATTTTTTTTTACTTTTTTAAAATCTGTTATTAAAAGAAGATCTGGAGTTGAACTCTTTGAATAGTATTAATTTCAGTAAAATGACTTTTGTGGGGCATATCGGGACAACATATTGGGACAAGAAGTTATTTATTCAATTGATTTTAATACTACCATTTTGTTTACAATTTAATGATTTTATTTTTAATCTAAAATATTATTTTCCTTAATTAGAAAAGCTATATTAGTAATAAATTCAATGAAGTTGTTATTTTTATAACTTAACTTTGATTAATATTAGTGTTTAAAGTTAAAAATGATGGTAAGAAATTAAATAAGGAAGATCAATCATCCAAAATGGGATGAAATGCAGTTTTAGCTGTGAGTAAAAAGGAGCTTAGAATTTGAAAAGCTGCTGAAACATATAGTATTAACATATAGCATTTAAATTTGTTATACATTGGCATATTGCTAATAAGCCAGCTCATCAAAAATGTTTCCAAATATTTTCAGGATATTTAATGTGTGATTTATGTGATTCATGATATTTTTTGTTTAATTTTAAATTTAGTAGTAGTTACCAATTTAATAATATATACTAGTTTTCCCCTATTTTTGGAACAATAGTATTAAGAGTATTTTATAATAAAACACAAAAAGTTTTTTTTATTTTAGTTGTTATTTCTTTTTTCGTCATATATGAGTGTATGGACATGTAGTTTGTATGGGTATGTTACTTTTTTAAGAGTTTAATGTCTGAACATGTTCAAATGATAAAATGCTTTCATTTTTTATCATTTTTAAAGCTTTACAATCAACGAATAACTGCTGCTTTTTAACTATCCCATTTTGCCCCACCCACTTGCAAAATGTAAAAGCTTTCCTAGTCTTGAGTTTTGTTACTTTTGCTGTCATAGCTTATTTTTAGAAAAAACTTGCTTGCTCTTTTATTTTCTTATATCTATGATATTTAGGAAATTTATAAAAAACAGTGTTAGCTATGATTTATTTATATGCAACTAGCATTTGTTTCAAGTGTCCTATATGCCCCACTCTACCCTACATTGTTTTTTTAATTAAGTTGGTTGCATTGTTTAGTTTTTTTTAATTTAGTTGGTTGCATTGTTTAGTTTTTTTAATTAAGTTAGTTACATTGTTTAGTTTTTTTAACTAAGTTGCATTATATCATTAATAATTTTTATTATTGCAGAGTGATAGAGCTATTCATGTGTTATTAATTTTTATTATTGCAGAGTGATAGAGCTGTTCATGTGTTATTAATTTTTATTATTGCAGAGTGATAGAGCTATTCATGTGTTATTAATTTTTATTATTGCAGAGTGATAGAGCTGTTCATGTGTTATTAATTTTTATTATTGCAGAGTGATAGAGCTGTTCATGTGTTATTAATTTTTATTATTGCAGAGTGATAGAGCTGTTCATGTGTTAATAATTTTAATTATTGCAGAGTGATAGAGCTATTTATGTGTTATTAATTTTTATTATTGCAGTGTGATAGAGCTGTTCATGTGTTATTAATTTTTATTATTGCATAGTGATAGAGCTGTTCATGTGTTATTAATTTTTATTATTGCAGAGTGATAGAGCTGTTCATGTGTTATTGGAAAATGAGCCTAGTGATGCTAATTATTATACAGATGCACTTAGGTAAGAAGCACATAAACTGTTGTAAGTATTTTTGATGCATCTCAATAACTTAGGTAAGTTATTGATTCACATTGGCAACATTAATGTAGTAGTATAGTGCACTTGCTTCATTAACAAGAAATTCTGAGATTGATTGTTACTACATCGCAGGTAGTGTGGCACTTGTTTCTTTGCACTGCAGTCTTGTTCATCAAAGTTTATTGAAGCTATTGTTTTGGACTTAAAGGTTTGAAAGTGGGTTGTAACAGCAATTTAAAAAAAATGTATACCAAAAAAAAAAACTTGTAGCCTCCTCACTTGTAATGGTCTTCACAGCCTTGGAAAGATAAATTTATTATAAAAAAAATGTGTTTGAGAAACCTTTAAAATATAATTGCATAAGCCATTAAAACACTATTTTGTTATTGAAATAAACAGAGGTAACTATGGTAACTAGTTATGACTTAGGTAAATCTAACACTCTAAAGTTCTTGAGGTGCATTTAGATTGAGCATAATAATTTCTTATGTGGAACCATTTTTAATATTGAAATTTATAAATAAGCTTTGTCTATATAATGTAAATGTCTATATATTTTATAAATAGAGCATGTCTAATTGCAACTGTCAGTCTGTCTTGTGTGTCACAAAGTACAATTAAGTTAGTTGCTACAAATCTCATAGCTAGTGGAAAGCTTAAAGGTATTTCTTCTAAACTTTTAGTAACATTAAAAACTCTAATTTTTTTCTAAAAAGTTTTTTTTTAATAGAAGGGGCAGAATTACTGTGCTTGGTTGACAAGGGAACAGATGCTTGCAGATATTTGCAAACATATGGTGAATGGGAGCTAGCTGCTTGGTTAGCAAAGGTATTATATTATTTCTACCAAAGATTCAACTTAGGTAAATTGTTTTAAATTGAAAGAAATCAGCTCTTATCCAGTGTATAGTTAAAAAAATCTGCAATTAAGTGCAAATCAGTTAAACTTTTAAAATAGTAAAAGATAAAATAGAAAAAATTGTAAATTAGATTTTTAATGTTTCGATGCTTCTTTAAATGAAAAGCCAATAGAGCTTTTTTAAATAGAACTAATAAATATATATTTATAGTTAAATTCCTGTACACAACTTTTGTCATCTTGAACTGTTTTCTTAGCAGGAGCAATTGTTTTTGCTCAAGTCAAGCATTTTTTTGAGCACTTTGTTGAATAGTTTTCCTTGGTTCTATGGCCTTTATGCTTCATGTTTCCAGGATTTAGTTGTACACAAAAAGTATATATTACAATATGTAATACAATCTTTCTCAAATAAATCTAATTCAAAGGAAAACCCTATTCATTGCACAGCTAAATTGTTCTTACAAACATACAACTTTGTCACTAACAAAACAAGTTAACATATTGTTAAATAGTTTCTAATTTCATTTTTATGTGTTTTTTTGTTTTTGTTTTTTTTCATGTTTTGGCTTCAGCTCTCTTTCTTTTTTGTATATTTTCCTTTTATTTCTCAAACTGAAACAAATGTTTTTGTCGCCCATAATGATTGGATAATAGTTATTTAAAAACTTTGGCATATAAATTTGCCAAATAGTCACACATGAACAATGAATTTCTGAGGGGGAAATGAAGTACATTAAAATTAGATTAATTTGTGTAGTGGTTAAGTAATAAGCTTCTCCTCAAAGTTGTATCTATTATTACTGCTGTTTTTTTCTACATTCGGACGCCCGTATTTGTTGTATGATATTTAGAGTTGATAGATCATTTGCTAGTTTTTAGTAATTGTAAGAATCTGATAGTGGTTAAATGTCTTTAAATGAATGTTTTTTAGGAGAGCTCCTATGCAGGAGGAGAATGATTTTAGGAATGCTCTTATGCAGGAGAAGAATGTTTTTAGGAGAGCTCCTATGCAACACAGTATTGCAACTATTTTATTAAATACTTGCTGCAAAACATTTTTTTTTTTAAAACAGCAATTGTTTAATTTTAAGAATATGTGTTATAATAAAATGTTTTGAAAATCTTGAGAAACTCCTAATTTAACCAGTTTAATGTGGTTCTATGTGGTACCATGGGTGTTAAACCTAAAAACCAGAAGATTAAAAAAATTAGACCTACAAATGAATCAGTTTACGCTAAAAAGGGTTCAGTCACAATAATTGAAAATATGAGATTTGAGAATCATCTTCTTGAGAATCTCTTAAAATATGAGGTGTGAGAATCCTCTTCTTGAGAAACTCCTAAAATATGAGATGTGAAAATCATTTTCTTAAGAAATTCCTAAAATATCATCTAAAAGAATCATCTAAAAACAACGTTTTTGAAAAAAACTTGTTTTTAAAAAAAACCTTTTTTTGTAAAAACAAGTTTTGCATTAGACATAAGTTAAGCATTGATTTCTGGTCTAAAACAGTTGTTCTTAGTTAAAACAGAGAAACAACAGTGTAGAAAGTACAAATTTTGCCCCTACACGAGAAGTTTAAAGAACATTTTATCATTTATGTTTTTAAGCCAACTTTTTAATAAATGGCTTTACATACTTTTTTTATATATATATATATATATCTTTTAATTCTTCTATTTACTTTTTCCATAATTTATTTCTACTTACCATAATTTATTTCTACTTACCATAATTTATTTCTACTTACCACAATTTATTTCAACTTACGCTATTTATTTGTGATTAAACTAAAACTAAAAAGTTAGTCAGGAGCTAAAAAGTTAGTCAACCAACTTTTTAGTTGAAATAAAAGGTTGGTTGACTAATTTTAGTTCAACTAAAACTAACTTATAACTAATGTTCATCTTGATCAATCTTTATTTATTGTTTCAATATATTACGATCTTTTGTAACTTATGATTCATTTTATGTATAATTTTTTTACAATTTTTTTATTATTATTCACTTCAAATATTATTTGATACATCTAAAGCCTATGTTTTCTATAACCTACTCCTTCTGAAATCTTTATTTTTTGGGGGTTCTTTTAACTTCTTTAATAGTAGTTATGCCATTTAATTACTTTTATTATTTGCCGAAATCTGAAACCTAAAGAAATACTCGCTTCTTTTGTTTTCAGAGTTTTTTTTTTAATTGAACAAAATTGATGCATTTTTTTAGGTTCGACTAAATCATCATGACTGTACAGATGTTATTGTAAGATGGTGTGATAATTTGGTGCTACCCCATGTGAATTGTAAGGTGAGATTTTTGTTTTAATATTTAAATTATATATTCAAGGAGTTTTAAATAGAACACACAGTTTTGTTGAACCTGCAGTCATAATTTGTATTCTAAGGTGTTACAGTTTGTTAGCATAAACAATCTGTTAATCAAAATAAAAATAATCTGTTAGAATAAACAGATTTAGTTTAGCTCAAACAAGTTTAAAAAGTTGTTATATTTTAAAAATATTTTATAAGAGAAAAAAATTATTATAAGTATATATATAAGAAAGCAATTATATAAAAATTCATATAATAATTAAACCAAACAACATAAGTACTTCTTTTTTAAAACCTAAGGACATTCAAAATATAAAGTGAATCAGTTTTTCAAGTGGAGTTGTTTTTATATTTTCTCACTTTTATAAAACTTATTTTTAGAACAAAGCAATATTAGTGTTAATATCAGTTGGGAAGTTTGTGCGTGCCTTAGAGTTGATGTTCAGTGTTGGACGCATTGACCGTGCATTACTGTTTCTTGAAGCTTGTTTTGAATTTAAACTACTTTCTGAGGATGATGAGGTTAACTGTATCTTCTCATAGCATATTGTTTTTTAAATAAAAAACCTGTAATCTATTACTTCAAATAGCTTCTAAAGTTTGGTAAAGTTTTTTAACAACTGGTTAAAATGATGAGGTTATTAAAAATGGTTTTATGTGATACTTTTAATGGAAGTTAAAGTCTCTATCATTCATGAGTGTAGTTGCCAATTAAACTTTTTTTTTTTTATAATTACTGTTGATTTTTATTGTATTGATATAATAATTTTTTAAGTTTAGAACCATCATGAATCAGGACAATTATAATGTATGGTGAAATTAAAGCAATATATATGATGAAATAAATATATATAAACAAATTCGGACAATTACACTGCGCGACATAATGATAAGACACTCCAAAAAGATTTATAAAACTCTACTATACCTATATGTTTAAAAACTAATTTTTATTGTAAATAAAAGTAAAGGGTTTACAACATTAAACAACATTTTAACAAATTTATTTTCAATGTAACACCCATTTTATAAAACAAAAAATGTTTTTTCAGTGCGACAAAATTATAAGACAATTTTACAAAAAATGTTTTATTTGCAAACAGCAGTTGTGGGCAATTAAGAATATTTATTTGATGTAAGCACCACAGACAATTATTTAACTGTAAACTTTTGTAAAATGTCAAAAATTTAGTTTAGGTTTTTTTTTATTAAGTATAAAATAACATATTAATTAATAATGGGTTGTGCTGCACCTTTGAGTCCAGATGAGGAAAAAGTGGTCTCTAACTTATCGAAAATTGGTCACTCCGTTAGTTACATGGCTAGAACTATTGGACGCAGCCAAACCGTGATTAAAAACTACGTTGATAATCCTCATATGTATGGAGAAAAAAAAACCCGGATGTCCATCAACATTAAGTGACCGTTATAGGCAAACACTGTTGTGACAAGCTTCAAATTCTTCATTAACTACACATCAAATTGCTGCAGAAACAGGTGTGATTGCTAATTCACATACAGTTCAGCGAGTTATTCATAATGCTTTTCACCTTTCGCGCAAAAAAAATCAGCAAAAACCACCTTTGACAACAAATCACATAAACAATCGAATAACATTTGCAAAGGACCACATAACATGGAAAGAAGAGCGAAATGTTGTATTTTCTGATGAAAAACAACAATAATAAAATGCGAGTTAGGTTTAAAAAATTTTTTTTAATGTTTTTTAGTCATGTAATCCTTTTGCTCTCATTTACTATAAAAATTAGTTTTTAAATATAAATGTATAGTAGAGTTTTGTAAACATTTTTGGGGTGTCTTATCATTATGTTGCGCTGTGTACAATATATGCGATTTTCATATATGGGTGAAAATGTTATAATGTCACTTCAATATGCTTACAATTGATATTTTTGTGGTTTTTGAGACTCCTACATATCAAGGACCTAGTGTCAACTCCAAAATTGTACTTTTTCATAAATGAAGTAAAATTGTTTTTCATTCAATAAATCTTTAATTTACTTTTTAAACAATAAGCAATGAGTTAAAACAGCCTTTATTTTTAATTTGAGGCTTTAATGCATAATGGATTGTTTTCATTAGATATCAAAAGTTGTGTTATCTCAAAAAATGAAATTTTGTAGTTGACATTGTTTGATACTAAACGCTCTATATTCTCTTGCATATTAAGAGTGTTTTTTATTTAAACTACCTTTTAGACTGTTTTACAAGCTCATAAATATTCTCAATGAGGTTGAGGTTTGGTGAGTAGTTGTGTCTCTATATTACAAATGATAAGCAAACAAAAGTTTTTTTTTAAAAGTTAAACTCTTGAGGGGAAAAACCTAAAATTTGTTTTAACTTGCTGAGCAATAATTTCAAGGAAGTTTTTGTGATTTTAGTTTTTCAAACAAATTCTTTTCCATAACAATCAACAAACCATCGAAAATGAAACACATTTTAGTCTCTTGTTGTTTATGAGTTTGTTCTTTGCTGAGCAGTTACGCATTAATAACTCCTCATTTAACTGTTCTTGTTGTTATTGTTGTTTTAATCTAGTTGTTAAGGTTTTCCAAGAAGACCTAATCATAAAGTACATCAGAAGAACATTTAACTAGATAGTTCATGCCTCCTTTCTTACTGATGTAATATATCACCAGAGCTGGCATTGACCCTTGGACCTTTTAATTCTGAGGCAACCAATATAACCACTGTGGCTTAGACATGTTTTGTCAAAAAAAGGTTTTTATTTAGGATATGCACTTTCAGAACATACCTTCTTTCCAAATTAATTTTATTTCTCCAATATGAAATTTTATATTCACTGTAATTTTGTATTTTATAGTCACTGGATTAAATTTTTTTTTTTTTTAAAATGGTAATCTTATTGTTAATGGTCAACTTTTGATAAAAATTTGAGAGCAAAATTTAAATCTTCCATGTCATATTTAAATAAGAAAAAGACATTAGGAAAACATGTCGAAACTAAGTGTGGAAAAATTGTAGTATAGCTTATAAAAATCAAATTTTTAATAAAAATTCATTTAACCAAATATGAAATTAATTTTTGATTTGATATAATAAAACCACTTATTAAAACCTCTATATAATGTACACACCTCTATTTAATATACCATGTTCACATCGCACTGTTGTTTTTTGATATCCATAATTATTTTTAAAGACCAACTCTGTTGTTTTTGATCCCTATAATTAGTTTTAATGAATACTTAACATGATGACAGCTACATTTTTTGAGAATATATATTTGGACTATGCAAGGTTGCAAATAAAGTTGAAAAACTATGCATCTGGGAGGTTTTACTGCTTAAAAGCTGGAGGGCGTGGAAAAAAGCTGTTGGAGGAGATTGAAATAAACTGTCAAACAAGAAACGAATAACTTTAAAGAAAATGTTGACACCATAATAGCAACTTTTTATGAAAAAAGTTTAAAAGTTTTTGAAAACTATGAAAAAGTATTACTGTTTGGATGCTGTGGAGTCTTTCACAAACACTTGAATCACGCTGGTACCGAGAAATAAAAATAGTTTAAACTGCCTATCGAGAAACGGTTAATGTACAATTAGAGAATTTTATTTTTGTATTTTATATGAGGTTTTATTATAAATTTAATTAAACTTTTGTAAACTTGTTAATTTTAAATTTAAAATAATTGAATAATTAAGGGGAAAATAATTTAGTTGCTTCACAACGAGATTGTAAATATTTTTTTTAAACTTTAATATTATTTATATAAATTGATATTCTACAACTAAATAAAAGTTATGTTTATTATATCACAAAAAATAAAAATGGTTAATGATTATCTTTTATGTTGTATACTAAAAAATATTTTTTTTATAAATTGTTATGAAAAAGCTTTTTTTTTTTTTTTTAATTTTATATTATATAAATCTGTTTATACCATATATTTTATATAAATTAACTATATAATGTTATATAATAACGAATAAATCGTCATGTATCTATTAAAAAAATGTTTCCGCGTTACATTTTCAGTTTTAATATGTTGAGTTTTTGTTATAAACGTGAAACGAAACACGTTGTTACACGATAAGAAATGATTTTTTATCCAGCATTAAAATGTCAACACTAAACGGTGATTGTGATGGTACAAAAAAAAGAGACTCGAAGGATGATGTTCTCTTAAATGAAAACAAAGACAAAATCAAATTTACTTTAAAAAAACAGCGAGGACATAAAAGAGAGTTTTCAAGGTACTTTCTTGATTTTTATTTTTGAATATTTCTTTCTTTAAAATTTTTTTGGAAATGCTAATATTTTAAATTGGAGAGTTTCGTGAACAAAGTTCGTGTGATGTAAACCATTTTATGCGGTGCTTTATTATTTGTAATTTATTTTATACGAGGTGTATATTTTGTGAGAGTTTCAGCATTTCGCGTACGATGGAGCGTTTCATGTCAACCTTGTGATCAACTCATTTTTTTTTCGTAAAGGAAGTCGTTTTCAGAAGGCGGCAAACATAGCTCATCAACCGAACACGATCCTGTTTTTTTTTCCAAGTCGCGTGATTTAATTGACACATCAAATGCTGATCCTTCAGAAAATGAACCTTCGATTTTAGAGTCCGTTGCTTCTGCGTTTAAAAAATTGACGGGTGAAAAATTTTTGTTTATTATTTGCTTTAGATGTTGTTTTTTATATTACGAATAATTTTTGATATATTTTTTTTCTCGGTTTTCTCTTAAACTTTTTTTTTTAATTGTATTAATTTTAATAATACGGTCGGGTCGTTCTTAGTTTTGTTTTGCGTCAAATTTTTAGAATACAATTAATATTTTTGATTATTTTAAAAACTTTTATACTTAGAAATTTAAAATATTTATAATTCTCTTACTAATAACCTTTTTTAATCAGCAGATGACTTATCATTTACTTCTTCATTGCGAACGTCGTCAGATTTGCAAAGTGTCGTTTACGTTTTGCAGCAAGCAGTAAGTTTATTAGCAAAGAGCCTTGATCAGCAGATTAAAAAAAATGAAAAAAGTCAGACTGAAATACTTGAACTAAAATCTAATGTTTCTCAACTCACTCTTGAAGTTCACTATGCACAGCAGTGGCAGCAGGCAATGTATAATGAATTTCAAAAAATGGCGTATTATGGTGTTCAATCAAAATCAGAAAGTGAGCTCAAAAAGCGCAAAAAAAATAAAAGAACTTGTCTGAGAGAATCGCAAGCTGTGATGTATGCTGATTCAGCATTTTCAAAAAAACTTGCTGAAAGACGGAGGTTGAAAGTTGAACAAAAAGAACCTGTTGTAAAAGACTCCATTGACCCTAAAGAAGATACGCAAAAATCTACCGATTTGTTTAATTCTCTTACTCAAGATTGCGAATCGCATCTAAATGCTCCTGAAGAACCTGAATCAAATGAAAATAATTTAGAAGAGACGCTTCGAAACGCTGCTGAATCAGTCCTGTCTAATTCAGGATATGTATATGACGATGTGTCTGGTCTCTATTATGACTGGAATTCAAAAATGTATTACGATTCAGCTACGAAACTTTATTATGACCATGAAAGTGGAACATATTATTATTTTGACACTGAGAAAAACAGTTTTATTTTTCACTCACAAGCAATCGTAAAAGCAGAAGTTGTTGAAAAAAAGATCGAAGATGAAAGTGAAAAAGAAGCGGAAGAAGAAGATGGAGAAATAATATCCGACGAAGACTATGATTTTGAAAATAAGGTTGATTCTTGTATTCGTATAATTGTTGTTCGATCTAGTTGTCTTGATGTAGGTTCATTATTTGTTATAACCCGGCAAGGCGGCAGTATAGGTAATGACAAAGATAATAACGTATGCATAGAAGAAGATAATGTAAATCCATTTCACGCTAAGATCATATACCATGACGTGGAAAAACTATTTTATATACAAGATCTATGCACTGATATAGGAATATTTTTAAATAATGAAAGAATTGCGCAATCAAAATGTGCTTCCGATCCCGTAGAATTAACTCATAAAGACTATATTAAAATTGGAGAGACAACACTATGCTTTCATGTTCATCCCGGTTATGATACTTGTTCAGAATGCGAGCCAGGAAATATCCAAGCTTTAGTCGCACAAAGCAAAACGAACAATTTTGTAAGTAAAGAGGAACTCGACTTGCAAAGAAAAATGCAAAACAAATTGTTGCGCAAAAAGTATGGTATTACTCCAGGTTACCTTCCAAAAGAGTTGATAAATTCTACGGATCGGGCTGAAAAACGTCGTAAAGAGCACGGCATTGAGGCATACGAAAATACAAATATACCAATAAAATCATCCTCTATTCACGAGCATATTTCGGAAGAGAATGTTGGCCATAAATTGTTGGCTAAAATGGGTTGGAAATCTGGCGACGGACTAGGTAAAAATGGTAAAGGAATTGTTCAACCAATTCTTGTAAGTCTTCAGGAAAAAAATAAAGGCATTGGAGCTGGAGTAAAGACCAGTATAGACATGGTTGGCTCAGATAAAAAAACTGAACGATGGAATAAAGCAAGAGATCGTTTTAAAAAAATTGATGAAAAATAAGATTTTTAAAATTCATAGAAAATAAGATTTTTGTAAATTTAGATGTTATAACAGTAAGTCATACAGTTTCTCGAGTTTTCTTTTTAAAAAAAATCTCCTACACCTAAAAATTTGTAAAGTAGATGGGGTTGTTAAAAATTATTAATAATAAAATACTAATAAGCAGATGTAAAATGGATATTAGCCCATTTTACATTTACTTGCCATTAATTTGAAGTAAAAAAGTTATAGTCCCTATTTTACATTTACTTGCCATTAATGTTAACGATTTTGTTAAGTAACAATAAAAGTGACATCGTTATATATTGTTTCGTTTATAATTTTATTTAATCAATAAATTAACTATTATAGTTAATTTATTGATTATAAATAAAATCACAAATTATTTTAACTTTTTTTTTATTTCGTAAATTATAACTTAGATAAGACTTTGTTATTTAAATTAAATGTCATTTTAACTTGCTTTTTATATCAAGTCGTGAGCGTTTTTACCTGCTATTCACATTAAGTTGAAGGCGTTTTAATTTTTATTACATTAAATTGTGGGCGTTTTAGTTTTCTTTACATTAAGTTGCAGACGTTTTAACTTTTTTTATTTACATTAATCTGCAGGCTTTTTAACTCACTATTTACATTAAATTGTAGGTTTTTTTAACTTTTAATATTTTGCGTTAAGATTTATAATACTTGTCAGTATTTTCGAGTTAAAATACAAAATTGTTAACAATTTAAAAATAATCTAGACGAGAAAAGACGATTCTTTTTAAATGGAGTAATTTGTACACCTTTTTGGATTTTCCATATTAGCAACCCGAAAGTAAATTTACGAAATATAAGAGTCAATTTCTCATAAGACGGTTTTGTCGCAACTAATGTTGCATGAAAATAAAGTTTAAACTATCTATAAAATTTTAACAAGTATGTTAAATTTCATCATTAGGGATGTGCAAAATAGATTTGGTTTTGCACGAATCTGCTTTTTAAATGTTTTTGGATAACATCAAGTAATGAAGCCCAATAATTTCTTCCATTCCGTTACCGTAACATAAATGTAACTACATCTGTGAATTATTATTATTTTTGTAACAAATTCTAATTTTATAATGAAATATACTGGGTACTATAACTATAGCCTACATGTTAATTATATTAGCCAAATTTAATGACAAAAATGTCTGTGACAATGTCTGCTCCGTTACTGACATTTGCTAATTATTTATTATTTAAAAGCAAAATAGCGTAAGTTACATTTTAAATTAAAGGGAAAATCTTAGTATACAAATAAATTCAGTACATTGTCTTTTTAAAAAAGGTAAAGCGTCTTTAAAAAAAGAAACTAACTCGACAAAAATCTTTTTCGGATTTAAATTGTACAAATAAATATTTGAAAATACTGTCCGCTCCGTTACTGGATCATTACCATACGTCATTAATGTGAAGAAAGTCGTGGTCGCTCACAACATCATTTGCTTCAATCAATAAGATATTCAAATTTTCATCGAAATTAACCAGATCAATGATATTGTTGCTTAAATGTTGAAATTGGTAATCATTGACATCCATTGGATTGGGCGAAGTAATACTTTCATCACTGCTAAAATTCTGCAATATTAAAAAGAAATTCATGGAAGTACTTAAAATAAATTTAATTATTATAGAAACAAATAAATTAGCAAAATAATAAAATACACAAATATTTTTTTACCGTGCTAGTGTTTTTGGAAAACATATATCGCTTTAAATTATAGCATGTGCAAACTGTAGCCCTCTTACAGAAGCAACTTAAATCTCGATACAAAACATTAAATTTTCTGTGTGTGTGCAGCTGATGCAATTTCATAGTGCCTGTAATAGCCTTTAATGTTTTGGAACATTTTGAGTCAAAAGAAGTAATTTTGGATCCCTCAATATAGTAAAACTTTATTAATGAATGTCCATTGTTAAGAAAATTATATAAATTTTCTGCATCTGGAAGTCACAACCCATATTAAACAATTGATCTGCCTGACGTTTCACAAATCCTCCTATCGCATCTGGCGCTCCCTTGCCATGCCCACTTTCAAAAAAATTCCAACTGGCTAAATTAAATTTTAATTTGTATATCAATGTAGAGAATAGGAAGAAGTTTTGCTTATTCCTATATTGTGTGGTTGGTTCATCAGAAAAAAAATGAAGATCTGTAATTTGTGGGTTATCTATCTTGAGTTCAATTAGCACGGGTTCCAGATGTGCCCATATAGAAGGAGGATTGTGCCTCAAAGAGTCGGATATAGTTGTAAATGACTGATGTCAATCCATTTTATAAATTACTCCTGTATGCAATGTAGATTGTTTGTTACTTGCTCCAAAATGCGAACATTGAATTGCAGCAAAGTTCTTGCACACATAGTTCTCAGAAAAATCTATATGCATAAGCTTCGTAAATGTAAAAGCTATATGTATAATATGTATAAGCTTCGTTCACATTTACTGTTTCTTTTAATTGTTTGTACATTCTAAACTGGTGTCTTATTATAAAAACATGCTTGCGTAGCTCGTTTTGAATTGATTCACAGAACTTTAAATATGAATATATTTAAGTTGAATACGAAATGTTGTTTCTCGTATATTCCGCGCTAAATTTTTCATAAAGGTTTGTTAATGAATCGAGTAGTAATCGCTTTTGTTTTTCATCTTTATTTTTTGTTACAGTCTGTTTCTTTCCAGTTGTTATTCTAGAATTGTCATCACGTGTAAGAAACTCTCTGATCAAATCCCGTGTTTCAGCATCAAGCGATGTATTACCACGATGGCATTCGCTGTTTGGAGTTGTACTTTTTGATGAAAAGGAAGAGTTTAGGGTTTTATTACCTGCTAATAAATTTGACATCCTATTTGTAAGAAAACCGTTTTCTACAGAAGAAGTAAATGATCTATCAGTGGTTGTAGGTGAATTTGCTTGTAAACCAGGCAGGAAACTTTTAAGCCTTAACCAACGTTTTTTGTATTTTTGGGTTGTACAATTAGCCGTTTCCAATTCGTCCGTTAATGTTTGTATTTTCCTATAAGCCTTTGTTTTTCGGTAAGCAACCTTTGCTCTACCTCTTTGTTTGCGTTCGTTATTCCTACTCAACTCGCGTTCCGGTGACTCTGATAACGATGTTTCAATCTTTCGTTTTGCAGCTCTAAATTTTGCTTTGTGGACGCGCCAACAACGACGAACAACTCGTTTTTTTCTTTCTGATAATTCTGATATCACTTTAACCTTCTTCTGCTCACGCCGCATATGCCAACGTTTGCGTTCTTTTTCACGAAATATGTCTGCATTTTTTTCTAATTGTCTGTCCCGAAACGCTTTCTGAATTTCAGCACGAGATTTCTTTGAAGTTTTCATGTTATATGCCTAGTTGTATTTCTTTTGGAAAAATAGTATAATAACTGTAATAATAACTTGTTAATACACCAAATAACTTGTTAATACACCAACTGTAATAATAACTTGTTAATACACCAAAAGCTTATTTATTACTTATTTATTATTATTAAAATATATTTCAAGAGTTACATTTATTTTAAAAGCCAAACGTATTAGAGTCAAATGTAAATAAAGACCAAACAATAAATTAAATCCTAATACCAAAATACTTACAAATTACTCTTACAATAACTTGAAAGTAAAAGAACGCAGCGTACGTATGGTAATCATATTTAACGCTGCAAGGTAATCATATTTTATCGCTGCAGTAAGTCCCTAATGGTTGACGTGTTTGTTTAATGCAGAAAATAGCTTAGTTTAAAGCTTTTAATCTTCGTGATGTCAGCTCCGTTATGTTGTTGTCAACTCCGTTATTAAGAGGAAATCACGGAGTTGACAGTAACGGAGTAGACATAATTATACATAATCAATAATATCTCATTATTACTCATTGGAAAACATCTTTAAAATCTTTTATTGCTATATTGCCCAAAAGATTTAAAGAGTACTAAAACACGCCATATAAAAATTTATAATTTTACGGAATAAAAAAGCGTAACGGAGTAGACTTCGAATAAGAATATCATTTTTAAAATAAGGTAATTAGGCTCTCATTTTTATATAAATAATGCTTGCAGCACGATATAACTTTAAATGTTAATAAATTCCTTAGAACTGGACTTTTTTTCATTATTTTAATTAGTAAATAAGTAAAGACTACAAACTTGTGACTATTTTAAAATGTAATAACGGAGCGGACAAAAAATGTGGGGACAGCAAGTTTTTGACAAGAGCTACACCAGGATAAGGTGTAAATTAATACATGTATTAAAATACCATATATTAGCATGTCTAAAGCACCAAATTATGTCCCCGATTAGCCTTAATACAAAAGAAAAAAATTATTGAGTATAACAATATAGTCCTAGATGCAGGACATCTACGGAGTGGACATTTTTGATTAACAATTGTGGACAAAAAATTTTAAATTTTAGTTGGAAATATCCGATAAAATGCTAGTTTATATTAACGATAAGTATTACTTCCCACGGTGCTGTTTTTTATGTTACTTGTACAAGAATTGCGTTTTTATAGCTGTAGGACAAAATTCAGTAATGGAGTTGGCGGAATGAGAAAATGACTCATAAATATGATCTTGCGAAAAATTTTATTCAAAATAAACAACGGGATTTTTTTTATATACGGTATCTGAACTCTTCACTTAAAAAATCAACATTACGATAGGTTAAAACTTGTCTTTTGTGAACTGTCATTTAATTAAAATTAAGACGCTTTAAGGTAGGCGTTTACCAAAAACTTAAAAAAAATCTAGATTAATGCTAAACAATCAAATCCATTCAAAGGAATTTAAATCGTGTATCGGGCAACTTAAGAATTTAATGGTGAATAATTTGCATAAGAATTTTTAGGCTATTTTTGTTGCCACAGAAATCAAAACAATAAAAAGAATGCTATCTCAATAAATAATCAAAAGTTTATAAATCTTTTTGAAGAAGAATGAAAACCACTTGAAAAGCGTTAATTTGAACGAAAGATTTTCCGATGACAGCTGTTGCTAAGGTAACAGAAAAGGTAATATTTTTTATGTTATTTTAAATGCTATGCTAAACTCAGTCTTTAAAATATTCTGATAAAATTTTAACATGTTCTGATAAAAGTAACTCAAGATATCATGTTTCCTTGCAATGCTGATATTACAGTTGCTAAGGGCATTGCTAACTTAAGATGTCCAAAATAAATTATACTTATTTTTAATAAAATGTATAATACTTTATACATTTTTGTATAAAGTATGTATATACATATATATATATGTGTGTGTATGTGTATAAATATATATACACATACACACATATATATATGTATCCGAAGACGCGATGAAGTCCGGAAATTGGGTCCGACATCAGTATTGAGTCGTTTTCGCCTTGTGAGAAGGGGCAGAGTCCTGTTGGAACGTCCAATTCACATCGCCGAAGTGCTATTGGGCCCACGGAAGTACCATATATATATATATATATATATATATATATATATATATATATATATATATATATATATATATATATATATATATATATATATATATATATATATATATATTCAATAGCATAATGTAAATCATGTACTTATAATAATTATAATATAAGTTTAAATAATATAATGTAAATCATGTACTTACATAAATCTTTTTTGTTTGCACAGCAGACTAACTAACAACATCTTTGTTTGTCTTAAAAATAAAGTGTTACAAGTAAACATCTCGTGTGTGTTTCTTTAGTTCTGTATGTGTCGAGACTTTTTAAAGCACAAAACGGTTTCCAAAAAGTAGGAATATAAACAACTTTATTAATATACTGAAGGTTGAGCAAGTATGTAACTCAAGACAGCAAATGCTGCCTAGTTTTCCTTTTTTAAAATAATTAAATTTATTTAAAAAAGTAACATTGTTGATGTCAACTTGTCTAACCCTAACCCTTCCCCATGTCAACAGTTGTCGAATAAAAGTCAGACCCCTCTCCTCCTTATTTTTTTTTTTTTTGACGAATCAATGGACAGCCCCAAATGACGTAAAGGAGGTAAATATAAATGTACACATTTTTTTACACAAAACAGAATATAACTATGTAAACAAATTTTACCGAACTTCATTACCTTTAAAATTGGTAAGTACCTGGTTTCACCCACTAAAGTAAAATTAGTTACTAATAAAAATATTTGGTTTCATCATTTGAAAAATTGATTGAAAAATAAAATGTTCAATTAAGATAATGTAACCAGGTACTTTTAATAGGAACTGAGTTTTACTTTAGTATAAAACTTTCTTTTTAGTTGTAGAACACGCTTATACAAAATTGTGTTATTTTTTTTTATTATTGTCTATGCATTGTATACTTAGGCTTATAAAAGGTTCTGATGATACATACACTTTTAAAAGGTTCTGACAATAGATATTCTTGTAAAAGCTTTCTAACGATACTTACGCTTGTAAAACGTTCTGACGATAAATACGACTGTAATAGGTTCTTCTGATGCATAAATTTGTAAAAGGTTGTAACGGTGCATACGCTTGTAAAAGGTTCTAACAATAAATTCAGTAATATCTTATTTTAGTATAGTAACCCCAGGTTACTTTAACATGTAGGCAACTTTGACATGTGATAGGCTAAATGTTTTTATCCGTTGACAAATAAAACATTTAAAACATTATTATTTAAATTATTTTAACCGATGCAGCAGCCAGATGCTGAATTAACAAATATAATTATTTTTATCATCATTCATGCATAATAGTAGGTAATAAATAAAGAACACAATATGTTGGGCCTGAACAAAACTAAGTCCTAGTTTTTTTGCTGAAAAAGTTTAGTTTAAAGATAAGTAAAACCATACTAAAATACCATTTTACATGTGTTTTTAAAATGTTGTTTCTAAATACTAAGCTTTAAAGATTATTTTGTAGTCTTGTTTTTTTAAACGCATATTTTAGTTTTTGGATAATATTGACAGGAATGCCAAAGCCACCCCATTTGAGGTAACTTTGGCATTCTTTTGCAAAAATTTGTGGAATGTTACACTTAATGAATCTTTCACAATTAAATGAAATGGAATTAAACAAAGCAAACCCAAAAGACTTAATTATATCAATGCATCAACCAAATTTCAACAGATCTAAAAACTGACACTTGTAGAAAATTAAAATCTACACTTAATGATGTTGCATAATACTGGTAAGAACAAAATATCAGAACCTGAAGATGTAAAAAATTATTACGTTGTTTCAGAAATTAAACCAAGCATCAAAAGATCTGTCACAAAGAAATCCAGCCAAAAATAACAGACTATACTAGTATCAATGTTACACCATTTACAGTCACGATCAAAAGTTTGGAACATTTTAAAATTTGTAGAAAATTTGAAATATTTGTTTCAAAATATCTTTTTACATTGAAAATTATGAGTATTATTATTATATACATGCAAAATGTTATGTTTTAAACCTCTAAATTAATTTAGTCAATGCTTGCTGTTATTTTAGCAAAAAATAATGAAATAATTATGGAAAAAACTAATAAATTAACAACAGAAAAAGATTGTGCTCAGATTGTTATTCAACATGAACAAGGATTGACCTTGATTTCTATTGCTGTACGTTTTAACGTAACGCATAGCTGCATTAAAAAAACATTAAAGCGATATCAAGAAACTGGTGATTTCAAAAGCAAAGCTAGAATTGGACGACCAAAGGTGACTACTCAAAGGGCAGATAATTATTTTTCATTGTTACACAAAAGCACATCTGTTTGCCAGTGCTTCTGAAATTTCATCTGAGATATTCCCAACTGGTGTTGTACCAAGTGTTGTGACAATTAGAAGACGTTTGTGCAAACAATTTAACTTAAATAGCCATTTAAAAATTAAATAGCCAAATAAACTTGCCTTTTTCAAAAAAATATTTGTAACCGAAATGTTATCTGTATAAAATACAAGCACTGGTCAGCGAAAGATTGGTAGGATGTAATATTTAGTGATGAATCACTAGTTGAACAATTTGGTTGTTGTTCTACAAGCGTTAGACGCCCGCCTTGCCAACGATACAACCCCCAGTATTTGCTTTCTACAGTAAAACATTGCACTAAAATCATGAAATGGGCTGCCATTACAGCAAATCAAAGTGGTGGTTTATGGTTTATCCCTCCTAATACCACATTAAACAGCAATATTTATCTTGAAATACTTAAAGAAAAACTTAAAACATTCATAAACATCACAAATACCCACAAATTTCAGCATGACGGAGCACCCTGTCACAGGACCATGCTTATGGTTGGTTGCGTGAGAATGGGGTTGAGATTATTGGCCCCTGGTCTGGTAACTCACTCAACTTCAATCCCATTGAAAACTGCTGGAATCATCTTAAAAACGAAGTTCAGAAACAAGAGATTTTTTCAGAAAGAAAAAGACCTTCATCTGATGATTAACAAGAAAAAATTAGGCAGGTATGAACTCAACTTATGACTCCTGAATATTTAAGAAAGCTCATTCCTTTTATGCCAACCCGCTTAGCTAATTGTTTAAATGCTAATGGACATCATACCAAGTATTAACCTCAGGTTTTCAATTCATAAAACATTTATTTTATCAAAATATATTTTGATAAAATAAATGAATAATTTAATGAAAATTGTGTTTTTTATGCAATGTTCCAAACTTTTGATCGCAACTGTAGATGGTAACATTGACAGTTGCACATCAACAACAAAATAAATTATCTCTCAATAATATTACTTAACTAATTAAATTTTTTTATCAGTTTATGGATGTAATATAATATTGGTAAACAGGTAAAAACATTTCACATCAAAATAATTTGTTACATCAATAACAAAACATATTTAGTTTTATAATATATAATTATAAGTTTTTTATTATTTTGTATTGTTTTAAATTTTATTAAATAACAATTTTGTTAATACGTATCTTTCTAATGTATTGTATTAATAATATGCTAATTTAATAGTTTTATTTTAGTTATGAAAAATTATGAAAAATAAGTAAACGTATTAATCGAAAAAAAGGTTTAAAAAGCAAATATTGTGCAGCAACTTTCAATGCATTCAAATCAAAAGCATTTTAATCTATACCTCCTTATTTCTTTCAAAAATGATTTAAAGATTTTTTGATGTTAAGTCAAAAAAAAAATCAATCAAAAGTACTCAGCCAATCAAGAAAGACCTTCAAAAGTATTAGGATAAAACGAATAGCTTTCTTTATTTTAAAAAACTTTTCACTTCCAGTATGTTAATGTTAAAAAACTTCTGGTACATACTTTTTTGTTTAACGGTTATAAGCATAACGCTTATAAGCATAACGCTTATAAGCATAACGCTTATAAGCATAACGCTTATAAGCATAACGCTTATAAGCATAACGCTTATAAGCATAACGCTTATAAGCATAACGCTTATAAGCATAACGCTTATAAGCATAACGCTTATAAGCATAACGCTTATAAGCATAACGCTTATAAGCATAACGCTTATAAGCATAACGCTTATAAGCATAACGCTTATAAGCATAACGCTTATAAGCATAACGCTTATAAGCATAACGCTTATAAGCATAACGCTTATAAGCATAACGCTTATAAGCATAACGCTTATAAGCATAACGCTTATAAGCATAACGCTTATAAGCATAACGCTTATAAGCATAACGCTTATAAGCATAACGCTTATAAGCATAACGCATAAGCGTTATAATTATAAGCGTTATGATTATTAGCTTATAAGCGTTATGATTATTACGCTTATAAGCATAACGCTTATAAGCATAACGCTTATAAGCATAACGCATAAGCGTTATAATTATAAGCGTTATGATTATAAAATCATAACGCTTATAAGCATAACGCTTATAAGCATAACGCTTATAAGCATAACGCTTATAAGCATAACGCTTATAAGCATAACGCTTATAAGCATAACGCTTATAAGCATAACGCTTATAAGCATAACGCTTATAAGCATAACGCTTATAAGCATAACGCTTATAAGCATAACGCTTATAAGCATAACGCTTATAAGCATAACGCTTATAAGCATAACGCTTATAAGCATAACGCTTATAAGCATAACGCTTATAAGCATAACGCTTATAAGCATAACGCTTATAAGCATAACGCTTATAAGCATAACGCTTATAAGCATAACGCTTATAAGCATAACGCATAAGCGTTATAATTATAAGCGTTATGATTATTAGCTTATAAGCGTTATGATTATTACGCTTATAAGCATAACGCATAAGCGTTATAATTATAAGCGTTATGATTATAAAATCATAACGCTTATAAGCATAACGCTTATAAGCATAACGCTCATAAGCATAACGCTCATAAGCATAACGCTCATAAGCATAACGCTCATAAGCATAACGCTCATAAGCATAACGCTCATAAGCATAACGCTCATAAGCATAACGCTCATAAGCATAACGCTCATAAGCATAACGCTCATAAGCATAACGCTCATAAGCATAACGCTCATAAGCATAACGCTCATAAGCATAACGCTCATAAGCATAACGCTTATAAGCATATGGAGACTCAGATTTGGAAAAAAAATAAGCATATGTAAGCATATTCCTAAGCCTCAATAAACCATTTAAAAGATTTAAATTTTATTGAATTAAAAATTTTAAATATATATAACTCTAAATTTAAACCAACAAAAACAACAAAAATTGAAGTTTATGTTTTGCAATGCAACGACTTTATGAAGTAATGAATTCATTGTGTTGCAAAACCTAAACCTCAATACTTGAACAGAAAAACATAAAGTTTAAGAGTCGCTCTGAAGTGTTTTATTTCTCTCTCGCTTTTAATGTGTAGTTTATCTAATACCATATTTAAAAAGTTTGTTTTGTTTCTAAGTCTTATTTTCAGGTACTGTTTAAAATAGTAATAATAATGTCAAAGAGAATAAAAAGAAAGCAGCCTACATTGGTAGCGTTTGGTTTTACAAAAAATGTTATGCACAGAAGAGAAATGAGTGCAATCCGGTTGCCGTTAAAAGCTGTTGAAACTAGTGTTGAATGCGAACATTGCAAAAAATTGTTTAAAAGCCAACAAGGACTAGCTTTTCATGTTAAAAATATTCACGGAATTAGCAAACATGATTGTAAACATTCACAATCACAAGTTCTTCAAAGTAACGAAGAACTTATAACTTTAGCAGTGAAAGATGTGCTCAATCACATAGTCAACAAAGTTGTTAGTGCAATCTTAAGAGTCTAGCAAATTAGCTGGTAAAAAATGCCACAAATATACTGCTGCCTTTAAAGCAGAAGCAATTAACGCCTATGGTTGTGCGGCAAATCAAGAAACTATTGCAGAGTCGTTTGATGTAATACAAAGTCAGATTTCGCAATGGCTTAAAAAAAAGAAACTATTATTAAAGATGCCGAATCATCCTATCGCAAATTGTTTCTGAAGGAAAGACGTTCCACAAAATATCTTGAACTATACGTAAAGCTATTTACAAAGAATTTTTACAAGCCAGATCGAAAGGTCATATTTTTAACTTTTCCTGGCTTTGGAGTAAAGCTAGAAATATACAATTAAACATTGATCCAAACGTGGAAATAAAACATCATATTATATTTCGATTTTTACAAAAAAAAAAGAGTTAAAAATGAGATCGAAAAAAGAAACAAAAATAAAACATAAGAAAGAAATGGAACAATTATTACAGAAATGGCATGCGACATACAGGGAAAAGTGTTCAGATCAGAACAGGTTCAACCTGGACAAAGGCTCAATGTTGACCAGAGCCCACTTCCCTTTGTTGTTCATTGTAAGAAAACTTACGAGTATCTACACAAGTGTCAAGGTGCAACACATAATATATGGATCTCACAACCCGGATCAGGATTGGAAAAAAAGGAAATGTTCCCTTTAAATTATGTTTCGGCCAGAAGAAGAGCAACTAAAGCTAGCCATCATTTTTAGGGGTCAAAAGAAACGCATTTAAAAAGACGAAAAGTTAGCATGGCACAAAGATATTCACGTTTACTTCCAACAAAATGCTTGGTTAGACCAAAACGTTTGTAAGCACTTGTGTGATAAAACACATCTTCTATTTGTCGAAAAACAAAAGCTTGATAAACTTATTCTTTTGCTGGACAATTTGAAGGGACAGATGCAGGAGGATTTTAAAGATGCTGTGGCTGCTACTAAAGGACACCTCTGGTACAGTCTACCAATTGCCATTGACCTTTGGCAACCAGTTGACGCAGGATATGCTGCCACTCTGAAAAGACTTATTACCATTGAACATCAAAAATGGCTTGATAGAGATAATTGTTCTGATAGATGGTTCAGTAATGAAATGCCCTACACTGCAAAAGAGAGAAGAATTTTGATTAAACATTGGGCAGGGGAAGCATGGAAAGCTTTAAACACTTCAAAGTATGACAAGCAAAGGAAGAAATGTTGGACGATGATTGGGTGTTTAATGACTTCTAATGGCTCAGAAGATTGGCTTGTTAAACCAGAGGGCCTTGATAGTTACTTGATAAGTGTCCTCACTATCCATCATTGATCCTGGCAGTGATCAATCCATAGGAAATCAGGGTGATATTCAACAATATTGGAGGTAAATGATGCTATAAATGAAGATGCCAACGAAATTCTTCCAGATGACATCTTTATACGTTAAAATATTTACACGCTATATATTTCACGTAGTAAATAAAAAAATGTTTTGCAATAATAAAAGAATAACAAGATTTAAATAAAAAAAATTACAAAAAAATAAAAAGTTCACAAAAAATTTCTGAAAGATAATTTGACAGATAATATAACAGCAATATAAGCTTGCAGATTTACTTTATATGTATTGACATTATTGCGCAATAAAAAGTTATAAAATAGATTATTTTAAATAATATTTATATAATATTATTCAATTAAACAATAAATAAGTATAAATATACACTGTTGTAAAAAATGACCAAAAACTACTTTGAGCTGACCCGAGAAAACCGTTTTGACAGGGTGAAACTACAATGTTTCCTGACTCCAAAAATGTAAAATTTGAAATCTAACTATTTCGTCCAAGAAAATAATTTTGATTTTTAGTTTTTAGTACTTTGCACAATAGGGCAAAATGACAGCTTTTCAAATTTTGCATTTTTACAGCATTCAAAAACTCTCCAAAATTAGCATTTATTACTCTAAAACATAACAGTCTATATAGCAAGTATAATTTGTATTTATTTTAACTCAGAAGATAAAATTTTACCTACAATTTCATGGTTGAAATATATTATAAACATTTTGTTGCATCAAAATTGTAAATAAGCTAAAAATTCCGGGAATAGGCAGTGAACATGTTTGTTTTAAGTTTTGCATCAAAATTGTAAACAAGCTAAAAATTCCGGGAATTGGCAGTGAACATGTTTATTTAAAGTGTTTCACTTATCAGTTGTGTGAGAAAAATTTCAAAATGCCAAATTTTTCAAAAAATCATGAAGATTGTCGGAAATCTGTCTGTGTCTTGTGTCTGAAGAAGTGCTCTCGAGAGTTGACACAGTTCCTTGTTGAAAAGATCCTCAAGCATTACCATACAAGTCTTGATTTGACTGATACCAGAGTGCCAAGAGGCATTTGTGACTCATGTCGAACAATTCTTCGGAGAAAAGATGAAGGAAAAGATGTTAACCTGCCACCTTTGTTTCCTTTCTCATCTATAAAAGTTAGACCACCAACAAGAGATCAAGGTTGCAACTGTCTTATTTGTCAAGTTGGACATTTGAAGTTGAATGAGAAGAGCCCAGTGGACTATTCTAAACCTGTGGAAGATTGTACCCCTCAAAGATGTGGTGATTGTTTGAGTCTAGTTGGAAGAGGTCTGCCACATCAGTGCACTCCATTCACTTTTAGAGAGAATCTCAAGCAGCTAGCTACAGCTGATCCACTCGCTGCAGAGCAAATAGCTACTCAAGTCATCTCTACTAAACCTTCCACACCTGGTGGTACTGTCAAAATATCGCATCCTAAAGGCGGCCCACCACTTAGAGTTAAAACAGGTGATACTTTTATATACATATAAAGATGGCAGGTTCAGAGGGAATACCTTTAATTTTAAAACTTAAAATTACAAAAAGTGTTAATATAATTTCATTTTTAGGAAGCTCAAGTGCAAGAGCTCTTTTTCCTGAACCCAGCATCAAAACTGAAGATCTTGTACAAGTTTAGCTAAACACAGGACTGTCCAACCTTGGCATGAAGAAATTGGCATCAACCATCAACAGAGTCAGTGACACCAAGATTGTGGAGACTAGTTTTCTTGCTAAGTTTGAAGCCATTGGCAAACAGTTGTCTGAGTTTTTTACTCAAACCAGCATCCAAGTTTTATCAGAGAGTAACTCCACTGACTTTGTGGTTGTGCATTGCAAGGATCTTGCCGAGCTTTTGAATGAAGTCCTGCTTTCTCGAAGAGTTTTCCAGAATCATATTGTCAAGTTGGGAATTGATGGAGGTGGAGGATTTCTGAAAGTTTCTCTTGGCATCATGGAGTTGGATTCTCACTGTGATTCAAGGTCACCACCACGGAAAAAACTTTTAACTCAGAGGACTGCCAAAGACAGTAGTGTAAAGCGTCAAATGCTTGTGGCTTTATCAGAAGGACTACCAGAAAACTTTGAAAATGTGAGGCAGATCTTGTTTTTAATCAAGTTAGACAAAGTCAACTTTGTTGTGTCATGCGACATGAAACTTGCCAACATCCTTTGTGGCCTTCAGAGCCATGCAAGTACTCACCCTTGCTCTTGGTGCAACACAGAATCAAAGCATCTTTCTCAATCAGGATCTTTGAGGACACTAGGCTCACTTGTTGCCTGTTATCAAGAGTTTGCTAAGTCTGGTGGTGATATCAAAAAGGCAAGATCTTTTGGCAATGTAGTGCATGAGCCTTTGCTATCTGGTTCTGAAAACAAACTCATCTTGGAGCTCATACCACCAATGGAACTCCATCTTCTCCTTGGTGTGGTCGATCACATGTACAAAGCCATGACAGAAGTTTGGCCCAATGTTGTCAAGTGGCCCTCAGCTCTCCACATTCAACAAGAACCATACCATGGTGGGCAGTTTGCAGGGAATGCCTGTCACAAGCTTCTCAGCAATCTTGACCTCCTTCAAAGAATTGCAGAGACTGAGTCTGCTTTTCAAGTCTTTGGAATCATTGATGCCCTTCGAAAGTTTAAGTCTGTGGTGACAGCATGTTTTGGTATGGTTCTGGAGGATGACTTTTCTGAAAAAATTGATCGCTTCAGAGACTCATATTTGGCAATCATGAACATCAGTGTGACTCCAAAAGTTCATGCTGTTTTCTTCCATGTGAAGCAATTCATTGAGATCAAAAGGGCTCCCTTGGGGATCTTTAGTGAGCAGGCAACAGAATCAATGCATCATAATTTCAGCTCACATTGGCAGAGATACAAAAGAGACCGCAATCATCCTGAGTATGCAAAGAGACTTCTTTCATGTGTTGTGGACTACAACAGCAAGCATTTGTGAAGAATCAAATATTGAGAAGAATTTATTTTATGTACCATTTGCTCTTTATGTGTTTAGAATCAAGAGGTTGTTTTTGTGTTTTGGCTTAGAATAACTAAAAGAATTATTTAAGAAAGTGTTTATTATTTCCATCTTGTTAATGAAAAACTATATCAGTTGTGTCAGAATAAACTATTATTCAAGTGAATTTTAGACAGTTATGTTTTGGAGTAATAAATGCTTATTTTGAAGAGTTTTTGAATGCTGTAAAAATGCAAAATTTGAAAAGCTGTCATTTCGCCTTATTGTGCAAAGTACTAAAAACTAAAAATCAAAATTATTTTCTTGGACGAAATAGTTAGATTTCAAATTTTACATTTTTGGAGTCAGGAAACATTGTAGTTTCACCCTGTCAAAGCGGTTTTCTCGGGTCAGCTCAAAGTAGTTTTTGGTCATTTTTTACAACAGTGTATATAATCTGTTTAAATTGCTAAATTAACTAAGTTAACCGATATAAAAAAAACAAGTTTTAAAAATCCAAGAATTAAGAAAAAAGAGTTCAAACTCGGTTTTTTAAGCAAATTGATAACACTTCACTAAAATTATAACGTTAAAATTATACGTTAACACGTCGCTAAAATTATACGATTGTTAACAAAATAACTTCGAGCAAGTTATTACAAGAACGTGTTTGAATGCTTTAAAAAGCAAAAGTTTGTTAGATTTTTTAGACTATATATGTCCAAATTTTTTTTTTTTTTTTGTGTTTGCTTAGAAAAATAATATTATAAAATTGCAAATTATTTTTATGAAATAACGTAAATTTTGTATTTATTATAGTTATTTGCTTTCATCACACCTTTTCCAAAAACCGTCTTACGTAAACAAGGACGCAAGAAGGCGATGCAGTTGTCAATATTTAAAACAAGTTAATTTATATTTTTTAACTGTATTTTAATCACCGAATTACGTTTTTACTTTAATTTGGTTGTTTTTTTTTAAATAAATTACTGAGGACCATGTGGAATTTCTTCATCAAGATCCGCCTTGCATGCCAACGCTCCTTGGTATAGTTTATTTAATAACTAAAACAGCGTAACAATAATTATGTTTTATAAAAAAACAAAATTTTTAGTAAGAATTTTTTTAAGGAGAATATTTATTACGGACGGTGTAAAAAATACTTTCCGGGGAACACTTTTTTAGAATAAACTTTCCCGAGGATAATATATAATATATTTTCTAAAGTCGACTGAAAGCGACTAATACATTTTTAATACATTTTTCAAAAGTCAACTAAAAGTTGGTTTAGTCAAAATATGGGAATAATTTATTTTTTTGAAATAAATTGCAATAAAAATATTCAAGTAGTTTATATTTGCTCTTTATTTTTTAACGTCATATCATTTAAATAAAAATGGAACAAAACAATATGAGAGAAGGTCGCTCTGACAACGGGACAATTTATTCCCAGACTGCAATGATTTAGAGACTTAAATATTTGCTAAATATCAAAAAGTCTATACAATCATATTTACAATGTGATTGTATAGAAGACATTTAGATTTTGGAGATTTACAACTTAATTTTGCTCCTAGGCCCCCAAGCCAGCTTGGAACAGCCCTGTGTGAAATGAAAATCACAAGTACCGATTTAACAAAAGAAAAAATTAAAGAAATGCATAACCGAACGTTTAATTAGGTATAAATAATGTTAATGAATATAATGCGATGAATTAGATAAAACTTCAAGAGAGTTAACAAACAGGGGCGGATTTTGTCACTCGCCAAGGAGAGGGCTAAAAATATCTGAAAAAAAAAAGGTCCGCATATTTTCATTTATAAGTCACTTTCTTTTTTAATTTTTTGTACTTTAGCGTAATAATCAAGTTCATATACGTATAATTACGCATATGAACTTGATTATTACGCTTAAGTACCATTCATTCATCAGTATAATAGTCTAATTCAGCATAATAGTCAATTTACAAAAGAATATTTCTGAAAAAATATCCCAAGGGGGGGGGGGTGGCTACTACTCTCATGCCTAAAACTAGGTAATAGTTGTAATAGTATATGTTATTTTTATAAAATGAACAAACAAAAATTTAAAGATTGAAAGTTAAATTGAAAGAAACCCGACTAAATTGACTTTTAGTCGATTTAATAATATATATATATTTTTTTTTTCAATAAAAATTTACAAATGCTCATCGTAAATTAATAGAATTTGGTTAGGTGTCACTCATATAGTTACAAACTAGTCAATGGAGTGACACCTAAAAAACATAAAAAGAATAAATAAGAGAGAAAAAAAAGAAAAGATTGTTAAACAAATAATAATGATATATGTAATATATCATTATTATTTGTTGGAATAGTCTCATGGATTAGTCTCCCCTCACAGTTAAAATCTCTCCCTACATTTTCCAAATTCAAAAACAGTGTATTTAATTTTTTATTAAACAAGTATTCTTCCTAATTTCTATGCTACTCTACTGCTAACTATCTACTATCCATCTTAACTTTATTCACTTCAATGCTGGTCTATAACTACTAATAATTGATCTTTTCTAAAATTCTTTTCTACTACTTTCTTCATTTCAATGCTGATTTATTACTACTAATACTTGCTCTTTCTTAATTTTTTCTCAAAATTAATATCACTATTCTATTTCCAACTCTCACTATTATAAATATTGCTATTTTTTAATATTGTTATTATTATTATTGTTGCTATTGTTGTTATTATTACTATTAATATTATTGTTATCATTACTATTATTATTATTATTATTATTATTATTATTATTATTGTTATTATTATTATTATTATTAATAGAATTGTTATCTTTATCATTTGTATTATTATTATTTTGATTATTATTACCAACAACTAGAGTTTTTATTATTATTGCCTATTATTATTACCGATACTTATATTACTACATTATTTACAATGTTGTTACTGTATATTATTATAATCTACTTCTCTTTTTTTGCTATATTTTAATTAGGTATATAAAAGTCTTTATTCTAGATAGATGTATAAAAGAAATTTGAATTATGTCCTAAATTATCAAACTTCTTACTTAATTATTATTCCGAAAGTTTATCGTTTAAGTATTGTACTGTTTTAGGTTGTTTTTTTTTTTTTTGTGTGTGTGTGTGTTTTTTGTTTTTTAGTTTGGTGTTTTAGTTTCTTATTATGGTGTTTACTTAAAATTAGTACTTGTACTATATGTAAATATTCCATGAAATGTAAAATCTATTTCAGAATACATTTAATTTAATTTAATAATTATAGTAAAAATTCAAAATAATAACAACAATAATAAAATATCAATAATATTAAGAATAATTATAATACAATATAAGTTGTATGCACATATCATAGTTAATAATTAAATACAATAATAACATAAAATGTAGCAATAATAACACAATAATAAATAAATATAAATACAGATAAATAATAAATTAAGCAAAAACAGAGCGCGGTTTCAGTGTATGACTTTTCCGTTAGGGATAAATGAACAAAATGGCGACTTTGTTTAGATTGTTTTTAAAGCGTTTTTTGTTGTTTTGATTTTTGCAAAAGACTTTGCTAGTCTAATATTAGATTATTCTTATTAAAATAAATAGTATTAAAAAAGAATTAGCACCATGTAGTGTTTTTGTTCTTCATCTTTATGCTACAATAACGTTAATACAAAAAAAGAAGATGGAACTAAAATAAAGCATTATTTGCCACCAAAAAATGAAAATCTTCAAATACAATATCAAAAGATCTAAAAAATTAAAGGCATGAATTGGAAGAACGGACACATCTGTTGTGAACACTGGAGTTCAGGAATAAGGAAACACTTAAACTTATTACCTGATGTTGTTGTCCCACCATCTCAGTATATTATTCATAAAAATAAATATGTTTTATTCGATTTAAACGACATAAATAACCAACGCCTTTTGATAAACAAAAATTGAATTCGTATAAAAAAAATTAGATATTGTTAAATCATCATCATACTCCTACTATTATTGTGCATTCATGTCGGAAATCTCCTACTAAAAGAATAATTTCAAAATATGTTCCTAAACTTAAGCGCCGTCCTTCAAAATTGCAGCTAAATTCTATGTTATCTAGTTCATTAAAAAACAATAAATCATTAAAAGAACAACTTGAAGAAGCTAATGTAAAAATCAAGAGACTAGAAAATGAAATAAAACCTTACAAATAAAGGTAAAATTTCTCCAAAAATCTAAAAATAAATTACTAAAAAAAGTCGAAAGTAACAAAAAAATATTTTCATTATCAACAAAATTATCATATCATAATATTATAACAAATAATAAACCTTCATCATCTAAATACCTTTGTGGTTTATCCATTGAAAAGTTTAATGTTTTATTTGATGTTACTACTCCATATTAACATGCAATTGAATATCAAGATTGTAAAGGCACTGGTAATCAAGCTTTAGATAAAAGAACTGAATTATTTTCAGTTTTAACTATTTGTCGTCATGCGTTACACATGGGAGTTATGGCACATATGTTATTAGTTTCCGAAAGCACAGTTAATAGACTTTTTGTTGCATGGATAGTATTTTTAGAAGCAGTTTGATGAAGTTGATCTTCATCCTGATGATGGATATTTATTAAAAAGAATGCCAGAAATATTTGTCAAGACTGGACATGGTCTAACTGATATGATTATAGACTGCACCGAATTTAAATTTCAACAAGCAACTAATTTTGATTTAAACACTCGTATGTTTTCTCATTACAAAAACACACAAACAGGAAAAGCATGGTTCTAACTTTCCATCATGATTGGTGTTTCATGGAAGTGGTCTTTTGTTCAGTGATATTTATCCAGGTTCAATATCAGATAATGCAATAACAAAAAAAACTAGTGTGTTAAGTTGGCTTACCCCTGAACATGAATTAATGGCTGATCAAGGTTTCACAGTCCAAGATTATTGTTCAATGAAAGGTGTTTATTTAAAGCAACCAGCACAAAAAAATTTGGATAAGTTTTCACATGGGGATGTTTCAACAAATTTTAATATTGCTTCAACCAGAATTCATGTTGAACGACTTATAGGGCATGTTAGAGATTGGTCAATTCTTAATACAGTTTGGCCTATGCAAAGACTAGACTTACTTTCATCAACATGGAAGACTTTGTTAATTTAACAATGGATCCTATTGGACCAAATCCTGAAAAATAGTATTTAAACGTATAAATTTAAAAATGTTTCTTTGAAAGTAGTTTGGTAGGTCTTTATTATTGTTATTTATTGCAAGGTACTAAAATTTACCATAAAAAGTTTACATATCAATTTATTAATATGGGTACGCAATGGTTTGATACTTTCGAAGCTTTGAATTCGACTAAGATTTTCCTTTTCTAGAGTTGCAAATAACTTGTATTCTATATGTGGCCAATCTGATATTGGTGTGTTTGAAAAGATACTGTTCATTAAATATTTCACTACATCCCACAAAATGTTGTTTTTCTGGATAAGGAAGTACTTAGCAGTTTTTGATTCAGGATGATAGGACATAAGAAAGCAGTAGTTTGATTGTGTACATACCATTTGAAGCTATGTTTGAATAAAATAGACAGGTGATTTAAATAAGTTTGACAATGTTTCTTTTGAATTTTCTGCTCTGATTTTTATTTCAAGTAATAAGTTTGGAGCAACCAAAGCATCAGGACTTGAACTGTATGTTTCATCTTCTGTTAAAGTAAAGAAACCACATGGTGTAGCATTAGATAAAGACTGGTTTCAAAAAAATAACAATGCTTCTTTTTCAAACTGGTGACCATGACGAAAATTTCTAAAGCAGTAATTAAATAAATCACTTTCATTTAGTCCTTCTTTTACAATTTTCCAATAGGATTCAAACTTTTTTTTACCAAATACACCTAACAATGCAGGAAGTCGACTTCCAGTTATTTTTTTTTTTCTTATGTTTAGCCATGCGTCTGAGTTTTGCTCTGCATTTTTATAATTTGCATATTCACTAGGATCATTAGGGTATATGCTCTGAATGTTAACATTTATTTCTGTTGCATTTTCTAGTATGTGTTGCTGAATACAATTGCAAATATGTTGCAAACATAGAAAATTGTTTTCTGTGCTTGTTAAAATATTTTTATTATTTATAGTTATTTTAGGAATATCATTTTCTTTAGTAGTTTTGTATTAGTATAATTTCCAAAAGTATATACACTGAGGCATATTCGTTTAGACGCATTAATTTTTTTCTCTTTGTCATAATTTTTTTCTATGAATTGTCAACTGATATACATGCAAGTTATTATCAAAATAATTGTTGTGTTGTGGGCTAATAAAAATCACACAAAAATTTTTTTTATGTGTCTTTATTAACATGAGAGTATTTTTGATATACAAAAGTACATTTTTTAATTGGAATATATCTATAGACGCAGTCATATTTTTGACATTAAAAGATGGAAATTAGTAATGCGTATGTCCTCCATTACACTGGATCACCTCAAAAATTCTGCCTTTCATTGACTCCACTAGTCGTTGAAGTGTAGTTTGATCCAACTCCGACCATGCTTCAAGGATTTTACACTTTAACTCAGTAACAGTTTTAAATTGGTGTCCGGCTGCTTTAGCGTCATAAACTTTTCTTGATGGCATTCCCCACACGTTCTCGATTGGATTTAAGTCCGGGCTACAAGCTGGCCATTCGAGAACCGGAATGTTGTGGTCTTTAAACCATTTCATAGAATGCCTACACTGTAAAAAAAAAGGGTTTTTTAAATAGCTCTAAAAGGTTTTTTACTTTGTCCCGAGGGTGGAACCCTTTAAAGGTTTTCTAGAAAACCCTTTTTTTAAAAACCTTTAATCCGAAACTGGAAAACCCTTTTTTAACTTGTACTTTCGTTTTTAATTTGAATTATAAATTATTCAATAATTTTTTATATTACGCAATAACGATTTCAAGCACGTATAAAGTTGGTTCAGTAATATTATACTTAGGATAGATTGAATATACACTTTAGTTGAAACATTTAATTTATACATAATATTGCTTATATGCAAATATTTAGATTCTTTAATTCCACTGTAATTTTGCACGCAATATGAAAACTCAATAAAGAAAATTCTGTAATAATGTTTAAAATCTTATAACATCAAAGTAATATACAGTAAAGTTTACATTAAATAAAAAAAAAACATTACAATAATCAGAGATAGGTCAATAAATGTTGGACAAAAACAAACAAGTTGTACAAAACGAAACAAATTGGAAAATAACGTTAAAACTATTATGTAAAACTATTACGAGTTATTATACAAATTTTCTGCTTCAAATTTAACTATTACAACTATTATATTCCAACGTTAAAAGTATTACATGAAATTTATTTACCGTTAAGACTTATTTTCAAAAATTAAATCAAGAAATCGCCTAGTAGCACAAAATATAATAAAATTTAGAAATATGAGTTTATTCGAATTTAGTGACAAAAAAACATAAATAAATTATAAAGATTAACAACAAAAACATACAAAAAACAAAAGCCATAAATATTAGTGCAAAAGGCGGTTGTCCCATTTGCTGACAACATTTAGCACTTTTCCTTTACCACCTAGAAGCACTTTTTCTAAAAATTGACATGTATTGATCAATCCTTTTGGGAATTCAATGCTGAATATCCAAAATGCTGCAAACTATGCTTGAAAAGCCTCGGAAAAAGTACAAATAGTTTTAGGAAACAAAACTTCCTTGTCGACTGATACATTCCACTCGTCGTCTTGTGGCAATATGACTGGACTAATTGGTATTTCCTATATAAATAAAGAAATAAATACAATAATTCATTAAATCAAAAAACACACCTGAAACAACTTAAAATCCCTCTAATACAAAGCTCTTAAAACCATTCAGGTGCAAAAGGCGGTTGCTCCATTTGCTGACAACATTTGGCACTTTTCCTTTACCACCAAGAAGCACTTTTTCTAAAAATTGACAAGTATTGATCAATCCTTTTGGAAATTCAATGCTGAATATCCAAAATGCTGCAAACCATGCTTGAAAAGCCTCCGAAAAATGGCAAATAGTTTTAGGAAACAAAACTTCCTTGTCGACTGATATATTCCATTCGTCATCTTGTGGCAATATGACTGGACTAAGTGGTATTTCCTGTATAAATAAAGAAATAAATATAATAATTCATTTAATCAAAAAACAAACCTGAAACAACTTAAAATCCCTCTGATACAAAGCTCTTAAAACCATTCAATTTTAAAATTTCTTAACTAATAACATTTCTATATAATACAAATTATTGAAGACTCCTCACCTAAAAGACGACATCACTTTTTAAATTGTGTCATTAGTATGAGAATATTTACATAGACTTGAAATATTTAATAACTTATTTCCTCAAACCAGTAAATTTTTGCATTTCCTTAGATCTCCTTCTTAATATTTCTTATTATTTATCAGATCTTCTTGTTATTAAATATATATTAGCTTATATAGTTAAATATATAATAAATAAATTAGTTTTTATAGTTTAATATATGATAAATACATATTAATTTGGAATGGACTATAAACAATGGACTATAGAAAAATATAATCAAGTGCCAATTACTAAATAATGTACAATGTACAATAAACATCCTACCTGTTTTGGTAAAGGAAAAAACAATTCTTCCTTTTCCCCAAATAATGAGGGCAACAATAATGTAACTAACATCACCTTCCAATCTAAAAGTATTTATATCTTTAATTATAAATACATACAAAGTAATACATTTGTTAAAACTAGTATATATAAAACAGCAGTATTAGCATACATGTGTAATGTATTAATAAATCATCAAATGCTTTTAAGTTAATCAATATTTGCTAGAGTTACTAAACTTGTGTAACTTATTGCCTACTATGACTAGTTTTAATTGTTATTGGAATATTACAATTTTTTATTTTACGATAAAAAGAGAATTGTAAGAAAGAAAAATTAAAATAAATAAAAATTACCCTGTCGTTTACCATTGTCCAAAGTCTCTTCTAAATGTTTGTTTATCATTGTTGAATATTCACAATATTTTTTGCATCTTTTGGCTGCTTCTTTGATCACCGCATTATAAAGGGATAGAAGTTTCATTTCTAATTTGGTTACATCTACACCATATAGCAAAATCACATCCGCTGTAAACTTTAATTTATAAAAATCATTTGTAAAATTCATCTACATTATGATTACAGAAATAAGCCTATATTTAAAATTTTAATGTTCATAAGGTAATAATTTTAATATAGTCTTTCAAAACTGTCAAAAGAAAGTCAATGGAAATATTGTAAAAAAAAAGTACATTTCATAAAAGAAAAATAATTCTTTATATAATCTTACAAAAATATTTAGTCGTAAACACGGAAATTCTTCCAGAACTTCTGCAGTTGCGTGAGCATGGCAGAAAAGTTGTCTGTACCCGCAAGTTCGTTTCATTTTATCTTGGATCAAATCAAAGTTTGGTGTCTGTTTTTTTATTTCTTTTTTTAAAGCATCTTGATGTTTTTTTATGCTTATGTGATCCTCACCTTGTATCACATTAGCCAACTAATAAAAAGAAGTTATAGTTACAACTGTACATATAGAAGGATATTACCTTACACCAATCAGCTGGAACTTGTGAACAGTAACGAAAATATACATTTTTGACATTTAAACAACATAACATTACAACAATTTTACAAAGTTATAGCAAGTAATATCTATATACATTATTACATACTTTAACTCGAGCTGTTTTTGAAAGGGTGCTGTTGTCAGGTTGATCAATTTCAACTTGATCTACTTTTCGTTTTCTTCCTGAAACGCCAGGCCGCCCAAACTTTTCTCTTATTACAGCAATTGAATTTTCGCTACAAAGGGGTTGTCTGTATTTTTTAAATTTCCTTCGAAGAGCTACTCTAATAGTATTCTAAACTCAAAACACCCATTTAAAATGTGAAATAGACATAAATTAAATTTTAAAATAAAATTTTCATATTAAATAAATGATGACAAATAAAAGTATGTAAAAAAGTATGGAATGCTAATTGCATTACACTACTTCCATCGTAATCAGCCAAAAAAGGATATTTTAATATAACTGCTGAGCTAACAGCAGAATATATTCTTCTGGTTGGGTACCTGTATAAACAGTTTTTGATAAAACATTACAAAATATTTAATATTAATATTATAACATAAATGTAGCAAACTAAAGAACAAATTATTTTTTAAAATATGAAAAATAATTATTCATGAAAAATTGATGAAATGGAAATGGCAAACTCAGAGTCGGCAAAGTATAAAACAAGAAAAATTTTCAACTTACAAAATGTCACGCCTTTTTAAGTCATCAAATAGTGCATCAATTAAGAGGGCTTTGCTTTTTGAGCCTAAACCAAAACTAGCCTTGTCTTGACATTGTAGCTTAGCTATAATATTACCCGGAAAAAGTGGCAACTGATATACAAAAGGAAATTCTTGCATCTGGCTAAATAAATAAAATCACAGTAATTCAAGCAAACCAGAGTAATTTCTTTAAATTACTCTGATTTAAAGTATCTCATTCAACTGTAATTTAATATGGGTAAAAATATAATTTATAACAATGATATTCATCATTAAATGCATAATAGTTCTTAAACACAAGTATTATACAAACATTAAAGTATTAAAATTAAATAAAAGTATGCAAATACTCTCATAAATTAAAATCAATGATAGAGTGTTATTAAAAAAAAAAATGTATATCAAGTAAAAATACTATAACAAACCTATGTACACATTCTGCTTCTTCAATTTCTGAAAAACTGCCACTGTTTGTTGTTTCGCCCTTTTCATTATTTACACTGACAACTGCAGTATAGGTAGATTCAGAATTATCTAATGCTGTTGAAACAGATTGTTTTGTTGTTTTCAAAAGACGAATAAATCTTATCCTATCTTTTATCAAAGGTAAAAGCTCTGTTAGCATCTGCTCTGTGAGGTCACATAAATAGTCACCGGTTAATTCATGCCCTATTGCAAATAAACAATAAGAACAATAGTTTTACGAAACATACATAATTTTCAAATAAACAAACTACATAAACTAAACAAACTAAATAAGTATTCAAATAATCATGTCCTTAAATTGAAGAGCAAGACGGATGCACAACGCTATATCTCATGCTCACATACTGACAGTTGTTGAATTTAAAATAGTCATGTCGATTAAAATCAATAAAACATCCTGTTCTGCAAACTGTCCACTCATTTTCATCCAAAACTTGATAAGAATGCAAATGATGTGAAAAATAATTTGGTGTCAACAGGTGTCCACATAACAACCAACAGTCACGTAAACAGACAATGTATATGATTTTAAAAAAAATTGGGACAGTTTCTTCTGTAACAGTATGCAACACATACACTGCTTTAATAGAATAGCAAATACTATCAATTGATATTGATTTCGCTATAACAATGGATTCATTCCCTTCTATATCTAAATCAAGTAACAATCTTATAGCTTCTTGTACTTTAACATCCAAGTTATGAAAAAATCTTGGTGCATTTCCAGACACAGCATAATTAGATAAAAGCATATCATCTGTCACCATTTCCCAGCACTGCAACATTTGATGACGCTTTGATAATGTTTTGGTAATATTCTTGAAACATCGTCCATTTGAGGCAGCTTTTTTAAAATACTGATGTTTAGATTCAAAACGTAAACACCAAAAATTTCGTAAAGGCCCAAAAAGACGTATCAGACGAGGGTAATGAACAAGCATGTGCATTTTTGGAATAATATATTCAGAACCAAATACTTCAGAAAATGTTTTCAAAAACATAGCAACTAATTCTTCTAACATGTATATACTGTCACTGTCTACAATTGGGGCAATAACAATGTCACATATTTCGCGAAGTATAAGATAAACCTCCCAGCCAATATTTCCCTGTGGTACATCATTACCGACTAACTGCGAAAACAATAGGAAAAGTTCTAGCTTCTGTACAGCTGTTCCATTTATGTGCGCTTTATCTGATGCTATGTTTTTAGGTAATTGGCAAGGGCGATTAGACGAATTAATTAAATGAATTTTGTTTATAGAATCATTTATATTATTTATTGATAATGTATTACAAGAGCGTAACAAATACTTGATAACACATTTTAAAGTTACTGGCATAATGCCTTCAAATAAGTCATGCATTATATCTGGAGGGAAAGCTGTAAGTACATCAAAGTTATCCAACTCTAAAAAGTCACACTTTTTGTTAACACCATACACATTCTTGTTTGCTGCATTATCAGTTATAGCAGTTAAGTGATATTCATGAATTTTCGGAGTTCTGAGACAAAGAGTGCTTTCACTAAAGTTATTTCCAATTTCTGACTTGTCCACCATACAGAAACGACAAATTCTTCCAGTATGGAAATACTGCTGAAATCCTCCTATAGCATGAGCTGAAAGCATATCAGCCGATATACCTGTAAGTTTGCCTTTTAAACATTGACGTAATCCATTGACGGAAGCCTCAATTCCTTTTCTCTGCAGTACATTTAAATCATGAATTAATGGACGAAGAACTTCAGTGTAGTCATATTTGGCCATTTTTATAAATTTATGTTCAATCAATAAAGCCAAATGAATAAATTTTTGCTTTGAACGAAACTCAGATGGAATATTGCCTAACATAAAATAAAATGCAGTCACTTTATGCTTCCCTCGCTTAGCTCCTATTGGATTGCAAAGCTCAACTTCATCTACATATAACTGAATCTGCAATGCACTTGGATTTTCAGAAAAAAAATTGTCACTATGAAAAAGTTCACTGTCACAAAAGGATATCATAAAATCATTATTAGAAAGAGACTGATTGTAACTGTCACCCAAACAGTTGTAAACATCTTCATGGGAAACTAATTTTGATAAAACTTCGAGAATTGGAATGTATTGAAAAACACCAATTGTATTATTTATTCTAAAATCTATTTGTCTAGGCATTGCAATCATATTTTTACTTTTCAATAATCCTATTAGTCTATTTTCATTTGAAGACATCTCGCCCATGAATTGCAGCAATCTTTCTGTGTCTGTTATATGTGCCCAATCATTGTCCAGTGGTAAAATATTATTTTTGAATAAATATTGACATATAACATCCTTAAAACTACTTAGTGTAATCAAAAGTAGGTTTTGTATATCTTTTGCAATTTCTGCATGAACAGAGGCTGGAAGAATGTGTACTTCTCTGAGTCGCAAAAGAAGAAATGCAAAATGTTTTTCCAAAGTATTAAGCATATCAGTAACATTTTTACATTTAAAGTCTTGGTCTAATTTTTCATTATTTTGATCATTTGATTCTTCGGTTGTTTCAGATGAATCAATGTTATCATTTTCACAATTTCTACTCCCCTGATCACTTTCATTATCATTAGACCAGCTTCTTAATAAATAACTGTGCTTTCGTTGAACATGTTTTTTTAGACTATCAGCACTTTTGAAAGTTTGCTTGCACGCACTTGAAACACATCTAACGTAAAAAAGAGGCTGATTTTCATGAAACAAGATAAGATGTCGCAAATACTTTCCAAATGAAAAATAATTGTTGCCACATTCACAAAGAAATTGGGGCATGTTTAGCTATTGTATATTATAAGGAATCTGCAATGTAAACAGTACAATTTAAATGTTACTATAAAATGCATAATAATAAAAAAATTACTTTCAAATTCGGCTGCAGTTTGTTCATTAAACCCATTATCTATTAGCCATTTGGCTACTTCTGTAGGTGACCAGTTTTCAATATTTGCAGACATAATTCTTTAACTTTATCATTATCTCTGTTTTAAATGTTAATTATTAGTTTTACTTTAAAATTTTAAAAAGAATTACATTGACCTATAGGTAAAATAAATCGGTTAACTTAAAAAGTATACGCTTTTGCGTATTCTACTTTAAAAATTTTAACAAAATACAATTTTAAATATAATGAAATATAATAAAAATAAATACTATTTATTTTATTTAAGATATCATTATTGCTAAGCAGCTGTGATCCTATTTTAAACCCTGTCTATTTTTAATTATGCCTCGATGTCAATAAACGGCACTCGGTATTTATTGGTTTCTTATATATTTCACCACGAAAAAACCCTTTGCCTTTTTGGGTTTTCTAATAGAACCCTTTTAAAAACCTTTTTTTACACACCAAAAGGTTTTCTAGTGGTAGAAAACCTTACAAGAGTGTAAAAAACCTTTTACGAAACCTTTTTTTTTTACAGTGTAGATGTGTGAATTGCAGCATTATCTTGCTGAAATATGGCATTATCGTCCATGTTTTCATATAAGTTATGAGAACATCATCCAACATTTCTGTATACTTTATCGAGTTCATTTTAGGTAAACCACAACACAGAGTCAATTTTCCTGAATAATAAAATCCACCCCAAACCATTAAACTTCCTCCTCCATAATTTCGTTTCGAGTCCGGACCATTTAAATTGAACTTTTTTTCATCTGAAAATATTACGTTTTGCCACTCATGAGTCCAATGCATATGATTTTTAGCAAACTGTAATCTAGCAATTTTATGGTGTTTTTTTAACATTGGTTTTTTGTTTAGTTTCTTCCACTTTACGTTTGGTGTTGTACGTAGAATATATGCAACATGTTTATTGGTGACAGGCAATAATAATTTATCCTTTATTTGTGTTGCATTCAATTTATTTTTGGTTGCTTCGAAGCGAATTCGATTAATTTGCCGATTTGTTAATACTTCGTTGCCGTTTGTTGCTTTTTTTACACCGTAATTGTCACCTTTTGCAATGTAGCTTCGTACAACATGGTCAGATCTTCCAATTTTTCTTGCTATTTCTCGTATAGAAAGTGCTGGTGAAATTTCTGAGCCACGATATAAATAAATTTGTATTTTTTTAGCACCTGTCAAATACTTTTGTTTAGAAATTTCGTAAAATGCAATAAAAATGAAACTGGCAGAGCAAAAGATCAAATTACACTAAAATTTATCAATTTATTTGTGTAAAAGTGATTAAAAATCAATAATTGCCGTTATTAACCTGATTGCGTCTATAGATATATTCCAATTAAAAAATGTGCTTTCTCATGTCAATAAAGACACATAGAAAAAATTATTTTGTGGTTTTTATTAGCCCACAACACAACAATTATTTTGATAATAACTTGCATGCATATCAGTTGACAATACATAGAAAAAAATTAAGATAAAGAGAAAAAAATTGATGCGTCTAAACGAATATGCCTCAGTGTACTATATTATTTTTAGGAATAGCATAAATTGTTTTTTCCATTACACGATTAATATTATATTTTATTGTGGTTAATTTTTTAGTATCTGGAAAAGTAAGGTTAGCATTATAGGTTTGATTTTATTTAACATAATCATGATCCATCAAGCAACATACAGCCATTTTTGTGAAGTGATAATTAAGGTGGTCAAAAAGTGATGAAGACTTTACACTTAATATAGATAAAACTTTGTAACAATGCGATTCAAAAGGAATTTGTGTATCTTTTATTTTAGACTTTATAATTTTAAGTTTCATTTTAAGAATATCCCTTTTGAATTTTGAATTATCTAGGTCTGCAACAATAGTTTTTTCCTCGTGTACATTTTTATTCATTTATTTTGAATCAAAATGTGCTGAAGTAAGTTTAATTTGACGAAGTGGGACCATAGGTATTGAACCTTTTTTACTCCGACAATGCCATTTTTGAAGTTGTTCAGTAGAAGTAAGAGATAATATTTTTTTCTTTTGTTTTATAAAAGTGCTTTAAAAATAATAACAATGCAAGAACATGGCAACAAAGCCCACTGACACGAACAGGACATTCACAATAAGCTTTTTGTGGAAAGTTGTTTTTAAATAAAATTACAGCAGAACGAATTTGTTCTCCATAAGATTTTTTTATAAGTCCTCTAACAAACAACGTATCAGGTAAACTAAAATCTGTTAAAACTTTAACAGTTACAATTTTTCTGCTTGTTAAAATAATATATCCTTTTTGTTGCTGTCCCAAACTGCCTTCTCTTTTATTTGAAGCATTTTTCTGTTTGTTAAAATAATATATCCTTATTGGAAAATAATATATACTTTTTAAACATAGATGACGTTTAAAAAGTATATATTATTTTCCAATAAGGATATCCCGCCTTTAACTGCTCCAAGGAGCAGTTAAAGGCGGGATATTTGTAGGATCCAAGAAAGTTTTAAATACAAAAATTCTTTCTGCTTTTCTTTTTAGTTTTTCAGTTAGGGATGGATACGGTTAAAATTTATTGATTCTGATATGTAACTCATCTAAAGTGCCACTTGTTGATAAGCCATGGTCTATTAGCCATTTTATGCAATCTTTTTTTTTAAGTAAAGTATCATCCATTGAATTTTATTTTCAAAAAACAGATGTTAAATGTTATAATTACGGATTCATTTATCCCCTGTGAAGATTTCACTGAAATCTCATACGCCGAAACCACCCCTTATGAAAGTCCCTAATTGGCATTCCATGCATTTAAATTCCATAGTAGGATGATAATTAATCACATAAGTGACGCGAGACTTTTTGCATGTAAGCCATTGAGCATCTGTGTTACTAACCCATTCAACACCACAAGATTAACATGAAAGAACGGGCTCTACTGTCGGATTTTCTGTGTCTTTAATTTTTTTTTTTTTTTTTTTGCTTGTTTTAGATGGCTGACTTTCAATAGATTTTTTCGTTTTTTTTCTTTTTTTGCATTATCCTTTTTTTGAGACGCAGTAGCAACTTTTTCTTTGCTCTCTATATAATTTTTGGCAACTTATTTATCTAGATTTTGTTTTTTTTAATTCTTGCTCAACTTCGTCGAAAGCTATAGATTCGGCTGAGGTCATATTATAATTAACTGGCTGTTTATTTTTTTCACTTTTCTCTTTTCCATTATCTAAAGGTGATAGTCGATCTTTGGGCAACATTAAAACTGATTGATTAATATCTTTTTTTAACTGTTCCTAACTTTTAACCTTAAATACTTAAGTCAACTAAGTTTACATACGTAAGATTATACATGAATAAATAATAATTACATGTATTCGGAATTAGGTCTCTTTTTTTTTCCTTATTTTTGTCTTATTTTGAATTTATTTTCATAAATAATAACAATATTGCAATTTTTTTTAGTATAATATTAATCAGTGTCAAGTTTAGCACAAAATTTATACAACTATTTTATTTGCAAAACTAAGTTTATTTTTTTATCCTTTTTTTTTTGTGTTAATTTATTTTTGTTACATTTTTGTTTGAAAGCGATCACAATTGTAAATAGATTTTCGAATTATTTTTTTTACCATTCGATTTGCCTTTAGTTAAAGTTTATTTATATCAAAAAATAGTACTAATAAATTCGATATAATATGAAAGATACAAAGCTTTTTACAAAACCGTTCGTAATTAGGTCTCATCCGTGATTAGGTTTTTTTACATTACAAAAGTTTGAAATGATGAGTGAGAGCTATAAAAATAAAAAATCATATAAAAAGAAAGAGTTTGTAATATATGCAATATATACCATATATATAAAAAAAAGATTTTGTCATATATGCAATATATACCATATAATGTATCATGAACAATAAAGTTTACTAAAAACATTTTGCAAAAAAAGGTGACCCAAGAAAAATTGTTGACACACAAAAATGTTAACAGTTAAAAAAAAAAAAATCACAACAAGTTGAAAAATTTATTTGTGGTAAACTTTTGTCATAGTTATTTGACTATTTTTAATAATTATTAATTAAATTTTATTATATTTAACTTTTTTATTTTTTTATTTTATTTTTTGAATTGTTTTAAATTAATCAAAGTTTAATAAAAGCAAGAACGCACTAAACACTTTCAGAAAATTGGAAACAGATCTTAAAAATTAGTTTAATTTTTTTTTATTATTATGATTATTAGTTATTTTGATCCAACAAGTTTTATCACAGACCACCACGGAATAGCATTCAAAGTTCACGCCTCCATCCTTACCAATGATGAATATATGGACAGGCTTTAAAACACAAACATCTGAGGCCGAACTTACCACAGCTTAACCACAAAACCACGGCTATTGTACACAGAACTTACCACAGCTTAACCACAAAACCACGGCTATTGTACACAGAACTTACCACAGCTTAATCACAAAATCACGGCTATTGTATTACATACAAAAACGTTTATAAATGTTTAATGCATTGATAAACGTTGATAAAACGTTGTTCTAATCATTACTTGCAATAGTTTTGATAAAATAATGTTCAATGCATTTTATGCAAGAATATTATTGTAACAATGTTGCATGCAACATTGTTAAAACTTTAATCAACTAAAATTAAATAATATAACTATCATAGAAATTCTTTGGTTTTACTTAATGGGTTTATTTTTCATTAATAAAAATCTTAGGAAAATAAAGCAGCAAATATTTGTTACGTTGTAGGTTGTTTTTTTTACCTTAAAATCTGTTTGCATCTTTTTTTCATAAGTTACAAAATTCAAAACATTTTTTTTACCCTTATCTAAATACGTATTTGAAATTAAATTTAAATTCTTTTTAATTATAATACAAAAATACTTCCACAATGGCGTTCTCATAGTTTGGTTGAGAAACAGTACCGTGGCTATTGGGTCCGAGGTCCCCCAAAACCTGTCATAAGGATCCCAAAATCTTAAAAATTTTTCTAATAGGTATCATTAATTAAGTATACAAAAAAAAAAAATCTTTATTTGTAAAAGAGCTCCTGATTTTGCAAATGCACCTAAATTCGCTGCCCCCCCCCCCTGATTGGGTGTGCGGATGAGCCTAGACGACTCTGTTGAGAAACAATATATAGTGTGGATAATGGTAATATGAGCACCTTAAGCAAAAATTAAAATACTTTCAAAAATGATTATGCTGGATCCAAAATTTATCCGAATAAACAATTTTTAGGGATCCCTACTCATGATCCACTTAGAAATTTGGGCACCAGAAATTTTTTCTTAAAAACACAGAGTTTTTAAAAAAGTAGCAAAAGTGCTCATGTTACCCAAACCACTTGGTAATATGAGCACTTTAAATTAGCTCAAAAAAATAGCATTAATCAAGTAAAAAAATAACTACCTTACAATTAGAACTAACTTTTGGAATATAATGATTTGTTATAAACAAAGCTTATCATTAAAAGATCAAATTTCAAGCCATTTTTTGTTGAAACAATACTACTATGTTTTGCGAGGGAAAAAAAAACAGTTCGTTATTTTTTCAATGTTATTAACTCAAACCTTTAAACGATAAAAAATTTTTGAATTTAAATTAAAGAAAAATTTTTAGTATTGTTAAAATATTAAAATTTTTTACTATGTATTGTTTATATTCAAAAAGCAGTTAAAACCTACTGCTATGTTAGGATTTTAAACTAGGTAATTTCAATGAAAAATACTGGGTAATTTGAGCATGCTCATATTACACAAAAATGGCATCTTTAAATAAAGTCATAACTAAATGTTTTTATGCATTGTTTTTCAAACAAAAATGAATTGAATATTTAGCTAACATGTTTTTCTTTATGAAAACGTTTTTTTTTGAATTTTAACACCAAAATTTCGTGCCACAAATTTATTCATTAGTGATGATATTATTTTAATAACGCAAAAAATTTAACAGCGTTTTAGTTATATGACAGCCGCTAATTATTGCATATAAACTTACGCTAGTTGTTTTGATTCCTGTTATCACCACATAAAATTAATTCAAAAAATGCAAAGCAACTTTAACATAACTGCTTACATCTAAGAAATCTCTAAGTATGCTCAAATTACCAAGGGGATCATATTACCCTAATCTACCCTATTATGCATATTTTAAACTTTTTTTTAATAATTATTACAAATTATTTTAAATTTAACTTAAAAATTCAATATCATAGACTAATTATTATAATTTAACAATTTGTAAGTTATTTATTTTTACACGATATTGTTATGGTATGACGAATATGTATTTTTCAGTTAAATGTAGTTTTCTAAATGAAATTTTAATTAGAACCGGTATAACTAAATATTAAAACTAATTATTAATATATTTTAAATATCATATTTGGTAACTGCAGTATAACAATATATATATATATATATATATATATATATATATATATATATATATATATATATATATATATATATATATATATATATATATATATATATATATACATATATATATTGAATTAACAACAATTAATCGGCAATCAAAATAAACAAAGGCTGAAAATAGTTTTACTTCGCGAATATTGAATATGTTATCAGTATCAAAAAATTTTTTTTTAGTTTTAAAACTCAAAAACTCGAACCAAATGTTGCTCATTCCCTGCAAATACTTTTTCTATTTTGAAAAAGATTTATAAAAACAATGATCTTTGGCTTTCCTAAACAAACTGAGTATAATTGATGCAACAACGGGTTTAATCAATAAATAAACGTTATAACCCGTTTAGATATTTATTAAACCTGGAAGCTAACAAAGGTGTGGTTGTTGGACAAATTTGTTAAACGTATAACTCGCATGTTTTAGGTGACTCTCAGTTATATTTAAAATGGATTATACCTTGCAAGTTTTTTGAAGAAAAAAAGTTGTTGTTCAATAAAATATATATGTTTATGTTTTTTTCAGTAGTGACCAATATTTTTATCATTACCATATTTTTTCATTTTTTACAAAATGTAAATTTATCATTGTATTACATACCTTATCGCAGCTTTAAAGTTTTTTTTTAGGGAGGGAAAGAGGGAGGGAAGATGGCGGGATTAGTGAAGATAAATGGCGGGATTAGTGAAGATGAATGGCTTGATTAGTGAAGATAAATGGCGGGATTAGTGGTGTTTATAACATCTTATACTACACCCAAAGAAATAAATTTAAATTGTCCATAAAACAAAAAACAAAAGTTAAATTAGTAGATTTTTTCTTGAAATGTATTTACATAGTATTTTATATTACACAAAGTTCTTAGAAGTTTCAAAATGTTATCAAATAATATTGGTAGTATCTATAAATTATTCACTTTTTATATAACCAGTTGAAGGCTTTTTATTTTTAAATGAAATAACTGTTTTGCTTTAAGCATTTTTTTAGTGTTCGTTAAGTTTTCTTCACAAAATTTTGAAACGCAGTCTACGTACTCCTGCATGCAGCGATTTAGTTTTTTAAAAAGGTGCCAAGTAATAGGCTCCGAAACAGTCGGTTGACATAGATTATAATAGGAAGTACACGAGTGGCAGAGAAACTGGTTTTCCATCTTCTTTGAAGAAACATACGCCAAGGTAAAGATAAGTAAAACAAACTTCATTCTCAACATAATTTTCTAAATCATAAACAAATCAAAAACTTCAAAAAATTTTAATTTTAGACAGATTAAGACAAACATTAAACACGCATGCGCCTAACTAATTTACTTACATCAGCACTGCAAATGTATTTGTAAAAAATTGAAACCAGCTGTAGTATAAAAAAATTTTGAAATTTCAATTTTGTTGTGTAATGTAATGTAGTATTCAAACCCGGTGTGTATTTGAACTATTTTTATATTTTGAATTAGACAAGTTATCTAAGTCGGGTAAACTTTAAAATTCTTATATGAGATTTTGCCGCTATATCGTGCAAATGAAAGGTTTATAAATTATTTAATAATATTGTATAAATTGAAAATAAAGAATATTATCTGAAAATAGCGTGATAAAAGAATTCTCGCCGCGTTATATGAATCAGTGTTTCAGCACCTTATCATCTAGAAGAATTCATTTTTCCTGGGGTATGTAAAACCTTGTTAATGATTTTGAAAATAATATTTTTTGCGGTTGTGAAAATAAAATTTTAAACAATAATTTATAAATAATTAAAAGAAAAATAAACAAATTTGTACTAGAGGAACTATTGAGAGTCTAAAAAAAAACTTATTAATTAGTAATAAAGAACAAACCGTTTATAAACACTCTGCTTCCAATCCGTAACTTTCTCTAACTTATTTGAAAATGGTTTCTGACTGAAATAATCTCTAACAATGAAAGCGCAAAGTATTTATTAATTACAATTAAAAATGTACACAAACAAATTCGCAGTTATTACTTGAGGTTTATTGGTATTTATAAGTAATTTATTTTTTAATATTAGGTCAGTAAGTAGGAGACAACGTAATTAAGTTTTTTTCAATAACAATGGAACTAAAAAAACCGCCGCCAATTTTTTCGACGATAAATCTATCAACATACGTGACTTAAAAACAAATTCTAAAATTAATTTCGGAAAAGTTCGAACATTTACAAACATCCTGTTGATTATGTTACGAAAGATGTTATCATTTAATTATATGATTTCTCATATTATCATCTTACCCCATTTGTTGTTTGATATTTTTGGTTAAGTGTTGAATATTTGACCCGCCTCGCCTCATATTTTTTAAATCTTCCAATGGTTATCTATAAAGCTTACATATAGCATCAAATTAAAAATCAAATTAAAATAAAAACCTTAATAATAAAGTTAAGAATATTACTCCCTAATAGCACCAACATTATTATAATAAAGGTTTGAGTGGTTTTTATGTTTTATGAAAAAACATATATGGTTATTCTAATTGCATACTCTTAAAAGCATGGTTATTCGACTATTAACTGTAAGTAATCAAAATGTAAGAATTTTTCTTGGAGATGAACTTGGTACTTGTTTACATGTTAAGAGAAAAATTTAAAAAAAAATTTATAAAAGAAAAAAAAAAAAAAAAAAGCAAGAGAAAAAAAAAGAAATAAACGACTTCATTTTTTTAATGTAAACAAATATCAAAGTTCTTTCTGTCTAGTTCTCTTCATTTTATAATGCAAAATTAAAAAAAGATTTAATGTAATTAAAGAAATATAATATTGATCATTTGATAACTTCTATAAACCTCTAATACCTTTATTGTTTCAAACTATTAATTAAATTTGTTTATTTTTAAACACTGATCTTAAAGAGTTAAAATAATCAGAACGTATAAACATTTTTTTAATCTTTTTCTGTTATCATTTGACAACCCATGCGAGAATCTCTTTAATAAACCCTTAACAACCTTTTAATAACAATTTTGGTAACCCCAGAACAAAATTTTATGATCTTTATTTCATTACTTTGTAAACGACATAAAACCGGACATACGTAGAATAAAAAGCTATTTTTAAAAAATATTTAATCTAATACAAATACAATATTTAAATAATAAACCGGTACCGGCACACCGGTAAACCTTTATACAGACATTATTTCCTCTATATTTTTCAAAATATAACTATGTTTTTATCCGTTTTACATTTGATTTTTTCTTCTTAAACTCTATTTACATATTGCTCATTATGTTTAAATACTGTTATTATTTATAAATTCTATTTTAAAAAAATTTAGAAAAAACATTTTGAATGTATTAAATAATTTTTTTTCCGACAAATTTTTTTTATTTTTTTGTGGAAAAAACGAATTTAAAAGAGAAATTTCATTCAAAACAAATTAGGTTTAACTAGATACATCAATTCTGTGTGCCAAAAGAAAAAGGAGACGACTAAAAAAATGTCGAAAATGAGTTATACACGGCTTTCGAATAATAATATTATTAGGTATCAAGGAAAAAGGTTAAAAATTTTAATATCCCCTTAAAAAATGAGCACTCGATTATACAAGGCTTGAAATCGTACTTTTCACAAAAGTTGCAACTGCACCAATATTATATTGCTTCTGCTTCTAAGTTACATTTCATGACTCATCTCCCTTTTCCTTTTGCACACAGAAATAATAAAGTGATATAACACTTAGTTACAACATGTAAAAAAGTATTTTACTTTGTAAGTAATTCATAGGCTTAGAACGCGCAAGGGCTCGAGGACTTGGCCCAAAACTTATTGAATTTAGACTTTAGCGTGCTCTACTTTGTAAAAAGCTGACGTCTGGCTACCCATTTACGTCTGGCAACCCATTAAATATTTAAAAATGAAAATAATTTTTTAGTTCAAATAAAGTGATTACAAATATTTCAAGCTTCTAATGAGTCTCAAAAGAGTTTGAGATGAGTAAAAAAACATAAAATACAATCAGCATAAAAACTATAGAGTTGTTAATTTTTTGAATTAAACTATGTCTTGTTTATTCACGCGTTCACATGAATTAAACTATGTCTTGTTTATTCACGGGTTCACATGAAATAGCTTCGACACATTGGCAGTAATGTATTTGTAATTAACTAATGTAATTTATATTTTCCGTTTCAATTAGAAAACATAAATTTTTCGGAAAACATTTGAATTGTCCAACAGGACATTAAAATTAACGACTTTATATATAATAAGTGTTTATTAGTACAATGAAGTAGGTCAATGAATACTTTTCAGGAATAGAAAGACAAGTTGAAGCAGTTGCTGCTTGCTTTGAATCTAAAAATGTTGATAAAATTTTAGACGGTAGTGACTTTATTATTTGTTCAGTCGGTAAAATGAAATTGGTGTTGAAACACGTGTTGTTGAGTCAGCGTCTTTTTCTTTGCTATGACTGCTATTGTGCCGGTTTTTATGTAGAAGAGAACGCGCTTAACTAAAACTAAAGTTTTCATTGCGTTCTTCTACTGTAAAACCGTAACGATGGCAGTCATATTGTTTGTTTAAGACAGTCCATGAAAAAACTGAAAAAATTTTAACAATGCTGGTAAGGAAAACATGAATGGATTTTACATAACAGCGATAAAAACAAAGTGCTTTGTTCAATCTATAAATAAGCTTTCCATATAACAAGGCCTTTCCCGCATAATTTAAAAGAAAAAGACTCACACGACTTGAATTTGTCCCACTTGTGGACGACCACTGAGCATCTAGCAAATGTCAAAAAAAATATGTCATTAGTAAGTGCATGGATAAAGGATCCATTGAAGCTTTTTACAAAGTTATCTTAGAATATTATGGAAGGCTAAAACTGAATTGCTATTTATTTGTGGTTTATTTTAAAATCGAGAATTTTAAATTAAATGCACATTTTTTTTGTTTACAATTTTTTTCAGGAAGAAGCAAATTTAATTCTAAAAAAGGATCTTTTAATTAATAGTTGATATTTTTAATAGAAAAAACACATTTTGCTCAAGATAAAGTATTTTAAATAAATGTAAAAAAAAACGACAAAACACGACAAATTATAGCAATTAATAGAGTGAAATAAACTGTAAAAAAAAAATTGTTATCTGAAATGTTCTCGGAATTTAAAATTGTGCATTAGAAAATTAAAAAAAAAAAAAATTTACAATTCAATGTCCAGTAGGCATAGAACGATAGTTGAACATGTAACATTAAAAATAGGTGTCTGGCCCCCCCTACGAATTTTATTAGTTAGCATATTGGACGCTGGCATCGGCAAATTTGGATTTATAGTTGGCAGTTGGCAAATGTCGGAGAACGAGGACCTTTTTATTAATTTTTTTTACATAAGTTTGTGGGCAAAAAAAATTTTCTGGCTCTAGCCGGCAAAAAACAGACACGTAACCTCCCCCCTCCCCTTTAAAATCTCTTTGGGACGGCCCTGATTCTGAGCCTATTATTTCCTATTTCTGACTTTTAGCGAAAATTGTTTATACTAAAACAATTTTTTTTGTGTGAAGAAAACTCTTAAAATAATGATCAGACATAATATTCAGTAAACTACATCAAAAAAAGTTTATGCATAATTTTAATTTAAAAAGAAGCACTAATTTGAGTTGTATTCTATAGAGCCACATTACCCCGTTTAGTGGGGTAATGTGGGTCTAAGTTACCTTACTTTCTTTGTTCAATGAAATATATCAACTTATAGTAAAATACGGCTAAAGTCATTCAGTATATTCTATTTTTAAATTATTTGAAACATAACTTTAATTGATGTTTTAAACTCAAAAAAATTCATTCAAAGTAAACTAGAAAAATAAACATTTTTGTTCTACCTCTGTTAGCAAATTTCCAAGAATGCAAAGTATTGTTGTGGCTCAATTTCCAAAGTTTGTTTTTTTACGAATTTTCTTAATATATAGAATAAATCATATTATAGTTCTCCATACTGAATATATGGTATTCAAATTTAAAAGTCGAAGTATTTATATAAGTCAAAACATGACGAAATTATGTTTAAGAAAGAATTTAAAGCAAAAGCTTAACTGAAAATTATCCAAAAATTTTTGTGTTATATATTAGAGATTCATTATCCGATAAAAACGACATGTTTATATAATAAAAATTTAATGTACAATCCTTCAAAACTGCTACGCTGCGTTATCTACAAGTTTTAATTGAAAACATGATTTTAATATTTCTTTAATGATCATCTGAAGGAACCCATTTCAACTCCAGAAAAATGAATCCAGTCAGACTAACTTTTATTTTAAAGTTATTGTTTTATTAGCATTAGATTCTTAACGGCACAAAACACATTGACATATAGACCCACATTACCCCACCCAAAAATGTTGCTTACTTCAAAAAACCTATGCGTCATTCCGTCTTAAAACTAATTGAACCTAATTATCTAATTATCCTAATTATTCTTCTTCCAGATAAAATATTTTCTGTGTTAGAACTTGTTTTTATTACCCTTTTTTCTAAAGTTTAAGGTTTTCGATAAAAATCTCCCTTCAAATGTATGCGCCATTTTGAATAAAAAATTTACTGTAGAATGCCTCGTAAGCTGATAATCAAAATTTAGAGAAGTGTTCTAACAACCAATAACATACAAAAAAAAAAGCTTCTACCCAAACCTTTCTTCTGAAAAACTGATAAATGTTAATTAGATTCACATTACCCCTTAGACCCACATTACCCGACCCTAATCTAAATATTACTAGATTTGGACGAATCTGAAAAAAACTTGTACGTCTGATGGAATCGTATGCTCTTGACAATGCTAAAACCAGATCTGGAGATCACTTTTTAGGGAAATTTTATGTATGTGCATTTAAACACGATTTCCGAATTTTCAGGGTTCGGAAAATTCAGATAAAACCAAAATTCCGAACCATTTAATGGTTCGGAATTATAACTTCATGTGTGTGCTGTGATTCACGTCTTTTAGGCGGCAAAAAACAGTAGTTGCGAAATGTACATATTTATAGTTTATAGTTGTAAGAATTAGTTTAATTCATGTAGTAAAATAATAAGAAATAATGATATAGTTGTGATTTCATTAGTGTCTTTGGGAAATCTATAACAAATCCATCACAATGTTTTAAAAAACTGAAACATTTATCCTTCTTATTGCGAAAGTTAGCCTACGTGATTGTTTGCATGCCCGAACAGCATCTACGTGATTACTACATATACGCACAGACTGGTATGAAACCACCAATAGAGAAACAAAGTTGTGTAATGCCCACCCCGACAATCGCAAATTAAAGAGACATTTTTACTAATGAGTTTAAAGAGCACTGTCTCCAAGTAGCTTTTGTCTAAAAATATGTCGAAGAGAAAGAATTTGTAGTGAAAAATAATTTACTATAAGGAGCGTTTTTCTTCGGATAAATATTATATCTTTGTAAAAATTTTCAATAATATTATAAATTAAAAAAAGAACTTAACTTTATAAAGAAAATTTTTATCCATAGCAATTACTATGAGTCAACTTACCCCAAAAAAACTTTTTTTCAATAAACATCCTTAAATTTTTAAAAACGGCAACAAACAAAAAAAAGTTGTAAATAGTAATTTAAATTTGATCGAAATTCTTTTTAAAAAAAATTGTTTATCATACGATCTACTATTTTTTTCTCTAGTAAAAAGAAAGCGATAATCTAAAAGTAATAATCTAAAAAATACATCAATCCTAATATCTCCTAAGGGCATGCGCGAATCCCTACCGTTCCACAGTGAAAGAGCAGCCGCGGCGTAATAGTTAGAGTTCTGGAGGTCCGTGGTTGGTCTGGCTCTGGTTAATAGCTGGCTCTGGTCATAAATGCATTATTGGTAAGGAAGGAAGTGTGAAGTTTATGTTTAAATTCTACTTTGCAATCTTCTGTGATAAGACCGATAGGACTACTACGAGCGCCTAATTAACAAATAAGAAAAAAGAAATGGTAATTAGGAAGGTTCCATATAATTTCTGGAACTTTCTAATTAAAAGGCTCTGAAGACAAACTTAATCTGCCTACTTATCCCTGCTGCCAAAAAGCTCCGTTTACCCCTACCAACTCAAAAAACAGCTTTAACAGCATATTTTTATTTTCTTTAATATTTTTGGAGCTAAGTATGATTATTACTTGCTCACACATTTTTTACTTTTTTGGTATTATTAATCATAACTAAACGCTAAAAGATTTTAATTTCATACATTGTTATTATCTTTTACTTTAACAATTAAAATCATGTTTTAATTAAAATCGTGTTTTAATTAAACCATGTTTTAATTTTAGAATTTATAAACCATGTTATATTGATTTGTGGTTTTTGTTATCTAAAAACTAGGAGGCATGGGCGCTCTATGTATTGTACAAGCCTTGCGTGGAAAGCCTGAGACAAAGTACAGTATAACACCATGTAACAACATTTTTGTTTATGTTAATTTTTTAATGTTTCTTACATAATTTTTGTATGCTGATTTCAGTGGTACCATTGGTTTTTCTCTATCATCAAGATTTCCTGAGAAAAAGCATAAAGTATATTTCGGAGTTTTCGTATATGTGTAATGCAATTAAAACATTATATATATATGCTAATTTTAACTATATTCGTGTGTTTATTTTCAGTTTAACTAATTACAACTGTTACATGAAGTGGTGAATATGTCTAGTAGATCCTGCAAGCTTTGTCCTGACTCATTCTGTTATGTTTGTGGTTACTATATTAGTCCAACACAAGCTAAACATAAGATTGTCAGTGGTACAAAATTCTTTAGTGCATATCATGCTTATTTTGGCATGGCTATGGGAGATCAGGACAAATCGTGGGCACCACACTACAGTTGTGGTAGCTGCAGATCAACTCTGGAAGGATGGCTGCGTGGAATCCGAAAGTCAATGCCCTTTGCGATTCCGAGAATATGGAGAGAACCGACGAACCATCATGATGACTGCTTTTTCTGCATTGTTGACATTTCAAAGTATAAAAAACCGAAAGATAGGCTGACTCTAGTTTATCCAAGTACACCATCTTCTATTGGACCAGTTCCACACAGTGATGAATTGCCTGTTCCTACTCCACCTCAATCCGAAGAAGCAGCTGCATATCATTCTGAAGTAGACTCACCGGATGAACTCAATGATGACTGTGATTTCAGGGAACCGAATGATTCACCTCATTTCCCTATCCAACAAGAACTTGATGACTTAGTACGAGATTTAGGTCTCACTAAATCAAATGCAGAACTTCTGACATCACGTTTGAAAGAATGGAATTTATTAGATCCAAGCTGCAGAACCTCGAAATACCGAAAAAGACATGAAACATTCGCATACTTTTATGTAGTATCAGAATCACTGTGCTATTGTCATGACGTTCGTGGTCTTTTCAATGACATTGGCATTGTTCACAATCCTGAAGAGTGGAGATTATTCATTGACAGCTCAACAAGAAGTCTAAAGGCAGTTTTGCTCCATAACGGAAACCGATTTCCTTCGATTCCAGTAGCTCATTCCGTTCATCTAAAGGAAGACTATAAGAACGTGAAGTTGTTGCTTGAGAAAATCAACTACGACAGTTACAAGTGGGATGTATGTGGAGACTTTAAGATGCTAGCATTTCTTCTCGGTCTGCAAGGAGGATACACAAAGTACTCGTGTTTTCTTTGTTTATGGGATAGCAGGGCTGCAAACCAGCACTTCACAAGACGTGAGTGGCCAGTGAGAGAACATTTACAGCCTGGTTTGCACAATGTTTTTAATCAATCTCTGATACCTGTTGAAAAGATCTTACTACCACCCCTTCACATTAAACTTGGTCTTATCAAATAATTTGTCAAAGCATTAAACCCAGATAGTGCAGCATTCCAGCATATTCGGCAGATGTTTCCAAAGGTGTCAGATGCAAAAATTTCAGCAGGTATATTCGTTGGTCCACAGATTAAAGTTATGTTGGCATGTAAGGAGCTTGAGGACAAAATGTCTGCTGTTGAAAAAGAAGCATGGACTGCATTTAGACATGTTGTTCATAGCTTTTTAGGCAACAATAAGAGTGATAACTACAAAGAGATAGTGGAAAACTTAATTGTACGGTACGCAGATATGAAATGCAGAATGTCAATAAAGCTGCATTACCTGCATTCACACTTGGAATTTTTCAAACCAAATTTGGGTGATGTGAGTTAAGAGCACGGGGAACGTTTCCATCAGGATATTCTTGCAATGAAGAAAAGATACCAGGGCAGATGGGATGCAGCTATGATGGGTGACTACATCTGGTGTTTGATACGCGATGACGAGAAACTTTATAAAAGAAAACCTCGTTCTACTGTTCACTTTTAGTGTTTTTTGAGATTGTGAGAGACTGTTACAATACAATATAATGTAACATTATGTAATATATGTAAGAAACATGATGTAACATGAAGTTTTGTAACATAACATAACACTTTTGAATTAGTAAATGTTTTATATTGACTAAAGTAGAATCTAATGCAAAACGATTTATATTAATTATATGTTTAATTGATTTTTTTTTTTTTACGACCAAACGATTGATGCAATAAAAAATCCAATGTCATATTCAGACTCAGCATACTCAAATTAATTAAGAAACATCAAAAAACTTTGATAAACAGAAATTTTTTTTTTTTTTGTTACATTGTGTAATCAATGGTGCAGTAGAAATGAAAAATAAAATATTATATATTTAGTATTGTAAAATAATAGAATGCATTCGGAATCAGATCAGATGTGGGCTATTTTAGACATTCCAAGCATTATTTACTAAAACGTAATGAGTTTTTACCAGATAAATATCTGCTATCTTCTATATTTCTGTTCAAAATTAATCAAAATATATAAAAAAAAAATAATATTTATCCGCTCATCAAAACAGATTTATTCATTGATAATCAACGTGCATTGTTTTTTCTGTTTTTCATAGGTATTTTCATTGATATTTCAAGGGATATAATGGGAATTAGAATGCGCAACAAAAGCAAGTTTTAGGCAATATCAATGCTGATAATATCAATATCTGATATTATCAGCATTTAAAAATAAATTTTCTTGAGCAACGCTGTGTTAAAAAAGTTTTCATCCACCTATCTTGCACAATTTAAAAATGCAATAACTTTTTATTCAGCAAAGATGTAAGCATGGTATAAACTAAATTATATCATTTAAACATTTAAGAAATATTGTACAAAAAAGACTTTTTAAAGTAATGAGTATCAAATTAAATACAGCGTTTTGGAATGAAAGATTTCATCCGCTTTACAAAAATCACCAAAAAAGTTTTCATCTGCTTTACAAAAATCAAATAAAATTGTTATGCAAACTCAATTTGTTAGCGTTTTAATAACTTATGTTTCCACCACGAGCTTTTATTGCCTCATGTAGTCTGTTTTTTTATAGTACAAACTAATTTTTTTATAATTTCTGTAGTGATTGAGTCTCACTCTTTCATAATTACTAATTGTAGTTGTTGCTGATTCCTCGCATTGTGTGTCCTAATTCTTCTACTCAATTCATCCCACAGATGTTCGATAGGATTTAAATCTGGAGATTGTGGCAGTGTATGAAGTTGCTAAGCTATTTTAGATATAAGCCATTCCTTGACTCGTTAGGCTGTATGTTTTGGATTGTTATCAGTTGAAAAATAAATGACCTAGTAAGTCCCAATTTGTGGGCACTTTCTTCCAGATTATTTTTCAGAATATTTAAAAACACATTTTGATCCATTTTTCCATCAATGAAAACCAAGTTTCCTACACCTGAAGCACTTATACACCTCCACACTAAAACACTTCCTCCACCATGCTTCACCGTTAGAATTTGTTTTGTTTTTTAAATCTTTTATTTGGTTTCCTCCAAACTTTAACTCTTCCATCTGATAAAAACACATTAAATTTTGACTCATCGCTGAAAAGGACCAATTCCCAGAATGTATGTGGTTTATTAATATGAAGCTTTAGAAAGTGTAGTAGTTTGGGCTTTGTTAACTTTGCTGATGTAGGGCTTTTTCAATGGTGCTCTACCATTGTATCCAGCTCTTCTTAAGGTTATTCTAACAGCTTCATGATCTACTTTTAAATTGTAATTATTTTGCGGCATTCCAGCGAGTTTTGGAGCTCTTTCTTTAGGATTCTGGATGATTGTTCTCAAAATAGCTCTTCAATGCAATACTTGAATTTTATTTGGACGTCCTGTACGTAGCTTATCAGGAATTTTTTTGGTGGTTTGGTATTTCTTGAAAATGAACTGCACAGTTGCATGTAATTTCTTTACTATTTCTCTTATATCTCGCTGTGATTTTCCCTCCTTCCATAAGTCTAACAATAACAATAATTTTCTCTTCTTCTATAGTCTAACAATAAGCGATCTAATTTCTTCTGCAACTCTTATTTTTAATAATTAATCTAACAAAAATAAAATATATAAAAAATTCATATAAAGAAAAAATAATATAAAATCTTACTAAATCTAACTTTTATTTAAAAAATGTTACTTTAATACTGATTTAATAACAAATTGAGGTGGAAGGCAGGGTGGATGAAAACTTTTTTGTCGCAAAAACAGGCATTGTTTATTTTTAAATGCTGTATTTAATTCGTTATTTTGTAAAATCTTTTTTTACAATACTTCTTGATTAGCTAAATGATATAATTTAGTTGAAATTATGCTTACATCTTTACTGAATAAAAAGTTTTCGCGTCTGAAAAATGTACAGGGATAGGTAGATGAAAACTTTTTTTGACAGAGTGTAAACCCAGTTTAGCAAAGCAACGCAATATATACGATGCAAGGTTTTTCCCAGGTAGTTGAAGCCCCCTTTAGAGAGCAAATTTGTATACTCAATACAAATGACGACCTTCTCATGATTTAATAAAGCTTTAAATTCAGAACAAACAAATTTTTTAAAGACTTTTTTCATAATAAATCCCGCAATGTAGGTTGCTACCTTCTTGCTGTCATTGTCTAGATCAATCTTTTAAAAATCATTTTCAAAATCGATTTCACATAAAAGATCTCGACTGGACTCTGATTTAAGATTTAACTCCCAGTAATTTATATCTCCTTTATATCTAACTTTATGTAAACCAACAACGACCTCCACATTTGTCTATATTTTGAAAATCTATGTTCTAGATGGTCAGTTTGGAAACGACTAGTTAAAAAGTAAGTACAACCTTTTTGAACTGAGAAGATTTTCTCGAATATTTTTTAAGAGATAAATATCATCATAGGTGGTAATTTTTTTATCTTCGTACACAATAAGATGATCTTCTTCAGATTTACCAGTTCCGAAGCATTTAACTAAATGCCCATATCCTGATACATTTGTCGAATGATTTTCAGCAACTTTCGAACGCACATTAAGTTCTGCTAATTTTAAAACTGACAAACTTTCTTTAATTTCAAGGAAAACTGTATCACTATTTATTACTGTTTGTGAAGAAGACTTTATGACATATGGGATAGATTAAATTAAACTTACAATCATAAAAACAAGGATACTTTTGAAAAAGTTGCAATATTCATCTAAACCAACATATCTACTGCCATTATGCTCACTAAATTTCTGTAAATACTTTTTATCTAACATTAAAATACATTCTGGATCTACTTTTCTTTCCTCCAAAAGTAACTTAATAGCTTTTAATTCCTCCTTTTAATTCCTTAGCTTTTAAGGGTTTAATTCCTCCAGCTGCTAATTTTTTTTAAACAGACAATGGTATTTTTTCTTGTAATTGAATGTATGTTTGCTTTGAAGTATAGTGTTGCAATAATGAAAAACGAAGAACATCAGATGAATATGGTTACCTGCCTTTCGGTTTATAATATTGGATACTATGAATTAAAAATAGTATTGGTTTTTTCTATTACAAAAATCTGCATATATGAAGCAAGGTTTTCTAATATGCTAATATTTTTAAGTAAATATTGGCTTTGCTTAAACCACTTTGGAAGAGGAATTTGACATCTATTGTGATGCAACTTTACATGCAAAGTAGAATCAACTTGTATTGATTCAATACAGGGAGTATTATCAATAGATGCCACATTAAAAATACGATAATATAAAACATGGGAGTCAAATTTTTGGAAAATAAAGCCAACAGGACTTAAAGATGAATCTAACATATTTAGGTCTTTGATATAATCTTTTTCCATATAAATATCTAATTCACTGAATGCTTGTGACACATCTAGATGGAGATTTTTTTGATGGACCTGGAATGGATAATAACAGAGAAGGTGGAACTTTTTTTATAACATCATTTGAATAAATAGTCGGTATTGGATTAAGATCATAAATAAGAGTTATTCTAACACCGTGCTTTAGAAATTTTGGATCAAAGTGTGCACTACAAACACCTGAATGCTTTGTAGGAAACCAATTTTTTCTATTAACGAATTAAATCCATTTTTTTCCTAATTCAGGTCTTTTTACAGCATTAGGAAACGCAAAAACCCTATTTTCTTTGTTTTGTAAAAGTCAATTTTAGAAAATACACATTTGTATTTGATGATTTACTTTTGTATCCACTGCAACAGTATATCACTGCACAATTGTTTGGCATTGTGTTAAGAATTCTAGGTATGAAAATAAAAGTATTTTTACATTTTTTTGCATAATAGATGATATTCTATCACGTGATGTTGAAATTCCCGGCTGCCATACTGTATGGCAAATAAAGTAAACAAAGTTTACTTTATTTGCCATCTTTAAAACAAAAATTTCCTAGAACATTCTATAGGTGACTTTCTTAATTATTTTTAAAAATACTTTAAAATTTATAGACTTCAGTTAATTTGCTTGCGATGTGAACAAACGAATTTAAATAATATCAGTTGTGCAAAAAGTATAATAAACTTAATGAAATATCAAACGTTATTTTTCCTACTAATTTTATTCAGATTTCCTTCAAACACTGAAAAAAGAAAATAATGGACCATCGAAATATACCGTAAAAAGTCCAAGTAGTAGCAGTTTAATATGTTCTGATCATTTTTTAGAAAAAGATATTGGCAATAAAATTAAAAACATATTTATTACTTAATCAAATTAGTGTCAAACCTGGAAACTATAAACGACTGCTTTTGTCACAAAATGTATTTTTTCCAACATTTTAAAAGACAGATAAAGATTCGACTAACATTCTGGAACTTTTATTTACAGAAAATCGCACTTTAGGGTTTCCAGATGAAACTGTGAGTGATAACCTTTTAGATATTACAAATATATTAAACACATATTTTCAATCTGTATTTACTGAAGACGATAAAAAAGGCCTTATCGAGATTTGTTCCTGTTACTCATGTTCACTGTGAAAATGATATAAACAAAACAATCAGTTTAAAAGAAATTCTTGCACAGTTAAAATCATTGGATAAATATAAATCCTGTGGGAACGATGGAGTGCATCCGTATGTACTGAGTACCTGTTCTTTCTGAACATAGTTTTAATCTACCACTTAAATCGGGAGTGGTACCAAAAGCATGGAAAGACTCAAACATCGTTCCGATTTTTAAAAATCGCGATAAACTTGATCCTTCCAACTATAGACCTGTTTCTCTTTCGTCAGTTGTATGCAAAATTTTAGAAAGGATATTAAAAAAAAAACTATCATTCAGCACCTTTTAGACAATAATTTTATAAATTAGAATCAGCATGGTTTTTTACCAGGCCAAGATATTGTAGCTCTAGCAGTGGATCAAGATTATTCTATAGATATTTTCTTTACTGACTTTTCTAAACCATTTGACAGAGTTCACCATGGAAAACTTATATTAAAAATTGTACGGTGTAAAGGGATTCTTTCTTAATAAATTGAGTCTTTTTTTATCGAATAGAAGGCAAAGAGTTGTACTTGAAGACATTGCTTCTAGGTGGCTTAGTGTTTTAAATGGTGTACCGCAAGGCTCTGTTTTGGGACCAATTTTGTTTTTAACTTATATCAATGATCTTCCGGATAAAATAAAAAATAAATGCAAACTCTATGATGATGATTGCATAATTTTCCACATAATCTGTGATAACAGTAGTAATGATCTACAGGATGACATAAATTCTATTTTTAATTGATACAATGACTGGAGTATGCAACTAAATATAGAAAAATGTAAAATAATGCATGTCAATAAAGCAATAAATTAAATAAAAATATCGATAAATATTACATTTCTGATTATTGAGTATTGTGGATTGCCTAAATGATCTTGGTATCATGTTTAAAAGCAATCTGAAGTATGGTCATCATATATCTGCGTGTGTTTCTAAAGCAAATAGAATTTTAAGTGTTATCCGACACACATTTTCATTTTTAAATGCTTCTACACTTAATTTGTTATATGTTTCGCTAGTACGCTCTTATCTAGAATATGCGTCTTCCATTTGGAATTCATTTAAAAAAAAACGACATTAACTTATTGAAGGAGTACAACATAGAGCAACAAGACTAATTCCAGGATATGCAAAGCTTCTTTATAAGGAAAAATTAAATAGACTTAATTTAACAACCTTATCTATGAGAAGAGAAAAAAGCGATTTAATTAACTTTTTTAAATGCCTTAATAATTCTTATTAGCTAAATACAGTATCTTCCCTAAGGAACTTTTGTCAACCAACTGGACCAGCTGGAAGTGTTCGTGACTATATCCACAATTATAGATATACTTTTGAGATCTTTAGACACTCGAGTAGAAGGAGTTTTTTTTCCAATTGTGTTATTCCAATTTGGAACAATTTGCCGTTTGATGTTGAATTTAATAATTCAGTGTTAAATTTAAAAAAAAGTCTTGATGAACTTTATTATGCGAATTAAAATTTCAAATTGTAGTTTTTAAACTTGCTGCTAAAGTGGATTACCACTCAGTAAGCATTTGCTCACCGCAGCAATTAAATAAATGTACAAAAAATTAAAAAAGAAAGTTACTTATAAATGAAAATATGCGTACCTTTTTTTTTTAGACCTTTTTAGCCCCCTCCTTGGCGAGTGATAAAACCTGCCCCTGAGACGAAATTTGAATTAGCTTTTCAATTCAAAATTGTTTTGAAATAAGTTGTAACATTTCAAGGACTTTATATATAGTACTAGTGAATATGTAATAGATCTGTAAGTATTCATCTAAAAGACGCTGCCAGTGGATTGCAGCAGTTAATTGGCAAAAAAACAAACAACCAAATCCTCGAAAGTATGCTCTGCACAATTTAATTCTAAAGGTGTCTCACCTAAACAATGCATGATATATGCATATATATATATATAAATATATATATATATATACACATATATATACATATATATATATGTATATATATAAGATTGAGAGAGTTGCCTCTATTGAACAAGGAAGATGCTTTCAACCGGTCAAAGTGACAAATATCCTCAACAAGATCATCTTCTCATTTAAATAGAATTTCGCAAGTTGACGAGCTTTGTCATATTGTGAAGAAGGGTCTTCAGACTGAAGTCAGATAAAGGAAAACTGAGAAGAAACCTTTTTCACCACAATAAACCTTGATTGAATTTGTAGAACTATGTGGTCCAATGCCACGTTGAAAATATTAATTCAAAATTCTTTTCTGTACCGTTGAGGTAGTGGGCTGTATTTGATGGTTCCTCTTAGAACTTTTTCACTTTTCTTGTGCGTTTCACTTTAAATTCTGTATCAAAGACTAGGTTTCCAGCCACTAGCTTTACTTTAGTCAAAATACAATTCCACGACGAACGAATGCGACCCAGGTCATCTAGAAGTTATTGAATGAGGATGACTTCTTCTTCAATGGTGATTGACTCCGACTGGAGATATCGACTAACACCATCAATATTTTGCAGTGTCTTATACCAAATGGTCAGGAGAACTACTGATTCAAATGATTTAAAATATTTTCCCAACGATTTCGCTTGATTTAGCATGTCCGCAGTTAGGTCAAGATGATTAATGGTCCTATCCAAAGCAGCAATGATTTCTCGTGGGTTTTTCACTAAAGGTTTTACAGCTGCAATGTGGGCTGACCATCTAGTATCTGAGTGCTTGTGAAGTGATAAAGTAGTTTCGTCAAGAAGAATTTTCCATCTTGCTAGGCTGCAACTAAAGTACACGTAAAGGGCTTGGATATTGCCAAAAAACGCTTTGATCTCAGCGCAAGATTTAACAGTATTAACTCCAGCTAAATTTAAACTATGCGCACCGCAAGGAATGTATAAAGCAAACGGATTTTTTTCCACTATATGAGCTTGGGCTCCATTATAGATTCCAACCATATTAGAACAATTGTCGTATCCTTGGCCTCTTAATTTTTGTAAATCGAAATTCATTTTCGCTAAAACATTGCAAATTAAATAAGCAATATCTGCACCTTTCTTTTTCTCCATATCTTCAACGCAGAGAAATTGTTATTTAACTTCCCAAATCATCTTACCCGAGTTGAATCACACAAATCGAAGAATAAACGTGATTTGTTCGGTGTGAGATACATCTGATGTAGCGCATTCACTGATGAATTCGTTTTGTGATTGCCAGGAGAGATAGTGAGCTTGCATTCTGGTTCCCTTATTTTGATGACGAGCAACTGTTTCAAGATGATTCTTTAATTTTTCGTTGTGACGAGAAATAAGTACAAGACAACTTAAAAAGTTCCCTTTCTCGTTCTTCTCCATCGACGAATATTGCCCTAAAACAATAATTTCTACGTTAGTAAAATGTGTATTATAGAAGTTCTGTAATAATAAAGAGCTTAATCTTAATTATTTAGAGTTCTGGCCTAGAATATTTACCCCTAAATGATAAGTTTTGAAATGCTAAAAATAAAGTTGCATCTAAAATACAACAAAGTATTTCACGCCATCTAACTACTTTCTTTCCTAGTGCCTTTTGGAACTCAGAGTCAATTCCATGCTGATTGACAAGAGCTGAGTGCAAAGTCTTCCAATTGAGATAATGACTTTGATGAACTAGGTTGCTATGATGAATTTTGAAACAATCACTCAATTTTCTCCAGTCATTTCTTATTCCTCCATTCCAGCGAAAAAGAAGAGATCGATCCCCATTGGATCCGGAATTTTCACATCCAAATAAAACAGGGGAAACAAAGAAGAGAGTTAGACAATGGGCTCCATAACAAATAATCTCTTTGCACATTTTCTCAATTAGGCAATGCAATGAAAATAACTACTTTTGGGAAGGCCCTGTTATTAGAAGCATCTCGTGGGAAATCATCAGGTAAAGTTGACGGACCTTTTTTGATTATTTCTTCTTTTTCTTTTTGCTCAAGAATCGATGGCCAGAGTGCTGGGTCATTTTCAACGCCTGAATTAAAAAAAATGAAATAAAACTTAATATATAATTAATTATTTAACTATTTTAAATTATTGTTTGTGAAAAAACCTTTATTTTCTTCGGGTTTTAATTCATCATTAAAACTGTCGTCTGTTTCATTTTTCCACTGAACCAAGAGAATGTAGATCAACGGTATCCTCAACGCAATCATCATTATCATAATACGATAATTCTATTGTTTGTTCTGATTTATTTAATTCGGCCAACTTGAAAAATGATTAATTATTATTCGTAAATTGCTTCGAAAATAATATATATATATATATATATATATATATATATATATATATATATATATATATATATATATATATATATATATATATATATATATATATAAATATATATATATATATATATAAATATATATATAAATATATGTATATATATGTATATATATTTCTACTAACTCACCTTCAAATCAGTATTTTGATTAGTAGCTTTGAAAAACCAACGTAATTCTTGGAGCGTTTGTTTATTTTTCACATTCTTTTGCTGTTTTGGAAGCCAATGCCCTATTTTGGGCACCAGAAAGTTTTTTACGATTCATTATTAACAGTTACTGTAAATAACCGTACGCATCAATAAAATAATAGCATAGTCAACTACTAAATCAAAAAATTATAAACTCTATCTCAAAAAGCTAATGTCATAAATCAATATTTCAATAGTTAAATATAAATCTTAAACATGAATTACCATAAATAAGTTGATCGTAAAGAGTTGAAAAACATTTACTATTACTTTCTAAATTCTGAATAGAATTATTTCTAAATTGTATTCATAGTTTGTCATTGCTAATTATCAACGTTTACTTTTTTTTTATTTTAGTCTGATGAATGCGAAAATCTCAAGGGACATTTTTAATTTAATAGCGTATAGAGTACGAAATCCGTGATGAGTTCGTATTTTAACATTTTTTCGAGGAATTAAAAATAATGATACGACGCGAGTAATATATACATTTCAATTATGGCATTTTAAGATTAAAAAAGTTATTTTTATTTTACTTCGGCATCTGGCGCCCCATCGACATCTGCCGCCCGGGACAAACTGTCCCTTTGGCTCCCCTCTCTCGGTGGCCCTGTATATATATGTATATATATATATATATATATATATATATATATATATATATATATATATATATATATATATATATATATATATATATATATATATATATATATATATATATATATATATGCGTAAGTTGCGTATTAAATGCGTGCGAGAAATCAGTTATTTGCGTGTATTGCGTTTACGTTTACGTTTGCAAACGCAGTAAATTGCGTCAAATGCGTTTGATTTTGCTTATAAATTTTTATCTTGGAACGCAAACACAATATGCAGTTTTTTTTTGCGTTCCAATGTATGTACATAATCTACATTATATTATTTAAATGTTTATACCAGAATTGGCAACCTGCTGCTCCCAAGCAGGTTGACGTTAATGATGGCTACGATTTTTTTATTCGCTTGTTCACTAAGCAATACGAAAAGGCCTTTCCAAAATTAAAAAAAATTATTAATTCTTAAAATTTGCTAAGTCCGTGGATGACGAGAGGGCTCATTAAGTCGTAAAAAAGGATGATAATAGAGGAGATGCTTTTGTTAATAAAGAAATTGCAGAAACATTTAATAACTTTTTTATAAATATAGGAAAACACCTTGCCGGTGCAAGGTGCAATTCCTGAGGAAAAAAAATTATTTAAATCCTTTTTGAAAAAATCTGATTCCTTCATGGAGGAGTCGGAGCTTTTAATTGATGAACTTCGACTAGCGATTAGTATGCTGAAAACAAGTAGAAGTGCGGGTCTAGATGAAGTTAACCTTGATTTTGTAAAAGCGGTCACAGATATTATAGAGAAACCTCTTTTTAAAATTTTTAATCTTTCCCTAAAAAACGGCATTTTTCCTGATAAACTAAAATTAGCGAAAATGATTCCGATATACAAAAGTGGTGATAACTCGATAAAATCTAACTACAGACCAATTTCTATACTTTCCTGTTTTTCCAAAATACTTGAACGTATTATGCACAACAAACTATACATTTATCTTGAAAAAAACAACATTCTTAATTATAAACAGTTTGGTTTTCGCAATAACAATACCACGAAACATGCAGTAATTGATCTTGCCAACCAAATTTTAAATGGTTTTAATAAGAACAGTTACACACGGAATTTTTCTAGATCTAAAAGCATTTGATACTGTCAACCACAAGATTCTTATTTATAAACTACGCAATTATGGGATAGTTCACTCCAACTTAAAGTGGCTGTAATGTTATTTACAAAATCGTAAACAAGGAGATACCATATGACTTAACATGTTCCCCATTTGAATCAATAAGTTGCGGAGTTACCCAAGAATCAATACTTGGACCTCTGCTGTTTTTAATTTATATTAATGATATTTATTTGTCTTCAAAAATACTTAATTATATTATTTTTGCTGATGACACTAATGTTTTCTTTTCTGATTCAAATTTAAAAAATATATTTTGTTTGCTAAGCCATCTAAATCCGAGAACCTTCCATTTAAACTACCTGAACTAACAATTAACAATATTAAAATAAAAAGAGTTTTTTCAATGAAAATACTAGGAATAATTTTCGATGAACATTGGAAATTGGAAAAGCCAAATAAAGCTAGTTGAGAACAAAGTTTCAAAGACTCTGGGGATTATGTACAAGACAAAACATCTTTTAAATAAACTATGTTTAAAAAGTTTATACATTTCATTTATACATAGTCATATTAACTATTATAATATTGCCTGGGCAAACAACCATTCATCTTTCCTAAAAATTATTTATACAAAACAAAAGCAAACAAAAGTCGATAAGTTTTAGGCGCAGATAGATACGAAAGTGCGGAGCCGTTACTCAAGGATATAAATGCTCTAAACGTATACAAACTAAATATATACCATAACTTGTTATTTATGTTTAAACTTCAATATGAAGTTTTTCAATTTTTTCCTTTTTTTTTTAACTTTATTTATTTATGTATTTTTTTATTTATTTTTTTTGTTTTTTATTTTTTTATTGTTTATTATTATTATTATTTCTTTAATTTCTTTGTTAACTTTAAATTCTTTTTTAACCTTTAAATTTTTATTTTTTTTCAAACTTATTAATTTCACTCTTTTATATAATATTGGAAGATGTAAATTTTTATTGTATTTTTCTGTATTTCACGAAGGGGCTTTTTTTTTTGTTTGTTTTTTATTTTTTTATTGTTTATTATTATTATTATTTCTTTAATTTCTTTGTTAACTTTAAATTCTTTTTTAACCTTTAAATTTTTATTTTTTTTCAAACTTATTAATTTCACTCTTTTATATAATATTGGAAGATGTAAATTTTTATTGTATTTTTCACGAAGGGGCTTGATGATAAGACATTTTGACTTCTACTTGCCCCAGTCAGCTTGCAATTGTATATATTTGTTTAAATTTATAGATAACATCGTAAAATGTGTAAAATGACGAAATAAATAATAATAATAATAATTAAAAAAAAAAAAAAAGCAGGTTGCCGACCATGCACAGTGAGCCAGAATGCACTTTTACTGGACAAAATTCATAACTAATTTAATATTAGAGCTAAATTCACTAAAATTAGTATGAGTACTAATATGATGTCTGCGCTTTTTATGAAGGTAATATTTTTTTATTTCGTTGCTATGGATACCTTTATTTTGCTTAGCAACAACCTCCTTTTGTTATCTGCAGATATTTTATAAGTGCTATATTCACTAAATTTGGCATGAGTACCAATATGAGATCACACTTCTTACAAAAGTGATGACTTTTTAAATTTAGTTGTTATGGATACTTATATTGCTTAGTTACCGGATACTTTCCTTAGTTACAAAGTGGTAAATTGATATTTGAATATCTTATCGGATTTTTGACCCACCTATATTGAATAACAATTGAGTATTTAGGTAAATAATGTTTTAGGAATAATAAAAGCAAAAAATAGTGCAAGAAAACGTTATCAATTTTAAATTACATCAAAAAATTATAAAACAATAATATCGTTTGAAGATTGTTTAAGTAATTGTAAAACATCTGAAGGAAATGCTTTATGATTTGTTTGGTGTGATGTTGCTTTACGCAATGATGAAATAACAGGATCACTGGAAACTAGGAGTCTATTGATAAGATCAGTATTTGTTGCTTTTCTGGATGTTTTTCGGCTGAAATTTTCGCGATAAGATTTAAAGTCTTTATTTCTAGCCTCTTGAGCTTCCTCTGACATAACTCCGATGGGTAATGTAAGGCTTTTAATTATGTCATGTCCATGTATCAATACTTTGTGAACTGATTGAGCCATGTAATACCATGGATAAAGGGACACATATAGTCTAAAAGTGTCAAAACAATAATCCTTGAACTTTAAAAGTGTCAAAACAATAATCCTTGAACTTTAAGCAGTCTATTTCATATCCTGAAGAGAGCGTTACCAAGATAATGTAAAATCTGAATATAAGGTTTTGGTCAATACCCAGAATTTCAGCTATTTGTTCATATGCTGCAAAAGCACGCCTTGAGGTATTGCCATCATTGCTTGTTCCAGAACCACTACTTTTAGGGAAATCAAAAAACAAGTCCCATTTTGTTCATAAAATCAGTCTGAATCTTTTGTTTAACTACAGATGCCTTTTCTTTGTGTTCTTTAGATCTTGCTTGCCACTTTCTTGTTTCTTTTTTATATGCAATGTGCAATAACATCTCAAAAAATCGAATCCATGCATGAAGACTGGAAAGACCATATTTGAACTCTCTGTTAGTATAATCTATATTAAGGATATCAAGACTATTCATATTTTTTGGAGAGACACCACACACTGAACAGCATTGGTATGAGTTATTTTTTTCAGATAATATTGTTTCAACCTTCCCATCAATCATTGTAAGTTCAATAATACAATTCACTTCAATAGAAGATCCGCAAACCTCTAATAAAATCATACCCAAGCTTTCTATCTCACTTTTAATGTACTGATCTTCTTCAATCACAGATTCCTTGGATTCCATTTTGTATGCAAATCTTATGGGTCTACAATAGGCTGTGGAGGACGACTTTTGATTTCTCCAAATAGGCACCTTTTCGTTGCTGTTGTTAAATCCAGTCAATTCCAATGGGACAAGACAAGTAATAAATAATGATTCTTCACGCTTTAAATCTCTGTTAATGTCGGGTTCTGATAAAACTTGTTTATAAATGCTTTGGCCAGTAGCACCATCAAAACCAGCCTTACACGTTAGTGTCATTGTTTTTATTGCTTTGTCGTTCAATATCAAGTGCCTTAGCACAGGTTCCTGAACTGCACAGATTCTTTGCAAAGTATGAGTTATTAAATCTTTTAAAGGAACTGAAGCTGAACAGTCCTCCACTGTTATGTTTGCAGGATAACATTTCAATTTTGCATCTCTGACATCATTGTAAGCGGGGTAGATGTTATATTCTTTCTCCAAGGCTCCGCTTCTAATCAATTGATAGGAAGCTTTTGTCAGACTTGCATCAATTATTAAAGCCAGTGCTTCCTCTGCTGAATATTTAGTTGCTTTATCTGTATTTGATATATTTAAAACATTCTTGGCAGCAATAACAACAGATTCATCTCTAAATTTTTTATTAGCAGCAAAAAATAATTCATTGGATGAATGAGATTCAATTAAACAAGATACACGCCGTTTTTTAGTTTTATTAGAACTATTATCAAATGCAACTGGTTTTCGACCACGTCTACTTGCAGTTGGTTCATTGTCTTTTTTTCTGACAATTAAATATTCATTAAGCCAGTTCACAAACTTCTTTTCGAAATTTTTCACAGTATAGTTTGCAGATTTCCACTTTTTTTTATACAAGTAAACAAATCGTTGAACAGCATGTCTAAAATCAACGTCTTTAAAATCAGCAAATTTTGGCTGAATAAATTTTAATATATCTTCAGTAATATTTTGTTTTGAAATACTAAGATTGTTTTTTTGGAGAAAATTATGAATGTCTAAGTTTAACAAAACCATATCTAAATAATTATTGTAACAAGTATTTTGTATTTAAAAGTAAAATGTTATAATATATATGCCGCCTGGACTACTAATACTTGTTAGTAATTAAGTTAATAAGTGTTAGTAATTAAAATTAAAAGTAATTAAATTACTGTCAGTGTTAGTAATTAAATTACTAACAACTACCGAAAATATGTTGTTGCTATGTTATGCAAAGTAAGGTATCCATAGTAACCAAAAAAAGTTAACCTCATAAGAATTCTGAATCTCATTTTAATACATACCCCCAATATTGTGTATTTAGCGCAAGTAAAATACTGTTAAAACAACGTTAATGTAAAAATGAGTTGTTGCTATGCAAAATTTAGTACCATAGCAACCAAGTTAAAACATACATAAAATCTGAACGGGGATTTAAGGGGACGAGCAATCAATTAAAACTCGATTGAAGCATCATATAGCTCAAATAAATATAAGACAACACATGGCAAATTGTGGTAATTATTAGTTATTGTGCGGCAAAAAATAAGTTTCTTAAGAAATTTTTTTTTTTAATCTGTGATTTTCAAAGTATAACTGAGATAACATGCTATGACAAATTTATTTCACACATTGGTTTTTCTTATCTCTAAATACTCTAGAATAACATGTACTAATTTTTTGTTTCAAAAACGTAGATGTAATTGAAATATAACACAACGTTGATGTCACCGTTAATTACTTATTTATAATTTTTATTTTTTTTTATTTTATCTCAATATTCAAATGCTTAGAGTCCTGGTAACTAAGGGATTTAATATAAATAAATTATCAATAGATTTCTCCTAATATACGTAGATACTAAAATTAAATAGGTTTTCAAGATTAGACAACTAAAATTTTTCCCATTTTGTCCACCTACTGGCCCACTGTGCCATGGTATAAACATTTGATGCTAAAATTTCAATGTTATAATGCGACTCTCCAGCTCCATGCACAAATAGTATTAAAATATTGAAAACAAGATGTTAGTAGCTCTTTAAACACTGGAAAATTTTAATAAATTATAAACTTTGGGTCTTCCGTCTTAAAAGATGCTTACCCCTTGTTTATATAAATTATCAAAAGCATTATTTTGTTATGCCAGACTATTAGAATTAGTTTACTTCCAATGTAGAATTGGATTAGGTCTAAAGTTAAAGTTAGGAGGATTGGCACATTCACGTTTTGTGACTCTGCACTGTACATAAATTATGATAAAAATATTATGATATATATTTAACATCATCTAGGAGTAGGTCTGTTGACGGGCACGTTGGTTACTACCGTTATCACAAATTACCTAAATATATATATATATATATATATTTTTTTTTTTTTTTTTTTTTTTTGTTTGCAATTATTAATCGTAATATAACAACTTAAAAATATAAACTTGTTTTGTAAAATAAGATCTTGAAAATTTTATCAAAAATTTCAATCGAGGAATACTCTCCTCCATCAAAGTTTTAATTTTTCTCTTTGTTCTAAAAGAATTTAAAAAATTCCATTACTGAAACAATTTTTTTATTATTAATATAATATCGACTTGCAGTTCTTCGATAAGTTGAGTGAATTTAATTTTTTTTACCTACTATCATGCACTGAAAGAAGTTTAAACCATGTAGTAATCACTTTTACTCCTATTCACTTTTTGTTCAGAGCAAACCTTAGTTTTTTTAAATGGCTTTATATATATTAAAAAATGTTTAAAACTACTACTATTACTACTATTTAAAAATGTTTAATTTTTTTTTCATATTTATTTAATTTATATAATAAAGGGGGGGGGGGGGGGGTAAATTAATTGTTGACGTAATTTTATAGGGGGGTCTCTGATAGTTTTACAAGTTGTTGACAAGGGGGAGGGAAGGTAAAAATTGCCGAAAAATTGTTGACCTAATTAATGAACAGCCCCAATAAAGTACAACCTCTCTAATTCGAATCACCTTAATTCGAAAACCTAAATAATTCGATTAAATGCAAAATCACCGTGAAATGCGCTTAAGAAACTCTTACGTTTAACTTTCTATAATTCGAATCTCTATAATTCGAAAACCTCCACAATTCGAATGGATTTTTAAGACCCGTCAGTAAGATTCTCTCTATAAATCGAACTTTTTTAACCTCTGAAGTTTAAAAACCTCATTAAACCGTCTTTAAAAAGCCCATTAAACCGTCAAAATCTTTTTTCGAATTTCGAATGTTGTGAGTTTTTGAAAAACGATTAGTGTAAATTATCTTCTACTGTTTAAAAAAAATTGTGGCATCAAAGAGACGTAAAGAAAACAATTTAAAGCGGAAATAAAAAACTCTAATGGATTTGAAGAAAGGAAAAACAAATAAAGAGGTTTCGAAAATTTTTGATATTCTACCAAAACTCTTTCAACCTGGAAAAAGAATGAAGATAAAATCTTTGACGCTTTTCGTCAAGAAAATTTGACTAAACGGGTGAAAGTTGATTCGTATTTCCTAGTAAACAAAGCTGTACCTAAATGGTTCAAACGAATGAGAGCTGATAATGTACCAATTAGTGGCTTGCTGGTAAAATAAAAAGCTTCATATTTTGCGATAGAGTTTCAAAAAAGAGTGCTTCAAAAATTTTCAAGCTTCGGAAGGATGGCTAGACTAATTTAAGAAAAAGCAAACTAATTTGAAGATAATTTGACAATGACTCTTAAAGATATAAATCGTGTCTTTGACATGAATTTACTAGCTCATAAAAGGCAATCTACAATTACTGACTTTTTTTTTAATTTAAAAGTTTAAAACACATAATATATATTGCTTTTAGGCCTAAGAATTACTATTTGTTTGTTCGTTTGATTTCTATTCGTTACTGTGAAAAGAATATTTGAAAAAAAGTCAACTTTCTATAATTCGGAAATCTCTCTAATTCAAACTTTTATTTTTGCCCATAAAATTCGAATTAGAGAGATTGTACTGTATAAATATATAAATACATAAAGTATAAAAATATTTTTTCAAAAATTAGTAATTAGTAAGTAACCTAGTAAACATTAAACAGTTGGTAAGTAGTTGGCCCGATCCTAATAACCAATTATTAGCTACAGTTGGGCCAATAGTCGGCTATTTAGTTGGTACCGTGAAAAAAACGTAACGCCTTTACCAACACTTAGCCAACTGTTTAATAAACTGTTGGTACCATTAACGGCCCAACAGTATTAAAACAGTTGACTAACAGTTGGTACCATTACCGGCCCAACTATATAATTTTTTTCGCAATTTTTTTAAATTCGCTTTTGCACTTTAATTGAAAAGTGCAAACCTTATAAATGTTTACAACTTGACGTGATAGTGAAAAATGAGTTGCATATTTGAAATCAAAATGAGAAATGCTATTCAAAAAACAAATTGTTTGCTTGGCACCAGAAAAATTTTTTTTTTGTTGTTGACCTGTGTAATAATACAGTAATAATTAATGTAATAATAACAGTAATAATAACAATAACAACTACAATTATAATAATAACAGTAGAAATTTGCAGCAGAAACAATAATAAAAAACTAGCAGTAAGCAACTCCTAATATGGGTTATGAGTAATTACTCATTAAACATATAATAAATAAATAAATCATTAGTAACAAAAACACATTAATAACTTGATATATTATCTAAAAAATTAAATACAAATTTATCTATAAATAATATTTTAACTTTGACTTCCTATCAGCAATGTCATTGCTTATAGTTAACGGCATAAAAACCGCATTAACCTCAGTTAAGTTCTTTTTTAAAATCACAACACAGGTACCAGAAAAAGAAAGTCAAGTAAAGCCTGCAAATACCTAAAAAAAGAAATGAAAAAAAAATTACGATTTTTAATTAAAAAGTATTATTTGTAATTTATTGTTAGTAGAATTAGGATAATAACAGAAAATATAAAGAATAAAAAGTAGCTATAACAGCCTAGGTCCATCAACACTAAACACAGTAACAATAGCGCATAGCATAAAATATTTATAAGCACACATTACTGTCTCCAGAGTAATTAAAAAAGAAAAGATTATAAAAAAGCTAGACAACACAATGTAGTAACACTGGCATTTAACACCACGACTTAGTAAGATACTTTATCAAATAAAACACCTGGACTAAAAAGATTTTATTTGTTACAATATTTAAACAATCGAGGGACAATTATAGTTAAACAATTTGAACAATTATACCATAATATAGCAAGCAACTCGAAAAATGTTTCTTATAAATGGTCATTATCAATTGTGGTATTAAGAAATACGTAAGAGCTCAGTAATTACATAAGTTTTATTAATTCTCCCTCTCATCTAAGAGAGAGGGAGAGAAAGAAATTGTTTCCAAAGCAGCATGTTAAAAAAAGTAAAAAAACACGCAATAAACAGTAGTGACTGGTTTTATTAAGTTACCAGTAAACAAAATTATTTTTACCTTTGTTTTCATTTCCAGCATTTCTTAACTAAGCTCCAGTTTCTCTCTAACTGTTGACTAATGATTAATAGAATAAATTTCACATCATATTAAATTTACAAAATTAAAACCATGTTTTAACAGTAAGCAAACTAATTAAATTATGACAAAGGCAACTAAAAAAAAAAACACAATTATGTTTGAAATTATAAAAAAATTTAAAATCATTTAAATTTAAAACTGTTGTTACTATAAATAGTAAAATTCATACTTTGCTTTGTTCTAAATTGTTCAAAGTAAAATCAAATTAATAGACATTAACACTGCTTGACACTAAATTCTGGCAAGTAAGTTTTCTGCTTGTTGAGCAGCATTTCTTACATTTCAACAACGATTAATTTTATCTTGACTCAATCTACCTCTTTCACTTGACAACAACTACTTTCAAGTTGCCTATTAGCATTTAAATTAATAGCTTCTTTGAGCCTAATATTATCCACTTCAATTTCACTGTTATCATTAAACATATTACCAGTAATATTACTATTGTTACAACTGAATAATAAAAAAATGTAAAAGAATCTTACAAATTGTGATCTTTTCTAATCAAAGACTATATTTAAACTTAAGATTTATTAAAATCCACATCTTTTTATGTTTACATACATAAGTTGATTATCTAAATATTAAATAATATTTAGTTACATCAATTATTTTTAATTTAAAAAAGAATCTAGACTACAATGCACAAAATTATTTAAGCTTTATTGTTGATCACTTTTGTGTCAACAAATTACAGTCAGTTTTCCATGTTAAATACATAAAATATATATCTAATATAAAATAAATCTAATATAAAATAAATAAAAAATAGTAAACTTACTCAAATCTTTCCAATTGCACTAAAAAATAGCTTTCAGCTCTTTCCAATTGCACTAAAAAATAAAACAAAACTTGCTTAGCTAAGTTGCCTAGTTCTTAAGAATCTGAAAACAAATAAGTAAAAAACCAAGAACAAACAAACATTTATTTATTAAAACTACTATATTTAAAAAAATTAAATTAAACAAAGAAAGACATAAATTCTTCTTAAAGGCTAAGAAAAATTTTTCAGCTCAAATTTGCTTGCAGACCTTGCTGGTAAAACCATGATCGATTATTGTCAATAACAATAAGGGCATAGAAGTAGTCATTTAGAGAAGTGCTAAAAATAATACCATATAAGCTACACTTACATTTATAGATTCAGTCACTCTCAAACACAAAATGCATACATATAAATTATTATATTATAACATATATATATGTATGTATATATATATATATATATATATATATATATATATATATATATATATATATATATATATATTGTTATCTTCTAATATATATATATATATATATATATATATATATATATATATATATATATATATATATATATATGTTATCTTCTAATATATATATTTTTATATATATATATATATATATATATATATATATATATATATATATATATATATATATATATATATATTAGAAGATAACAAAAGTGTTTGTACAATGAATATATATATATATATATATATATATATATATATATATATATATATTAGAAGATAACAATATATATATATATATATATATATATATATATAATAAATATATATATTTATATATATATATATATATATATTTATATATATATATATATAAATATATATATATAAAAAAATTACGTCACAAAATTAATAAATATGAAAAATCATTTTTTTGTTACAAAAGTCTTCATACGACCCCCTTATCTGTGGTTTATGTTTACATTAGCTTTATATTTTCAATGTTTTTGTTTTCAGCGTAAATAAAATTGACATTTTAAAACCCCATTGGACATTTTGTGCAATAAAAAATTGGTAATTTTGAAAATGAAGCCCATTAGAAAAAAGTTGCCAGAAGTGATGAAGAATCTTGTTGTTTTTCACTATCAAAATGGGAAATCACTGTCACAGATACAAGAAATGCTTTGTATGCCAAAATCCGCAGTTCAGTCTATCATAAAATAATTTCTACGGAGGTTCAAAATAAACTAAGAACTAGCCGCCCAAAAGTTCTTTCAAAACGAACTGAGAAATGGTTGGTACGAAAAATCAAGATGCAGGATTTAGAATTTGATCTAGGACAAACTGTAAGTGTGCAAACAGTGAGACGATATTTAAAGAAACAAAATTTTCATGAAAATGTAGCAAGAGAGAAGCCCTTCATTTCTAAGAAGAATCAAAAAGCACGTTTAGAATTTGCTAAAAAGTATGTTTCGATGCCAAGAGAGTTCTGGGAGACTGTAATTTTTTTCTGATGAGAGCATATATATAGCAAGTGTATATAAGTACTACCAGGACAACAATCCGAAGCATAGTGCTTTTAATACACAGCTCTGGATGCTCTACAACTGTCCTGGGGTGATCAAAACAACAGCTCAAAGTCCAGATCTCAACCCAATTGAGCATTTATGGTCAGAATTGGAAATTGAACTGCATAAAATTTACTTCACTAACATACCACAGATGAAAGTGGCCTTAGAGAGTGCATGGAATTGTTTAAGTCATGAAATCACAAAAAAACTGCTTCATTCTATGCCGGATCGATTGAGAGCTGTTATAAAAGCTAGGGAAAAGCAACACGTTATTGAAATTTGGTTTTCTGATACCTTTCTTAACACTTTTTTCTGTTTTTCTGAAAGATTTTTATATTGTACAAAGACTTTTGTAATATTTTGAACAAAACCTTTTTCATCTATCTAAGTTTTTCGAAAGAATTTTCTAAAATTAAAATATTTTTCTATCTATGTTGCATTGCGATGACTTTTGCAACCCTCTGTATATATATATATATATATATATATATATATATATATATATATATATATATATATATATATATATATATATATATATATATATATATATATACACATATACATACAGAAATACACACGTAAACATACTACTACTATATACGCATATAGAGACCTTCATTATGGTTCAAATATTTAGATACTTAATATCTAAATATCTAAATTAATTTCAAAATGAAACCATTATTTCTTTAAATTCTATTTTATCATAGGTTATCAGTGGTCTGTATATGGTCTGAACCCCTCCCCCCCCCCCACTCACCTTAGTTTTATTTGAACCATAATGAAGGTCTCTAAAAAGTTACTGCCCCCTTTATTTGTGCTCCTATCTACTATAAAGACCAGATCAAGAAGAGGACAGCCAACCATACCTTTCTTTTTCTTAAGAAATGACTTATAATTAGTTGCACCCTTTACATAGGTTTTAAAAATGTTATTCATTTATAATAAAAATAAGTATTTTTTGTATTATTGCTGAATATCATTCTGTTAAAATTTTTCTAAGAGTCTTTATCATTTTTTCACATATTTTTTTTGTAAATAAATTTTAAGAAAATATATTTATGTTTTATATAATCTCTATGAAAATACGCTTCTTTTGAGACCCAGGTTGACATACTTTTGAATAACTTTTTTTTCGACAATATTAGGGACTTTACCTTAAATACTAAAGATTTGAACCCAAATATCTTTACAACTTGACGTGATGGTGAAAAATGGTTTGCATATTTGAAATCAGCATATTTAATTTGTTTTTAAAAACCACCTAGTTAACAAGATATGCACAATAAAATTTTATTTGTCTATCAGTGTTATTAATACTTACTTTTTAATGATACATACTACAAACACAAAATATACAGAAGTGAGGATGTGAAGTAAAATTAAAGAAATAGTATTAGCATTGAATTTACACATATAAATTCAATGGGATTAGTGTGCGTGACACATGGTGCAACTGGCTCCCATAGATATGCGCCGGCGCCGCGCCGGCAGGATTCCTAGTGGCATGTGCGCAAAAACAAAATAAACAGTTGAATTGACGTAAAGAAAAAAATAATATCAGCAAGAAAATAGTGATACTGATTACGTAACGCATAAAAAAACATTCATGTATATGAAGAAAAATACAACAAAATTTAAAATAATATGAATTTTTATTTCGCAGTTTTATTATAAACTTTTACATTTTACGGCACTGAATGTGAAGTACATGTGATGCATTCTTATAGTTTTTTGGCCGCCTTTTAATTCGGCCACCTGCATGTGGTGCACGCAATGAACGCCGGTTAGGCAAGGCCTTGTATATGTACCAGGCAGCACCAGGGATTTGCTGATGATCATACTTCTTATAAGTTTCATCATCTTTACTTATTCAGAAATTTTTAGAAATATACTTGTCATACAACTTTCTTCAGCGGGTTCCTGTACTTTTTTTTGAATTTCAGAACTGTTATGCACTTTTTATGATTTGAAAGCTTGAAAAACATGTTTATTTTGAACTTTTGCAACAAAACTATGAGAAAATCCTTATCTTCTTGTGCGTTCCCTTCGAGAGAGGTTTGGGTTATTCATAAAACTGTTAAACAGTATCTAACCAGTTTTATATCTTGAAAAACCTCCTTTCCTCCATTATGAGAGTTGCGTTTGATCGATTTTGTTAGGGAAAAACGTTAAATAACGTGACTAACGGTGTAGGGATGTATTTGCAACTTTTTTTGCTATTGAATTGTAGCTTCTGCTCGGGTTTTCCAAAAAACTTTAAAAATATTTTTTCAATATGCAAGGGGAATATCGCTCCCAGCGCAAAAATTTAATAGGGTGCCTAAATTGCCCTTGAATTAAAGGTTGAGAGACTTGCGATATTTAAACTATCAAATTTTATTTACTCTTTCTGTAAATAAAAAAAAAAGGATTTGATAATTTATGGTTTTACTTTTTTTTAAAGAAAAAATAACGCATTTTGTATCATAAGTTGTAAAATATTATATCCATAAATACGTATAGAAAACAAAATGCGAATTTTTTTTTAAAAAACTATAAGTTCATTTTTTTTATCTACAATAGATCGAAACTGAAACTTAACGGTATTTTTGTAATTAAATTGTTTATTGTGCGATTCATTTTATTATGAAATAAGTCGCACGTACTTTATAAAATTACTTTATAAACATAGTTTAAAAAATCACTGAATTATAAAATTTTGATTTAAATATTGTTAAGTTATTTTTAAAGATATTATTTAGTTTTTAAAAATAATATAGTTATATTAAATAATTATTTGAACATAATTATATTAAATAACTATTTATAAAATAAAAATTGTTAGATTTTACTGTAATTGTAATTTCAATTGTAGTTGTCAGATTTTACTTCCAATGTAAGTTCATTTTATATTAATTACTTAAAAACACATGTTTTCAGGGCCGCCGAGTACCGTCACGCCGCTTGAGACAGCAACCCTGATTGGCGCCCTTATTTATCCAAATTTCCTTATATTATAGATGAAAGAACTTTTCTTTTTTTTCTTTTTTGAGTACCTTAGGGGCGAAAGGTACAAACTGTCCCTTTCCTCCCCCGCTCTCGGCGGTCGTGCATGTTTTATTATTTATAATTTAAGACGTCCTAAATAAAAACGTTAAATGTTGCGATAGATTATAAAACGTTATTTTGAATATAACTTATAATATAACGTAGAATTTGTTTTGTATCGTAATGATTTATAAAAATTATATTTATTTGTTATAATTTCATTTATTGTTATAATTTCTAGGCAAAATATAATTTATATAGCAAAGTATATAACGATATACTTATAATATATAATGTAGTTCTTTTTAAAAATAATAAATAGCAGTGGCGCGCCACTGCTATTTATTATTTTAAAAAATGCCATGGCGTAGGAAGATTAAGAAACTAAGGCAGCCAGAATTAGAATTTGAATGGAAAAAACGGAAATCTTCTAAGAGTGGGGGAGATGGGGAAGGGGGACGGTCGCCCCTCCACCCTACCCCTCTCCTATTCCTGCGCCAGTGATAAATTAAATAAAAAGTACTTCTGGTATAAGTAAATATTCAAAATGTCATATCGTTATTATGTCATAAAGCTATGTTAACATTTTCTTTTATATATTTGTTAATAACAGTTAACTTAATATACAAAAATAATAATAGAATTATCTACTTTTTTTTGGCAGTTTTCTTAGTAATGTGATAAGAACAATGCCTAAAGATAGCGGCAGCAAGGTCGCAAACGGCGAGCACAGGAAGCGCGCAACTTACAGAAGTAAGTTGGGGCTTTGGACAAATTTATACAAGCATGACGACGAGTGTGCCAACCTTGAAAAATTTAGAGCAGTATGTATTTAATCGCAACTAAATAAAATGCACAACAACATAACACAGACGTTTCATGGCTCAGATGTTTCTTGTTTAGCTTATTAATAAATTCTCAATTATGAAAAACTATGATAGGTATGAAAAATCTGAGGAAACTGCACAACGCTCTTTTGACAATATCTACAAAGTTACTGTCTTGTCTCAAGAGATTATTGTTCACACAAAAATAAAACAGCTCACATCAAGATAGCAAACTACACGTTGATGAACGCCTAAACGTAAAAGACATTAATCGAGAAGATTATGCGCGTGAAGTAGTTTTATGAAAAAATAGAGATCATAACACAACCGGTAAGAAACTGTTTTAGGCTGAATCAAGTTCTGCACAAGTTAGATAACACTTGAATGACAAAGTAATCAATCTACATTTATTTAATGATGTGAGGTGTTTGCCGTTAGTTTTAGATGAACTTTCAAAACAGGAATTGATTAAAAAGGGTCTTTTCAAAATCTAGAATTAAGGTTAAAAAGGCACGTATTACTAATCAATCTATGATGTCATATTTCTCTCCTACAATACAGAATGAGTTTATAACTCTGCTTTGTAATCATGTTAGGATAACTATTCTGGATGACATTAGGAAGACAAAATATTGCGTTGCTGTTTGATGGCACACCAAATATATCCCACATTGACCAGTTGTCTCAAGTTATTGATATGTGAATTTGAACATTATATTTGAGATATTAAAATAAAATATCAGAATCTTTCATTGAGTTAAGTGGAAACACAGCAGAAGCAGTAACGACTAAAATTTTCAACAAGCTAGCAGCAGATAAACTAGAAATAAGGAACTGGTATGCTCAAAGCAACGACAATGCAGCTACCATGGCCGTACATGTAATGTTGGATTCAAAAACGAATCTTGGCAATCAATCCCAAAGCTCATTTTATACCATGCATATACCTAAATATTCACTGAGTCTTGCGGGTGTGCATACAGTACGTAGTGGTACAAAGTCGGTGACTTTTTTTCTGCATAGTGGAAAAATTTACACTCACTTTTCAGTATTAACTCATGATGAGGTGAGGTAAGATGTTTTGAAGATTCATGTGCCAATTAATGTAAAACGCTCTTGCAAAACCAGATGGAATTCCAGACTTAATGCTGTTCTTGCTCTTAGGTTATATCTGCATGATATAATAGATGCCCTGGAAGAGCTCAGAGGTGATTATTGAAATAAAAAAAACCATGAGATTATTGAAACAAAAGGGGATGCTCGAAATCTCATACTATGTGTAATGAAATTCCTTTTTAGCTTTTCTTTACTTCTATAGCATTCTCTTAGTTGAAATTAAAGATACACATAGGTTTCTACAAATAAAAGGAGTTCCGTTAATCCGTTATCAATGTGCCCTAAAAATGGACACGTTAGCGATAATCTTAGCCAAAGAACGAAATAGATTTGTAAAGAAGGAAAGTTTTTATACTTTGAAGATATGCCAAATAAACAATATCACAACAGAAAAAAGAGTTCACCGACAAAAGAAAATGCTGGGTGAACAAACCAGAGATGCTGGCTTAAGTCTAGTTGATGAAGTTAGACTAGTACAAAGCTGTTGATAGGTTTCAAGCAGAAATTGTGAAAAGCTCATCTTAGGTTGCAAGAACTTGAGAAATTATTTTCTTTCGAAAAAACTAAAGTATAGCTAATTTTTTATTATTATTTTAGGTGCCCCAAGAAGTCCTTGCGGTCTTATCGCAGAGAGCTGCGAAAGAGCATTTGAAAGGAAGTGTACACCTCCTTCCTTACCAATGTTATAAAATTTGCCCAAAGGCGGCGTTTAGGGTTTGTAATTCTGTGCTATAATTTCAACCTTTTATTTTGTTGCAAAAAGACCAGCCGCAGAAAAAGCATATTCTACACTGGTAGACTTAACAGTCATTAAAAAATTATACGCTCTTTGCAAAAAATTACCAGGTGCTCCTCCATTTTCAAACAACAGCATTTCCTTTTGAATTTTCATTGACAGCGTATCAGATCAAATTGGTGTGCTGGGCAAATATGCTTTTTTTTTACAGCTTTATTAAGTTCGTCTGTTATTCTTTTGCTCTTTTCAAGAGCAAAAGATTTTCAAGAGAAAAGGATTTTGATGGAGAGTCAGAAGAATTAAAAACAATTTCGAGTAGTGCCTCATTTGAAACAGAAAGTTCAACTTCAGATTCAGACTCATATGCTGTTAGTGATGTAGCTGAATTTGAAGCGTCAAGTCTTTCGAGTAATTCAACTATTAATTTGGAACATTTTGTTGAAGACGGTACTGTAGCTAGCGCTATTTCAGATTTGGACTGAATGTTGGTTCTACTATTGTGCAAACACTGTAATTATTCCACTTACATCTGGTAAAGATTGACCAATTCATTGTTGTCAGATAAATCATCATACTCGCAAGAGTTACTCCCTGAAAATTGTCTTCTATATCTGATTGTTTGTCTTCGTCGAATCGCTGATCTATTTCTCTTTCTATATCCTGCTTTTGATATAGTACTTCAATAACGGCCAGTTGCACACCTTAGGCAAAAAATAACTGTTGATTTACAGGTAAAATACTTCCAACTTTTTTAACCAACTTGCTCCGTTAGTTACCACACCAAAAGTACCTTTTCGCAAGTCTAGTCCATGTTGTCAATACACTTATCTAGTCAATACACTTATCTGAGGATATTGATCTTGTTATACGAATTAAGCAACGTTTACGAATTTTGCAACAGTTACGTAGTGATGTCCATTCATCAAAAAATCTTTCTCCATCACTGAATTTTTTTTTTGCCTGTTTCTTTTTGTAATTAAAAGATTGCATATTTTTTGCTGTAACATACAACCAGTTTACGCATAGTATTGACTGTTGTGGGTAAACTTTTGAATCCTGTAGCTATAAGACCTGCACAAATGTTACTAGAATGACATATAACTTTGAACTAAATCCTATCAAAGGTTGTTAATCTTGAAAGTGTTGCAGGAAGTGATTTTTCTTCTCTCTCCAATATTGGAAAACTATTGGTAAGAATTAGTAGCTGTTGTATGGTTAATTTTATGGAAGGAAAGTAAGTGCGTATGGAGACCTTTCGTTAAGCCGCTTCCAATTTTTAAATACTTTTTGCAGTCAGTATACTTACACATCGTTGTCTGGCCTTTTTATTCTCGTAAGAAATGTTTCCGAACCGTAGAATTACTTTTTTTTTTATCATATTCCGTGCAAGAAGCCATTATAATTTTAAAAAATTTTCTGTTTAAATAACCAGCAATTTTAGTTTAATTAAAACTTGTACAATAAAATAGTCACAAACAAATAACGCCTATTCGAGAAATTGTAAGCAGCTTGAATAAATGCGACTAAGCACCAACAAATTTTAAGAATGTAATTGCAATTCTATATAATTATTGCAAGAATTTTGAGTTTGTAAAGTTCAAATTTGATTGCAATCGAACAAAAAAAAATAATTCAAGATTTTTCTATATAAAAATAGTCAAATTTTAACCGAAGAAATTTAAATTTAAGATTGTGATTAAATGCTTAATCCCTGGATTTTGGGATTGTTAAAAAACGCGGAATCCCGGGATTTCGTGATCCGGGGTCCGGGTACGCAGATCAATTACTGGCTTGCAACTATGATAGCATAGTATAAAGGAAGTAGTTGTAATAATTGTTTAGCAGATTTCTCAATATCTGAATTTTGTTCTTTAGGTAGTTAAATGGTTTAATAAATATCTCAATATCTAAAAGTATCGCGATGGAAGGATATATATATATATATATATATATATATATATATATATATATATATATATATATATATATATATATATATATATATATATATATATATACACGAGGGTCACTATTTTTATTTCGGGAATCGGCAACACTGATGTCATGTGAGTCCAGATGGACAATGGAACCGTCAGATGACGGTTCCATTGTAAGGTTTGACATTTTTGACGATATACGTACTCAGAACATTTTGTCATACGGACGCTATTTGTTTATTTTATATTTAGTTGAAAGTTTCGTCTTGGCAAAAAATAGAGCTGAATTGTGAACATTTTCGTGCGATGATTTTTTGCGACTTTCGACGTGAATTAACACAACAATTTTGGCGATGAAGCTCCATCAAAAATCACTGTGATCGCCGGTATAGTGAATTCAATCATGGTCGTAATTCGCTCTCCGTCGAGTTTCGTGAAGGTCATCCAAAATCGACTGTAGTGTCAGAAAACATCAATGCTGTGCACGAAATGATTAAGCAAGATCGTCATGAAACCTACTGTGAGATTGAGGCATCCCTAAGCATTAGTTCCACCAGCATATATGCGATTTTACATGAACACTTAGCTGTGCGAAAGTCATGTTCGCGTTGGATCCCACATAACTTGACAATCGTTCAAAAAAAGGCTCGTGTCAGTTGTCGCAAAGAAATGGTTAAGAAATACAATCGCGGTGCTTCAAAAGACGTTTATAAAATCGTGACAGGTCACGAATCATGGATAAATTCGTATGAGCCCAAAGGTAAGCAGCAGTCAACTGTATGGGTGTTCCAAGATGAACCAAATCCAACAAAAGTTGTTCGCGCACAAAGCACTTCAAAGAAAATGGTAGCCTGTTTCTTCAAAAAAAATGGTCATATTGCTACAGTGCCTCTAGAGGATCGTAGAACAGTAAATTCTGAGTGGTACACAACCATCTGTTTGCCAGAAATCTTCGGTGAAATAAGAAAAACAAACAAGAGACATTGGATTGTTCTTAATCATGACAATGCAAGCTCTCTCACATATCGGCTCAAACAAGAGACTATTTGAGCACTCAAAACATCGAATTGATGGGTCATCCGCCATACAGCCCTGATTTGGCACCCAATGATTTCTTTTTGTTCCCATCCGTGAAGAATAAACTGCGTGGTCAACGATTTTTATCGCCAGAAGAAGATATTGAAGCGCTCAAAAATCATGTTTTGGAGATACCTCATTCGGAATGGAATAAATGCTTTGAAAATTGGTTTAAGCGCATGCAAAAGTGTATCGATCATCATGGAGAAATCAAATCAAATCAAATCAAATCAATATATTTTCACTTTAATAATAACTGTATATATATACAATCGTGCGGGACATTTACAAACAGTTATAAACTGATGACGCGTAAAGACCTATGATGGTATAAATATAGCATAATAATAATGATAATAATAATAAGTAATAAAAAATAAATAAAAATAAATAGTAATAATAATAGTGATAAATAGTAATAATAATATTAAATAGAGTAATATAATAAGTACTATCTATATATTTTACTATAAATAGGTATATATTTTACTATATATTTATCTATATATATTATAGTGATTATCATAAGGATAATGCAAAAAAAAAAAAAATAAATAAAAAATATAAAAATCATAACAATATCAATAACAAAAAATATAACAATAAAAAGAAGGAAATAAAGGAAGTAGAGTCAAAGAAGTAGAAGTCATAGGAGTTTTGTTGTGATCCAGCATTTTTCAAGCATAGAAAAATTGAATATGAATTAAAGTAAAAGAAAAAAAAGAAAAAAAAGAAAAAAAAATTGTTATAGAGAATTAAGCGGGACGATTGCATAGAAAATAGTTTATTGTTTATTTATTACATGTTATATGGTTTAGTAGTGCCACAAATTTTAGAGCCATATAACTTTACAGGATGATGAAAATAAGGGTACTTGATTGTGACTAAATGAACATTTATATATTTTTATGTTTTATTTTTAGTTTTATGTTTTTATTTCTATTTTATTTTTAATTTATGAGTTTTATATTTTTATTTCTATTTTATGGGTTTTATATTTTTATTTCTATTTTATGGGTTTTATATTTTTATTTTTATTTTTGGTTTTATATTTTTATTCTTATTTTTATTTTTATTTATGAGTTATTTTCATTTATTTTTATGTTACTTTTATTATATTAAAAATTTAGTTATAGAGAATAACTAGGGGGTGATTGCATAACTGATAGTTCATTGATAATTTTTACTGAAGATAAAGTTTTTTACATGGGTTATAAAGGCATTTCTATTTGATATTTTGGAGAATATTTTTTTAGTTTCAACAGGAAGAGAGTTCCAACATAGAATTGATTGATACTTGATTGACTTTATGCCATACTTGTGTGTTTGTTTTAAAGGCATAGAAAGACTACAATAAGATACAGACCTAAGTTTATAACTATGAACATCATTTGTGAATTTAAAATAGCTAGTGAAGCAGCTAGGCGTATTATGGTGGACAATGTCCCATACAAGAACACAGTTTGATAAGTAGATAAGTTCGTCAAGCTTTAAAATTTTAGAAAGATTATACAGTATGTCAGAACTAAAACTGTTAGGTTGAAAGTGAATTATTCTTAAAGATTTATTCTGGAGATTTATAAGGTTTTTTTTATAAATGGATGGACTTTGCCCCCATATCTGACAACCATAGCGTAGGTGGGAGTTAAAAATAGCATGCCAAATATTCACAAGGGTTTCGTAATTCACAAAATGCCTTATTTTGGTAAGCATTCCATTTGCTCGACTTAATTTGTTTGATATGGACTTAATTTGTTGAATGAACAAAAGATTTTCATCTAATAATATGCCCAGATATTTTATTTTATCTACAATATTTAGTTTTTGACCACTAATTCTAAAATTAAGTTTTTTGGTAATTTTTTTGCCTTGAGGTTTAAATAGAACTAATTCAGTTTTTTTGACATTCAAAGATATTTTGTTTGATCGCAGCTATTGAACCAGTGATGCCAGGCCATAATTTAGGTACTTATTTAGCTTTTTTAAAGACTTATCTACAATCAGAAGGTTAGTGTCATCAGCAAAATGATACACCTTTGAGTATTTAATACAAGTGTTTAAATCATTAATGTAGATAAGGAAAAGAAGCGGACCCAAAGTTGAACCCTGAGGAACACCTATAGATGTAAACTTAGTAGTGGATGAGATATTACCAATAGTAACACTTTGTGGACGATGGTTTAGATATGACTTAAACCAGTTTAGTGCAATTCCCCTTACACCATAATGATACAGTTTTGATAATAAAATTTCATGGTTGACAGTATCAAAAGCTTTTTGCAGGTCAACAAATACTCCACCAGCAAATTGCTTTTGATCCAAAGCCTCACGTATGGTTTCAGTTATATCTATGAGTGCTTGGTTAATAGAGTATTTCTTTCGGAATCCAAATTGCAGACTATATAAGCTATCTGATAGATTTAAAAAATTGAGCAGCCTGTTATACATAAATTTTTCAATTAGTTTACCTATATTTGAGAGTAAGGATATAGGCCGATAGTTACATGGATCTTGTTTACAGCCGCTTTTAAAAATTGGAACAACTTCTGCAACTTTAAATAAGTCAGGGAATATCCCTGATTGAAAAGATTGATTTATTATAATACTCAAGGGGAAGCTCAATTCTTGAGATGCTAAGGTCATTATTTTTGAAGGAATGCTATTGGGACCGGTGCTTTTTTTTGGATTCAAGAGGGAAATATAGTCATTTACTTCTTGAGGAGTAACTGGAGATATAAAAAAAGTATCAGGATTTTGATTTTTCAAATAGTGGCTGAAGTGAAATCTAGGAGGTATAATTTCTTTAGAAAGTTTATCTGCAATTGAAGAGAAGTAATCATTAAAAGTGTTTGCAATTATTTTCTTGTTAGTTATAGTTTTATTATTGATATTTAAACTATCTATATTATTGTTGATCTTTGATTTAATATAAATAATACTCCTTATTCCTTTCCAGGTATTTTTAAGGTTATTTAAGTTTTAAATTAAGAGAGTACTTTGAAAAACAATAAAAATATATTCGCAGCTTAACTATTTGTTTTTGTTCCTATTCCCGAAATATAAATAGTGACCCTCGTATATATATATATATATATATATATATATATATATATATATATATATATATATATATATATACATTAGGGTGATGCAAAATTTGTAGGTTCAAAACTTTAGTTGTCCTCAAGCTTGCCCTTGTTCTATATGACAATAGTAGTTATTGGGCAAAATTTGAATCAAATCGGATGATATTTAGGGGTTGCCATGTTATGTCACATTTTGGTATAAGGTTACAAAAAGTAAAAAAAATATTTTTTATTTTTACATTTTTTATATTATATTACTGAATTATTTATTATCAATTTCTTATTGATAATAAATACTAAATACTATTACTAGGCAATAATAAATCAATCATCTTCATCATTCAACAGTCATCTTCATCAGGGTAGACTTTGATGCAACTGGAAATTCCTTCCGGTGAAGATCAACCAATCTAAGAAGAAACTGCTTTTGGTTTTCATCTTTCGTAACGCTTGAGTTAAAGGATGTTATAAGTGCTATGCCTCGTTCCGCGCAATCGTTGACGACTTTCATTTGACGAACCTTGTGCTTCATTTCAAGATATGTTGAATCCATATCCCACTCTGAAGATTCTTTCATTAAAAATGATTCAGCTTTTTCTTTTCCATTTTTCAAAATTAGATCGAAAAGTTCTGCGGTGCGTTGTGTGACGAAGGAAGACAATGGGCTGTGACAATCGAATGTGGCAGCATCAAGTCTTTTGAGAGATTTCTGCCTTGGCTGTTGTTTCAGGTTGTTTGCCATGTCTCTCTTGGTGTTGTTGTCGACACGGGAATCGAAGAAAGCCAATCCTATTAGATGTTCAGAAAAATACCAGAGGTGGCGATGCAAAACTTTTGCTGCATTAATTGCAATTGTACGATTTGGATATTCTAGAATCCGTTGAAGAAGCTTGGCATCATTGAATGGTGCTCGTTCAGCTAACGGAGCTTCATTCCAAAATTGTCCGCATACAAATGCCACAAAAAGACTTATATCTGTTATTCCTTTCTTTTCCTTTGCAGTAATAACAAATTGATCCTGAAACAAATATATCTTTATACAATATATAGCTTTTGCCATCCAACGTGCATTGTGTGTTGCACCTGGAGCCCGAAACTTCACTTTGAACTCCGATGTTGTAGTTGATCCTCCAAGGAAAACAAGGCACAAATTCAAGAGTTCTAAGTAATCATCCCTGGGTTGTTGACCTTTAATTGCTTCACTATAATATACTACCATTTCTTCACGGAGTTTGAGAAAAAAATCGCAGTTGTAAAATTCTTTATTCCCTATAGTGAACACCTCCTTGTTGATTGCTGGCCATTGTTTCTGGAAACGGTTAAAAATTCCAACTTCAGGTCCTCCACTGGTTCCAAATGCAGTCGTGAAAATGGTGGAAAGCATGACTTCAAACATATGGTGCCTGCATGCTATCCATATAAGATTACGGTCAAGATTATGCTCCATTATTGTGCAGGCACCATTGTTCAACCCAGTGTTAGATGAAGTAGTGTCAAAAACCAGTCCCCGAACAAATTCTTTCAATTTCCAGTCTTTAAGAGCCTTCATGCAAGCATCAGCCTGTTGCTCACCTGTACCTCGATCAATCTTTGGAACGCCCAGCAATTTTTCCACCCCACCACCAGTCACAAGGATGGCAATTCTATCCACTTTTTTTTTACCACCAGTGATATCAGGTAAGAGCTTTCCATCCCAATGCAGAAGAAGTGGATCATCAGGAGAGAAATCAACCTTGTCAGCTGTAGTCACCGCTTCACGAACAGATCGCCTTTTTCTGCGGATTGTGCTGTACGACAATGATAAATCTTTTACCGAGTGACCAAGAGCCTGAGACACTGTTCCAACCACGAAGAGTGCACGGCGATCAGAAATATTAACACGATCAAGAGATGATACAACATTATTTGTTAGAACTTTTATCTTCTTTTTCGTTGAACCACTTGTGCTCAGTGTGCTGGAAGCGGAAGGAGTCTGATATTCATCATCATCCGAGGAACTAGAGCTACTTTCACTCACAATGTCAACTGCTGATGAAGAAGAAATGAGTTCTGTTTTTTCCATCAGTTCCGCTTGACTTCTTTGACGCCTCAATTCCATTTTAGTTTCTCGGACTCGTTTCCGTGCCTCCCTAGCTGTTAAATTCCGATCAATTCCTGCCATACTACAACTTAATGGATCTTCTTGCTGCTGACGTAAAAATGCTTTATCTTCATCGTTTTTCATAACTTCTGATGCATTCTTGGTTGAAATATCAAAAAGTTCTTCAAGGTCAGCGTGGAAAATTCCTTCTTTCATTTGACAGCTGTCCAATTTTGATCCTCGGTGTTTTTTCAGCAGCAGATATTCGTCATAAAGTTTTTTTAACTTTCTTTCCGCATTGTCAATTCTTTGAGTTGGAACTTTTCCTCTCTCCCATATAACAAGAACTGCTTCAATTGTTGCCCGAATACTTTTTTTCACTTCTTGTTTCTCTTCTATATGATGGAAGAGCAACCTCCGAAGAACATCCCCTCTTGAAGGAAGTCTGGCAGTCGACAGAGTTTGTGTAGGTTTACCAACAAGCCACACCTCAGCAGAAGATCTAGTGGTTGCCATATTATCAATTTCTAAATTATAAATAAATAAACAATGAAAAAACAAATTTGCGAAATTTGAGAAAATCACAAAATTTTACCAATGGTTAATTCATCTTATAAAACATGGCAACCCCTAAAATTGCTTCTTTTAGTCTAATTTTTGGTACACATGATCCTAGGTGATAAAGGAACACAGGCAACCTTGAGGAGAATGTTTTTTGTGACATTTTTTTTTTCTATTACAATCTGAATCACCCTAATATACATATATATATATAAATATATATATATATATAAATATATATATATATATTTATATATATATATATATATATATATATATATATATATATATATATATATATATATATATATTTATATATATATATATAAGGCCTTGTGTGTATATGTTAATACACACAAGGCTTATAAATATATATATATATATATATATATATATTATATATATATATAAGGCCTTGTGTGTATATGTTAATACACACAAGGCTTATAACTATATATATATATATATATATATATATATATATATATATATATATATATATATATATATATATATATATATATATATATTATATATATAATAAATATTGTATATATATTGTATATTATATATTTATATATATATAAATGTATATATATATATATATATATATATATATATATATATATATATATATATATATATATATATATATATATATATATATATATATTTATATATATATATATATGTATATATATATTAGGGGTATTCAAAAAAAGTGAATTTTCAAATCTAAAAAACCATACCCCTAAATTTGGGGCAAATGTATAAAAAATGAGCCTCGCAAAGTTTGAGCGCTGTCCGATCACTTCCCCCCCCCCCCCGCAAGTTAAAAATTTAGGGGAAAATTGACCGAAAAGTGGTAATTTTCGGTCGCCTTGAGGGAGGGGTAATTTTTTTTTTTTCAAATTTTTTTTTTCTGCTATATGTAAATAGGCCTATATTTTTGTTTAAAAATATATGGTTTTTTTCCTACTTATATATATATATATATATATATATATATATATATATATATATATATATATATATATATATATATATATATATAAGCCTTGCGTGTATTAACATATACACACAAGGCCTCTCTAACTATTCCCAAGACATACCAGAGGGAGCAACCAACTTCATTTTGCCAAAAAGAATGAACAGTTGTTGGTTGTGACCTCAGCAATGTTGTTTATCTATATTGAAAAAAGCACTATTTATCTATATTGAAAAATCAAAATGAGCAAGAATAAATAAAATTATAAATTTATATTCAAGTTTTATAACAGAAAAAAAAATTACAAATCTAATAATAATCAAGTTTAACTCTTTATCTTTTTTCGCATCACACCAAGTCCATCATTAAACTTAATCTTTGAAATTGTACCGGATTTTTGTTCTTGTGATCTGAATACAGATCAAACTTTGTCCACAGTTAGCAATCTGTTGTGCTTTTCAGTTTCATCAGAATATCTATGAATATACTGCCCCATCATACCTATTGACCGTTCTGAATGGTCATTTACAAAAATCAAAGTTTCAGCATATTTTTGAAAACTTTTGAAGCATGACTGAGTATGCCAATAGTTTGGTGGAAGTGAGAGCCAGTCTTGAACTTGTTGCTTATCAAGACCAATCATGTCAAAAATCAGGTAAGAAAAGATATCAACCAAGGTAGACAAGGATGGTGGTTTTTTCCCAATTTTTGTATTCATTTTATAAATTTCCGTGATATCTTGCTTTACTTTACTCTCAGGCTTATAATAGTCAGAGCTAGGCATATCAAATGACAGAATTGCTGATGCAACTTTTGCCTTCTCCTCTGATGCTAACTCATCATCTAGCAAAGCTAAAGGTATCATTGTTGAATCCAAATACCAACAGTGTTTATACTGAGAGTCTAATACAGCATCGACAGCTATTGGGTTTGTACATACCTTCTTGTACAGATGCATTTGATGTATGGCTGTAATGTCAAGAAAAAGAGCTTTGATGACATCCTCAGATTGTAGATACCATTTTGCATAAAAGCAAACAATAAATTCTGTAATAACCTTAATTTCAATTTTCAGTTTATCATTTTCCTGAACAAACGTACTCCTCTAGTTTTTGACGTAAGTTGATACTCCTTAATTAAGTTCATTACATCTAAGAACTGATCTTCATTAGTGGATGACGCTAGTGGAGGTACTCCAAGTAGGTAAATCTGTCCATTAATGTTAACTAAAACAGCCATTCTATCCCTCTTTAACATTTTTCCTTTGTTTAGCTTAAACAAGGTCTTCCCATCAAAATGAATTATACATGGATATGGAGATGCGTCTATGGCTGCTTTAACATCTTCTTTTGAAATTTTTGCCATGTTTTCATTTTCTTTTTTCATTTTTCTATATGCGGTAGACTGACTGCTTTTAACTTCTTTAAGATCAACACCTGATTGATATAGAATTGCATTTGTTACCTTTTGTAAAACATTTGGTGATATATCACAGGCTGTAAACGTAAGTGAAACATTACCAGCAAAAACATCTTTTGGAATTTTTGCAATTACTGTGTCTGGGTTTTCAGAGACTTCTATATGATACCAATCACCTGGCTCGAAATCAGATTCAATTGAAGAATCATCGCTTAGAATTGTGTCTATAAGTTTAACGTTGGGTACACCATCTCTCAAAATCTTAGGCTGTAAACGATTTTTCTTCCTGATGCTTTCTTTTGCCTAATTAACAGAAAAAATGTAGTTTTAGTTTTTAATTTTAAAATTAATGGAAAAAAGAATTAACAGAGCTTGAGAAAGAGCTATAGTAATTAATTAAAAGTATTGAATACCTTTTTTCTATATTTAATATCCTCTGAACCAATAACAAACTTTCTTTAATTTTCCTGATCTTCAAGAAATTTTAGATCTTCAATCTTGTCTTTTAGTGATCTTTTTTTATCTTTACTGATTGTGTCTTTGAGATTAGAATTACCAGCCCAAAAAAGTTTTTTTATTTTAATTTCAAACTCGTTTTGTTTAGCCAAATCACCACTATTTCCCCTTTTTGCATTTTTTTTCAAGTTGGAATAGGACTTATGCAATTTAAAAAGTTTTTTAACTAAACTTAAATCAGTTAACACATCAAATTCAGCTTTAATCCAGGGTCTCTTGATTTTAGACAAAATACATTCACAACAACTCTCCGAACATCTAGAAAATTTTTTTTTAGGGGGACAAGCAATAATACTTGATATTGATACAAATCGACATTGTTGGTTATATATTAAATGTTGCAGTATATCCAAGCCTGTTGGAAGTTGTACTACTGTGATCAAAAAGTAAGGTGAATTTTTAATTTAAACTTCCCGCCTTATTCGAATCGTCCAATCTTTTTTATTTTTAAGTTGGTAGGAATGTCATTAACATTTGCGTCAAATTACATGTCAAACTCATAATTATTTTTTTTTTGTTTATGCTTGTTTCTGAAGTACCAAAAGTGCATTCGGCGATTTTCACGATGTCTAATTTTGTTGAGCAAAGAAGTGCTATTAAATTTTGTTTGCGGAATGATATTTCTGCTGCTGAAACGTATCGAATGTTGCAAAAGGCCTTCAGTGAAGAGACTATGTCTCAAAAAAATGTTTACAAGTGGTACAAAGACTTCAAAGAAGGCCGAGAACGTGTTGATGACTTGGAACGCTCCGGACGACCATCGACTTCGATTGATGATCGCCACATCAACAAAATCAAAGAATTGGTGCTTGCAAATCGTCGGTTAACCATTCGAGACCTTGTTGACATGGTTGGAATATCATTTGGGTCGGTGCAAGCAATTTTGAAGGATCATTTGGGCCTCAGAAGACTCAAATCACGTTTGGTGCCGAAATTTCTCAATTTCATTGAAAAAGAGCGTCGCGTTAAAACGTGTGAAGCAATGCTTTCTGACTATCAAGACGTCTACAAACAAATTATTACTGGCGATGAGACTTGGGTCTTCGCATACGACCCTGAAACAACCGACCAATCGAGTGAATACCGTGAAAAAGGCGAGCCGAGACCGAAGCAACCACGTCAAAGTCGCTCAAAAATCAAGGTCATGTTGACTGTTTTCATTGATTATTGTGGTGTCGTGCACTACGAATTCCTTCCAACTGGCCAAACTGTCAACAAGGAATATTATTTAAGCGTTATGCGACGTTTGCGTGAAGCTATTCGCAAAAAGAGACCGGAATTATGGGCCAATAACTCTTGGATTTTGCACCACGATAATGCGCCTTCGCACACAGCACTGGTTCTTCGTGAGTTTTTCGCCAAAAACTCTACCCATGTTGCTCCACAACCACCGTATTCGCCCGACTTAGCACCGTGTGACTTCTGGCTGTTCCCAAAGCTCAGGAGACCACTCCGGGGAAATCGTTTTGAGTCCATTGAAGAGATCCAACGTGAATCGGCACGCGCATTGAAGACTATCCCTACCGAGGACTTTTCGGCATGCTTCGAAGACTGGAAAAAACGTTGGCAAAAGTTCTTTTGGGGCCGGGGGGGATTGTTTTGAGGGGGACGATACAGATTTGGAAGAATAAATAAATATTTTTCATTTTATAAAAAAATTCACCTTACTTTTTGATCACAGTAGTATATCTAAATAGAAAAATTTATATTTTATAAATAAAATAAATTTTTTAGCAATTAATGACTCATTATAACTCCAATATTAATAAAAATGTTTAACCCTGATATAGCTGGTTTTGCCTCTTTAATAATAAAAAGTTCCTTTTTCATTGACCTAAGTTGTGCTTCACTAATTTTTAATGTTTATTGTATGTACTAATCTGTATTTATTAGAAAAATTCAAAGTTTTAAACTATCAGAATTTACACGAAAATATATGTATATAACATTAGGCATAACAGAAAATATATTTTAAAAATTACCAATTTTCATGATTTTCATTATCACCAAACATAGATTTTTGAGAAGTATGGAAAAACCATATATTTTTAAACAAAATATAGGCCTATATATAGCAGAAAAAAAAAATTTGAAAAAAATAAAAAAATTGCCCCTCCCTCAAGACGCCCGAAAACGACCACTTTTCGGTCAATTTTCCCCTGAATTATTAGCTTGAGGGGGGGTCAAAAGTAAACGGACAGCGCTCAAACTTTGTAAGGCTCATTTTTTATATATTTGCCCCAAATTTAGGGGGTATGGTTTTTTAGATTTGAAAATTCACTTTTTTTGAATACCCCTAATATATATACATATATATATATATATATATATATATATATATATATATATATATATATATATATATATATATATATATATATATATATATATGTATATATAAGGTGTGGACTTAAAGTTGTCCACTGACTTTAGAGAGCTGTTGTTAATAAACCTCTATTCTAATGAAACTGGATTTTGCATTTCTAATAACTGTATTTATCAGCTCTTAGAAGCACATATAATTTTTTTCTTCTTAAAATTCGAAATGGTAAAAAAATCGGAAAGCGTGAGAAACGATATTATTTGTCTCTATAAAAGAAAATTTCCAACAACTGAAATTGTTAATTATTTAAAACATCACAGATGTGACCGCAAGTACCAAAAAATGTTTAAGGAAATTGTATATGAAATTTCACCAAAAAGAACTGGGAGAAAAAAGTGGTTTGTACTAAAAAATTCATAAAGGCTATTTGTGAAAGAATTAGACAAAACCTGCTCGATCAGAAAGATCAATTGCAAAAGAATTTGGAACCGATCCCAAAATTAATACAGACTTAAGATAATTATTTTTTTATAAGGTATGAAACCTTATAAAAAAACAAATATCTGCTGATCTGACAAACAGAAATAAGCTTGAGCGTGTTAAGAGATGTAAAATGATAAAGAAATGGCATGATGGCCCATAATAATTTTTTCTGAATATAAATTATTCGTGTTTGAGCGCCCCCTTAACAGACAAAATGACATAGTTAATGGAGTAAGTTTACAAGAGATCCCACGTAATATAAGAGCTATTCCTCGATATTAAAATGCATCATAAGTTATTGTTTTTGGTGCATTCTCCAAGAAAGGAAAACGCCCACTAAAATTTATTGATGAAGAAGTTAAAATCAACCAGCAGCTATACTTAAATGACATTTTGAAGTCTCATGTGAAACCTTATGCAGATAGAATATTTGTTGACCGTTTATATACCTTCAAGCAAGATTCAGCTCTGCACATAAAGAAAAAACCGTTCAAGTACGGTGAGACTTTTTACAAGAGAGTTCATACATGTATCAAAAAAACAGAGAAAGATTTGAAATCAATTAATTTTTTGCATTACTTATTAATATAACCAAAAAATATAGTTTTTTATGAATAAAAACAGTCCTTTAGTTTTCTAACACAAAAGCTATGGAACATTTGTAAGTCCCCACCTGTATATGTATGTATGTGTATATATATATATATATATATATATATATATATATATATATATATATATATATATATATATATATATATATATATATATATATATATATATTACTAATTTATTATTGCTCTGTTCTTTAAGAACGTTGAGCATACTAACATAATTTATATATATATTTAAATTCATCAGGAAGCTTCCGGATGAATCTACTGATTTACATATATATATATATATATATATATATATATATATATATATATATATATATATATATATATATATATATATATAATAAGAGAGAGAGGAAACTGGGATAAAACAGGGTACTTACGGAAAATTCCCTTTAAGAGTAAAAAAAGTTATAGAAATCAATACAAATTTACTTGAAAATAAAAGAATACAACATTGACAACATTGTAACAAAGCAAAAACATCATAGAATGTAAACTTTTTAGTTCATTGAACTTTTTGCCCCATGCTTTGGGCAAAATTGGGGTATCTGTACAATAAGACTAGCTAGTTGGCCAGAAGCGCTATTAGTGACGGATCCAGGAATTTATAGCGAGGTTTTAAAAAAGTAGCAAAAGTGCTCATATTATTCAGACCACTTGGTAATATGAGCACTTTAAATTAGCTAAAAAAATATAACATTAGTTAAGTAAAAAAATACCCACCTGACAATTAGAACTAATTTACGGAATATAATGATTCGTTGTTAACAAAACTTTTCAATGAAGATCAAATTTTAAGCCACTTTATTAAAACAATAATACTTTGTTTTACACAAAAGAAAATGTCAGTTTTTTTTTAAATTTATTTAGCCTTAGCCATTTACAAGTTCCGTGTTTTATAATATATATAAAAATGACAAATACACACACATATATAAACACATACATATGTATTTACACACATATATATATATATATATATATATATATATATATATATATATATATATATATATATATATATATATATATATATATATATATATATATATATATATATATACATACATGCGCATGTACAAATATACATATATACATACATGTGTACATAAATGCTGTAAATCTATATAACTACTTTTTCATAATATAATTGAATATAATGCATATAATTAAATACTTTAGTCTTTTCCAGACAAACAAAGTATGCATTAATTGATAATGTTGAAATAAAATAATTTTATAGACAGATTTAAAAATCATTCTCTGTTTGTTCATTATTTAAAAGTAATAGTTTTAGCTTATGTTTAAACTGTTCAAAAGTTGTAAGTGGGTTAATATGATTACTAATTATCTTTTTCCATACATTATTTATTGAGAACTTGGTAGACTCTTGGTAGTTTTGAGTTGAACAAAGTTGTTACTTCAATATTTAGTCATGTATTTGTGTAGAATTTTATTAAATAATGGTTTGAAGATATTTGGTATTGTATTATTATTAGTTTTATACATAAAAATTAGCAGATGATATTAGTTTGATAAAAATTAACAGATTGTCATTTTTTCAATTTTATTAACCCTTTTTGCGACTGAGTTAAAAACTATATCACTGCGCGTTAACCTTTTTGCGACTGAGTTAAAAACTATAGACTCCGCATCCCAGGTCAGCACCTGGGATGCGGAGTCCCAAAAGGACTCCGGCTCTATATCTCTACTTTTTCCAAGTCTGTAGTGTCCAGAAGCTCTAAACATGATTGTTGACTTATAATCTGCTATAAGGAAAAAGTTCATGAGATTTAATGAATTGAAACTTATTGTTTTTAAGCCCGGAGTCCTGGAGTCCCGGAGTCCTTGCCGCCATTATACCTAAGGACTCCGGGTTCAAAAAAACGATTGTTCCTCTAACCTAAAAGTCTTAATTTTTTTCCTATTTGTAGCCCATAAACTTATTTATATTTTTAGAGCTCCTGGATACCAAAAACTAGCATAAAGTAATCTTTTTGTGACTTTCAAATCCGGAGTCCTTTTTGGAACTCCGCATCCCTGCTGCTTACTGAATTAAAAGCTATATGACTGCGCGTAAAATAACGAACTAGGATCATGATCAATTAAAAGAGTATGAAATAAAAACTACCAGTCAGAATTTTACAAATAAGACCTTGTTTTTTTTTCAAAGAATTGGCTTTTAGAAAATAAAAAACTTAAAAATTTTTTTTATTGTCTTAGTAACGTGATCAAAATATATTATGTTGAAATTAAGAAAAATATATTGTTTCTTTATGTAACCTTAAACAAAGAAAAAATACGTAAACATATTGTTTTTGATATTAAATAAATGAGGCATCTATAGTTGTGATCAAACAATAAAAATCTCCACCAATATTATTGAAAAAATATCAAGGATCTCATTTATGACAGTTTATTTTAATCTATTTTTGTCATTTTTTAAAATTGATTTTTAAGCAATCTATAAATGCAATTAACAAACAGTTTGAAGCCTTAACATTAACAAATGCTATAAACCGCCAAACGGGTCACTCGTCACGAAAGGGTTAATTTAAACCTTTAAACAAAAAAATACAAATTTTTTGAATTTAAATTAAAGAAATGTATTTAATATTGTTAAAATATTAAAAGAATTAACTATGTTTTGTTTTTGTTTAAAAATAAATTAAAACCACTGTAATTTTAGGACATTAAACAAAGTAATTTCAATGAAAAACACTGGGTACTTTGAGCATGCTCATATTACAAAAAAATGGTATCTTCAATTAAAGTCAAAAATAAATGTTTCTATAGATTGTTTTAAAAAAAAAAATGGAACGGGTTTCTAGATAACATATTTTTCTTTATGAAAAATTAAATTTCATTATTTTAGCATCAAGATTAGGCGCCTCAGATTTATTTATGCGCGATGATAATATTTTAACGACGCTAAAAATTTTATAGCTTTTTATTTAAACGAGAGCCGCTTATTACTGCATATAAACTTACGCTAATTATAGGCTAATTAATAAACTGATTTCTGTTATCACCACTTAAAATTGATTCAAAAAATACAAAGTATTTTTCACTTTACTGCTTACATCTTAGAAACCTTTTAGTATGCTTATATTAACAAGGTACTCATATCTACCCTGCCCTCACCTGTAAAATTACCCTAATCTACCAGCGTTTAAAAATTATGATCATATAAAGTTTAACCCCCCCCCCTCAATTTGAGGGGGTTGTAACTTTTATATGGTCATAATTTTTGAACGCTGAGAGATAATACTATGAAACTTAAAAATTATCGATGAATATAAGTCTAGTTGAGAATAGTACAAAAATATTTCACCAACTTATTGCTCTCACGTTTGGGGCAGGTGTTGCAAAAATTTTAGGGCTTTTTTGTTCCCAGCCTCCAACCATCGCAATTTTTTGCAAACCCTCATTATTTGATATAAGTGTAAACATATAAATGTTTGGAGTTAGCTCCATGTCTGGAAGCTAGCTATCTCAAAAATCCAAAAATGCTGGATCCGCCACTGATATGAGTACCAAAAGAAAATCTCCCACGTAATAATAAATAGGCGCAAAGTTTATTTTTAGCCGCTGGCGCAAAATTCCTCGATACAACACTGTTTCAATATTATCATCAACAACATTTAAATTAGTTGGAATTAGTAATTAAGTTCAGTTTAAAAATCTTATCTTAAAAAAGATTTCATCATTTTTCATTTTAAAAACTAAACAATTTTAAAATATTAAACCAAATATGTCTCTGATACAATTATGCAATAATCTATCATAATGTAAAAAGCACGAGTGTATATTCTTAATATATAATTAGTAATGGATGGTTAGGAGCTAAAACGAATTAGTAAAAAATGAAATACTCGTTTGTATGTTATATGCCATCATCTTGACACAATTGCCACTTCATATCATTTAGCATTAAAATCTTCTGGAACTTGAAAGTTGTGATTTATTTAAAGATATGTAAGTTAAAAATTGATTTTGATTATGAGCAAGATGAGGTTTTGCACACAACTTTTGTAAAAGATGTTTTGTAAAAGATATTTTGCACACAAGTAAAGATTACAAGTCTAGTTTAGGTGTACTGTTTTGCAAACAGATTTTTCCGGAAATCCTGATATCTTAAATATTTTACAATCAGCACTAAGCTTATGCTTTATTGTTAAGTAGCTTATAAACCTGATTTCTGCTTGACTTATTGCAGTAATAGAAGTTTTGAATTGACAATATAAGAGATATATCTCCGTTACTATTTTAGAGACACTTAAAAAAGAGACAGCAAATGCACCATTCCAAGGCCGAAGCAAGAGTATCTGTAACCCTGGGTACACCTGTCGCACTGCACCTCTTTGTTTTGTAACCATGTTAACTAGTTTTTTAATTAATATTAATTTTCACAAAGGTATGTTAAAGTTACGCTACGCTGTTTTTTTTCTTAGCTTATTTAATAAAATTTAATCTATTGTATATTCCTATGACGTTATAATAAAATTTAATTTTAACATTTTAATTTTCACGTTTTTGTTTTAACAAATGTAAAAACGAGTTTACTTTCCACCAATATCATGTTTGATTGACTGAGTAGTACTTTTGATTGTACTTTACATGTTACATAATATAAAAAACCTTTTCCTAAAAATACATGATTAAACAAATATTAAAAATAAAATTTCATTGAATATAAATAAATGAAATACCATAAGTTAAATACCTGAATCACGCCCTCCATTAATTTTAATCAACACGCCCTCCATCAATTTTAACAATTTACTCTAAAGTACTCAAATACGAACCTTAAACAACTACCTAGTATTGAACTAGAATGGATTTATGATTTTGATGTGAATCTTAAAACAAACAAATCTCAAATTCTCTCAAAAAATCTCTCTAATTCTGAAACTGATGTTGTTGATTCGATGGGTAAAATCTAACTCTAATTTAACTTAGTTCAATTTTTAAATGAAATATAATTATTAATACAATTTAGTTTCATTAAATATTTTTGTTGCTATTTTAAACTTAAACATATTTGAGTGAATAGAATGATACCAAATAATGTTGTGGTATCATGCTTTACCAAAAATGGTGGAAGGTCCGGGTTTGTCACAACCAGACCGCCTTTATTGACAGACCCCAGCGTACTGTTTAGCCCAACATCAGGCCACCTGATGTTGTGCTTGAAGATGAAGTATTAAGAAGATGAAGAATTAAGAAGGTAATATTCTTGCCTAAAGACGGTCCAGTCCACTTAGATCAAAGGACTCAAATCAAGAAATTCTTGAGGACGCTGACGAGGAGAACTACAGCATTGAAGCAAAGGCTAGGTAATTAGAAATAAATAAAATTGAGAAAATTGGCTTTTATAAAAATTAAATTTTTTTATTTAACTAATCTTGTTTCTTCAGCGCTAAAATGAGGTCTTCTTAGACGAGCTATCCCATCCAATCACTGTTTAAGTCAGCCGCTAGTCCCATGCAGTTGAAAATGAATAGGTACCTCAAGTTAACAGATCCTCCTCCAAAATTCATTTCGGTTAAGGAATGGATACAGAAAAAAAAACAAGTTTAACTGTAATCCTCAAACGCCATCAGGCCAGATACTTTTTAAGGATAAGAGATGGAGCCATCAACCATTTGGGTTCAGCACATCGACCTTAATTAAACTTGTTTAAAAATTTGTAAAATTAAAGATAAACATTTTTTTTTTGTCACTTTTTCATTCAAGTTTTTTTATACAGTTTGTTTTTTAAAAGAAACTGTAATAAGACTTTTTGGTCTTATCACAGAGCACCGCCGCATAGCTATGTGATGGTGCTCTGTGATAAGGTAAAATCACGTAATCACTATAGCGATTAGCATTTAATTAGTTGGTTCCCAATTCAAACTTAATGGGCATCCCTTATGTGCTCGAGGGGGATTTATTTGATACATTGTCGTATAAAGAAAATCCGAGTACAGTACAAAAATAAAGTGCGCCATTCAAATTAAATTCTTTAAATTCTCTTTAGTTATGCAAGAATACCGTAAGTCTTAGTTTTTTTAAATAAAATTCAATAAAATTTCAACTTATTGTAATTTAGTGCAAATGCTAGCAATTTTTTGTGACTTTAGCCTTCATGAAAGCAAAATAGAGAAATTCTGTTCTTTTTCAAGTTTATTTTTCTCTGATCTGCGGCTAATAAACTTGTTAGAACAAACAAAAACAAATTGAGTGTGGTTATTCGGGTTGAAACTTTACGA
>NC_088922.1:7445000-7447500 GCF_038396675.1 Hydra vulgaris
AATAACGATGTTATGCTTTTTAGGAATGATTATTTCAACAAAGACAGATTCAAGTTCTTTGGATTTATATATGTTGAGATCTTTGCGAGGTTTATATGGAAACTTATTACTTATATATAAAAGAATATCTATCCAAAATAATATATATATATATCCGAAAAATAAGGCAGATATCTATCCAAAAGAGTATATATATATCCAAAAAATAAAACAGATCTATTTCAAGTAAACTTTTCCTCTTATTGTCAAAAGCAAAAAAAGTGTAGACCATACTCTTCTTATCATCTCAAAGAAACAGGTTAATACATTGTTAGACATATAAACCACTCCTACTTCCGTTGCTAAATTTGTTTTCCATGTAAACTCATATGCAGCTTGTAGTCTAAACAATATTATTTTCACAGTATTAATTCTTTTTTTTCTAGAACTCTCTTTAAACTACTCAATATGTACCTAACAGATTTTTGATTTTTTTTCTGCTTTAAAATGGCATCCTTGGTTCAAGATGTTCAAAATTTCTGAGATCAATCAATCTATTGTCCAATCAGTCTTCTTACTATTATTAGCTTAGTCTTTGAATCTTTAATTAACTTGTAATATTAAGTATAACAATTTTGACAATCAATATTGCAATAATGCTGACTTGTTAGCCATTTTAACAGAAAGCTTTTTCTGTGTGTTAGATGGAAGCAGTGTGGTAAGGGTTATTTCTATTGGCATATCAAAGGCTGTAATAAGGTCTAGCATGCTGATCTTCTTCATAAACTTAATTCATATGTGTTCAAATTATTAAATTATTATATTCTAATCGCAGTCTTAAGCTGTCCTTGGTAAACAACACCAAAGACAACTTAATTGCCTTTCTTCAATGTTCCATTCTTGATCTTATATTGCTCTCCGTCTTTATTAATGGTCTTCCTGATAATCTTACACCTTAGTTGTCTCAATTAGTTGATAACTCAACTATATACTCTAGTCTTGACAAAAATGTTACATTTTTTGATCGCTTTGAACAAGCTGTCTTGAATCTAATCTCTATGTGACATCTTAATCCTTGCAGTGGCTGGTGAATTTTAAGCCAAATAAAACTCAGTTGTTTTCTACTAATCGTTATTGCAATAGTTTTGATATTCCTTTAGTGATGAATATCAGTATTCTTATCAAATCATCTGTTTTAAAACAGTATGGCGTTAAAAGATGATTTAATATTTTGGTAAATATCTAGGTTATTATCTAAAGTTTATTCAAGATATGAACACAACTTGATTTGGCACTTGAAGATCCATTTTAATTAAAATTCTATGGCTAATCTCAATTCTAAATGAGTTAAAGCACAATGCAAAACATATTAAAAAAGATTATTTTAAATATAACTGAAACATTACAATATTGGAAATAATATAACTGTCCTGCATGCTTAGAATAGAATTGGTGTTCTAGGTATTTTACATCTTGAATTATTAATCACTACTGATCTCACTTAGAAACCACAGACAAAACATTGCAACTTCTTATCTATATAAAAGAACACAAAATAAATAAAATTAAATTTTTTTTTTATTATATATAATAATTATTTCTTAATAACAAAAACAAAATACAAAAATAAAAAATACATATTTTCAAAAAACATTTAATTGCATTTACAAATTGTAGATTAGCAATCTACAAAAATACTAATTATAGATGTAGTGTAATGTTTACCCACCACTCCCTCAACACATGTTTTGTCTTCTAATGGGGCCATTCTCCCAATAATAGAAAGAGGAATTTGCCCTCAAATAATGCCCTATGTGTCTTATAGGATGTGGGCCCCAATTTATTCTGCACTACGATGAAAAAGAATTGCAAGATAAATCTCAAATAAAAAAAATTATGATAAAAAAAGACATTAAATGTAAACACTACAAACCAATTTACCTGTTTGTTGCTATTGATTGATTTTTTTAATCTTAAAACTTAAATTCTAAAAAAATGGAATGGGACTTATTTATACTTAAAAGAACATCATCACTGATACTATAAGTATATAGTGACCATTTCCACAATGGTTTAACACATTTTCTATAAAAAAAGACGATTTAACAGACTTGGTAAGTCTATTAAAATGTCAGGTTTATAAAGATTGGAATAATTTATTACCTGACATTTTCTTTATTTATTAAAATTTTATTATTTAATTTTCTTAAAAAAGAATAATATAAAAGTAAGGTTTACCTATTAATAAATTACAGCTTATATGGTAACATCAAATTATTATATATGATAAAAATATATTATATATAATACAATATATGATATGATAAACGTTATATATGGTAAACATATTATATATAATATATTCAATATATGTTAAACATATTATATATCATACAACTAACATGTTTCAATCTTAAATATTGTTAAGCAGATGCGCAAGTAAACTCTATTGAAAAAGCTAATAGGATTCTCAATACAAGTCATTATTGATTCTAGTATCAACAAGATTATAAAAATATGT
>NC_088922.1:7452500-7527500 GCF_038396675.1 Hydra vulgaris
AAAAAATTTGTTGAAGAAAATTAGATAAGTGTTTTTACTAATATATATATATATATATATATATATATATATATATATATATATATATATATATATATATATATATATATATATATATATATATATATATATATATATATATATATATATATATATATATATATATATGTTTATTTATTTATCTAAAGTAAAAAATTTAAAATATCTAAACTTTAAGAACTAAAATATGGATCTTAGCTGTATAAGTTAGTTACTATAAGATACATTAGAATCATGATCCAGCTCAACTAAAAATGGAAATAAAAAAAATGAAAAAATTTAAATAGTTAACAATATGATGGGTGATAAAAAGAAAAGTTAACTTACTGATGACTTTATTTAAATTCACTATAATATTTAAATTCAATTTAAAATGAGCTAATGTTTTAAAATAAATAATAAATTAATGTATAGTTTTCATATCATCAAATGAAATTAGAAACTTCTTATTTGTAATTTCATTAAAAATATCATTTAAATAATTATAATGGATTTAAAATGTAACATACTTGGCTGCTAAATGTTATCATTATCTTCATATCTAAACAAAAAAATACAAACTGCAACTTCACAACAACATAGCAGCTAGTCAACCAAGTTTTATTTTAGAACAGCGCATAAGTAACTGTATAACTTTATCACAATAAGATAAATACAAACTATAAAATAAAGATAAATTATAAATTAAGACCTACAATTTGTGATTATCTATGACATTAATAAAAATGCAAATTAAAGTATTGCTATTTAATTTTAAACATTTTGAACAAAAAAAAAATTTGTTAAAACAAAAAAAAACACAAAAAAAAAAAACATGTAAAGTTTATAAAAGGTTCTTAAAAGTAAAATAAACTACTTTCTTAAAAGTAAAATCTGACTTTTGTTCCTATATAAACCACCAGAGAATAACACTGTACCTAATAATTAGGTTCATATTAAACATAATCAAACATCTAACATTAAGTTATTTAAAACCAACAAAAAATAAAAAACCACTTATTTTAAATAAGGTCATTACTAGCTTCTTTTAATTTAAACAGCCTGTAAATATTAGGAAAATACAGTTTCAATACATCAGCTACAAAATGGAACATGTTTCATTACTTAACGCGTTGAAAATATAAACTTTAGTAATTCCCAAGACAAATTTAAAAAATTGCACAAGGTACATACTAGTTATAAATAAATGTATATTTTTTAATTATATTATTTATGATAATGACAAAAGACAGAATAAGAGATACATCGGAGATTTGTAAAGCTTTAATAAGAAATACAGATAGAGATTTGAATATCTAACCCTGTGCATCAACAATACCTCTAGCAATTTTAAAAATAGATATCTTAATTGGCTCATAAACAAATGAAACAGACTTTAATACTATTTTGATTATTTTTTAATTGTCATTGTTGTCCATTCGGTTCAGAATGTTTTAAATGGGGGAGTAATCTAAGAGTTGTAAACACCTAACTTTACTTATTACCTTGATATTATGTAATTTTAAAACTTTCATTTATTATAAAACAATGCTAATAAGATATTATCTTTTAAATATAAAATTCCGATTTTCAATTATGTTTAATTAAAAAAAAGGTTCAAATCCTCAGCTTGCTTTTTTTAAATCTTTTTATTTAAAAAAAATGAAAAACAAAACAATTTTATGATTCTATAGATATTGTATGTATATATTGTATACCCCTTTCCCTTGCGCAAACTCCACTTGTAAACTACTTGAAAAGTAAAACTGGAAACCTTAAAATGAACTTTAAGATTTACATATTTTAAATTTACATTAGTTAGATATAGCCACATTTTCTAATAAAAAAAGTGCTGAATAACTTTTCTCGCCATTAACTCAGCTTTAATGGCTGCCGTGAGTTCTGTATCAAACATGCACAAATAGGTAATGGCATCATTAAGTTGAATATTATTATATAACAGATGTATAGAGTTATTTAAGCATATATATTTGTTTTTTTAATTAAATATCATTTTTTTTGTCTAACTTTTTTCTACTTGAAAATCAATCAATATATTCAACACAATGAATATATATTATATACAATATTATATACAATGTTATATGTTATACTGATATTATATACAATGTATATAATATCAGTATATTAGCATCAAAATATTAAAAGAAATTTTTTTTAGATATCCATAACTCTCTTGAGTATGATAATGTTAGTATTCCTAATGTGGCAGACATGCTATTTGAACGTTGTACTAACTCTAGTTGGGTAGTTGTGTTTAAAGCTTTAGTTGTTTTTCACAATTTAATGGCAAATGCTAACGAAGTAAGTATTAATTTATTTTGGCTTACAATACTGTATTCGTTTTTACTTTGTTATATGTTAATTTTAATGAGTTAAGATTATGAAATACCCATTAGCGTAATACTACATGCCCACCTGATGATTTTTTCTGTGTTTTTCCCACTAATTTACCTTCCACTTTCACAGCCATGTTTTCTTATGTCATTCCTCAGTGCTATTTTTCTTTTTATTTAACAAATTTTAAAAAAATGACAAACATAAGTTTAAACTAAATTATTCTTGTTAAACTTAAATAGTAAATGTATTAAGCAAACATTGTTTTTTTTCTTCACAAAACTTGGTTGTTAAAATAAGCCTCACTTTATTTAAGAGACTTACTTTTTTGTACTAAAATCAACATGCTGTTTTACTTTGTTAAGCGTAAAAAATATGCCATAGTTTCATGAATAAGTCATGAACAAAATCCATCAATATTAAAAAAAAAAAAGTTAATGTAAATTTTACTATAAGTAAGCCTATATTATTTTTTGCTATGTCTATACTTTGCTCTGAATGACCTTAATTTGTCAGACAATTTATTTAAGTTTTGTTGACCAAAATCAAAATTTAAATAAATTCTAAAAAAAAATGATAAAAAATTTGTTCATGTTTTATAGATTTTAAATCAAAAGTAATAATTAAAAAACATAACAATCCATAAAGAATTTTGTTGCAAAGCATAAGCAATGAAAATTCCAGTTTGTAGGTTAGAGTTTTTTTTATCATAATTATTATATAAATTGTAAAAGACATTCTGTGGTGTTCATGAAAAAAAAAAGACTATATATATATATATATATATATATATAGTCTTTTTTTCTTTTTTACAATCAAGAAGCATTGATTTTAACAGTGGTATAGCAATATATTTCTGCTGCTATCTAAACCAGATCTATTGCTATTGAAAGCAGTTTGAAATAAATGATTTTTTAGCTGATCTCATTTACATATTTTAATAACTTCCCTTTTAGATACTGGTATGTATCTAATAAGCACTAGTGAATAGTTTTTTCATAAACTAAATAGAGAATAGCGAATAGTAAATTTTTAAACTTTTTTAATAAATATTTGCCATCAGTCTAAAATTTTATTCAACCAAATAATACTGAATACTAGTATTTGTTTAAATTTGGTGAACAAATTTCAATATGTACACATATTCGTCAAACATGTGTATATATATTTAATGTATATGCATATTTAAATATATTTAATTTATTATATTATTATACAAATATTTTTAATATTTAATTTATTATATTATTATATTTGAAATAAAAACATTCCAGTCTATTAAGTTGTATTTTTTGCTTAAGTAAAGTGGTTTTTTCAAAAATGATAAAATTTAATTAGTTTCCTCAATTAAATTAAAAGTCTCTTGGTTATGAGCTGGATAATTAGTGTTCTATAAATAGTCTACTAGCATTAAACATTAATATAATATCAAATAACATTGAGATAATAAGACTTATTAAACAAGAATTTTACCACTGCACTTACTCTATTTAAACTTTTTATTATATATATATATATATATATATATATATATATATATATATATATATATATATATATATATATATATATATATATACATATATAAAGATGTTTCCTTACTTTTACTTTAAAGCAAACGTTACTTTACTTTAAAGCAAAAAAATTAAAAGTTACTAAAATTTAAAACGCGTTTTCAACGACTTAAAAAAAAACCGTACTAATACTTTCTTCAATAGCGTTACTTTTAAGTTTAATAATTAAGTATGCAACTGAAGCAAGTAATTATGTTTTAGCATGGTTTTTACATACGTTTACAAAAACATGTGAAATTTTAGTTGAAATGAATGCATTTGCAATAACTTTAAAAGAAACCATGCTAAAACATTGCTTTCTTCAAAAGCGTACTTTTTTTAAATGTTCTTATTATCGTTAAGGTAAAGTAATGTTTGCTTTACCTTTTTAAAGTTTTGAAAAAATTTTTTAAGTTTTGCAGAAATATATATAATTTAATAAAGTATATAGAACTATTATATTTATCAGGGCTTGTGATGAAGAAAATTGTCAAGCGTGTTATATCGCGCTCGTAAAATTAGAATATGTTTTCATCGAGCGTGATTATGTGCGCTTGAGATAACGTCGGCGAGCGCAATCATGAAAATTCCTAAAGGCGATGCTCATAAAAAGCTTTTTTTTTATATACCTTTTTTTATTTATTACATAATTTTTTCGTCAAAAAATATTTGAATTAGTATCACACTTATGAAACTACTTCAACGAAAGAGATTTTTATACTTCCAAACTTCTTGTATATTGTCAGATCGCGATTTTATTTTTAACTATTTATGTTATAAAAAAATAATATCAAACAAAAACGCAACTTCTTATTGATTTAGTATTGAAGTATAATTTAGTGACTTAGTTTTGCTTCGTTGTTTTGATATATGTATTTTAAAATGTTACTCTGTAAACTTAATTAATGGTTAATGGTTTTTATATTTCTTGATATTTTTTATTTAAATTAATTATTTTATTTTTTTCTGAAATTTCTTTTTTAAATTACGTTTTTTTATCTTAAAAATATAACACAAGAATAATTTGAAATAATAATAAATAAGAATAATAACTTTTCATTTAATAAATATTGACATCATTACTTAGTTTTCTTTTCCAATGTCCTTAATTGCGAACATTCTAAACAACAGAATCGTTTTAAATTTGAGTTAAAATAAATAATAGTTAATAAAAAATCTATACTATGAACAAAAACTAATTTTAAATACCGTTTACGGGCACGTTTTACGAGCTGAGCGGGATCGCGCTCGCTTCATCACAAGCCCTGATTTATTATAGTTTTCATTTTTTACTTTGTGTTTAACAATACCACTGATATGATATTTTATTTTTAAATACTTAATATTATAAATATAATAATATCATATTAAGTATTTAATAATAACTTAATATAATAACTTATTAAATGCTAGTGTTAAAAATTTCCGGAAATTTTCAAGTCTGTAAATTTTTCGGAAACTTTGGAAGTTTTTAAATAATTGCGTGCAAATATATTTTTTGTAATTTTATATTTTTTGTATTGTTTACTATTACCTTACTTTTTTAATGAGGAATAATTACATTAACTAATATAATTTTAGAAAACATAAATATTTTTCCTTAAAATTTATTAACAAAAAAATTATGTGAAAAAATGCTAAAGACTCTTAAAAAAATTTCAATAGAATGTTATTCAGCAAAAATACACAAAATACTTATTTTTATTACAATTGAATAACATTTTAAAAATCTCTATGAAAATACGCTTCTTTTGAGACCCAGGTTGACATACTTTTGAATAACTTTTTTTTCGACAATATTAGGGACTTTACCCTAAATACTTAAGATTTGAACCTAAATATCTTTACAACTTGACGTGATGGTAAAAAAAGAGTTACATATTTGAAATCAAAATGAGAAATGCTATACAAAAAACAAATTGTTTGCTTGGCACCAGAAAATTTTTTTTTTTTTGTTGACCTGTGTATTTTATGAACGAAATGAGGTATCATCCTGAAATTTTGTACATAGACAATCTTTCACATAACGGATACAAATTTCAAATTGAAAATTTTTTTGACCACCTTAATTATATGTAAATTAGATAATAAAGGCATATATTTTGGGGTATTTCAAAAAAATATCAAAATGGTGATGTCACCTTGATAATTTTTTTGAGACATTGTTATAACTTACAATATAGGTATCAAACATTGCTATTAATAAAAAATATATTACTGCATTTTTCAACTTGTCTAAATGTAGCCTTTTAAATAAAGCTGAGTCAGCATAAAATTTTTTGCTAACTTATTTATGATAAAGTTAGCTATGTCTTAATTTTATGTTGTAAAAAGTTATTGTTAAAGTCTTTGTGAGGGAAATAATAAATTTATACTTTTTTTTTTTTTCTTTTTTTTTTTTTTTGTGTGTTAAAAACATAAAGAGAAGTGACTAGGAGAATTTTGTAGCCAAATTGTGACAATTACACATACTCACATAAAGTTGGATCTTAACTAAATTTGAAAAAATAACATACAAATATAAAAATAATAATGCATTAAAAATTTTTCTATAAATCTTTATTATTTTTTTCAATAATTTTTTCTAACTCAGTTTCTGAAATTTTATATATGCGACCATTTGTTGTAGATGGCGGATAAATGGTACACAAAACATGGTTTGATGGGACCCAACACATATCTTCCCATGTAGGCCATAAAAAACTTGGGCTGGGACCATGTGGATGCATAAATTAAATTTTATAATCTCCTTCTCTTTTTTGTTATAATTGCAATCCACCAAAAATTGTCATAATTGCAAGCTACATAATCCATATGATTATAAATAACCTGCTGCACAACCAGCTCATTTGGTATCTGCACAAGGTTAAATGTCTAAAAATCAGTTTGTTGACTCATCCTCTTAAAATAAATTGTACATTTATTAATTGGTATAAGATGGTGGAAGCATCTTGTTCCTGGCAAAATTCTTCCCATAGTAAACCTTGGTTGTAATGGTGATCGATATTATTGATTGAAAATTGATTTTTTGATTCAATATTAGTCTTTTTTGCATGTGTTACCTGTACCCTATACTCACAAAATCTTTTTTTCCAGGAATCATTCATGTGTACTCGTCACTTTGATAAAAGCTATGAACTAGATGGTTTCATAGGAAAGTGACTTCCTTTTTTTTATGATGGTTTATACAAAATTCCATGTTTTTTTTTTTTAGCTTTTCTAGCTTCTCGTATAAGATAAATAGGTACATTAAAAAATTCTGCAGATTTTGGAAGTGACCATGATTCTGGAGTTAATGTTAATATCTGTATTTATGCGGAGTATATCACATTTTTTAGCTTATCTTTTAATTCATTTAAAAGTGAGTTTATATCGTCAATTTTATGGTGATCAAATGAAGAAGTTAGTGGTGTACAAGATGATGTCAATCTAATCATAGGATCAATATTATAAACTTCATTTATTTTGTTTGTTGTTGCTTCAGTTATTTGATCAAATTTTCTTTTGGCAGCTGGTAACCGTTGGTGTTTTGGCACTGATTTAAGCTTAATAGGTGACACACCTATAGATTGAAGACTTTCATTGAGAGCTGAGCGTTGTTCATGTTCAGACTCAACCCTGCTATAGCATTGATCATTTGATTCTAATTTTTTATTTATACTCTGTACCCTTTTGTAATAACTACTGCATAATTTCCACCCAGGTACAACAGGAATATCTTGTATTTTAAGAGTTATTGCTATTGATAGCAATATCTTCACATTTCCTATATAAAAAAAAGAAGCAATAGTTTCTAAAAACTAATATCAACTAAGCATCATTGTAAAGAACATATTAGTATATTTATTAATTTATAAAACAATTAAATTTTAAATTTAAAAAAATATTTGAATTTTCTCCTTAAAAAAGCATTTAGTTGTCTTATTATTTCTTTAGTTTATTTAATTACTATTCAAACCTCTAATAATCAAAATAGTATCAAAATTACCTTTTACCTTTTTCTTTTGATTTCCATGTTTTTTAAATAGATTACAGCATTTCTGAGATTTTCTTTCAAATGCAACTCCAAAGTATTCTCTATGATAATAGCAAACTGTCGTAAAAAAATTTCCATAATCAAGTAAACCAGCTTTCAATAAAAAATCGTGTTTTTCATCACTTGAAAATGTTGATAGGTCTAAAAGACCTTGTCTTCTTGTTAAACCTTGCTTGTGACTGTATCTTGCTTGTGACTGTATACACACACATATATATATATATATATATATATATATATATATATATATATATATATATATATATATATATATATATATATATATATATATATATATAATGGTTGAGGTTATTGAAGATGAAAATGTTTTATCGAACAAGAGAAAAATAAAAGCTTTTTGCACTGACAATGTATCGGCCATGGTGGCTGTTTGGAAATTGATAGAAAGTAAATATGATCGGATGTCAAAATATGGCTGTTTTTCTCATGGTCTAAATTTGTTAGCTTGTGACCTAGTAAAGAGGAACAACATAATTTCTAAAACACCTAAGCAAAATAAACAAATAAAGTTTTTCAAAAACAAGCATGTTCTAAAGAGTATCCTTGAGCATTGTAGCCTACATGCTCTGAAAAAAAATTTGATAATAATTCTTCCTGTTGTAACTATATGGTCATCTCAGTTTTCAATGTTACAACGCAATCTGCGTCTTTGTGACTCATTGTGATTGGCAGTAATTAATGAGAAAGCACAAGAACATATTGAATAACACAACAACAAAAAAAGGAATTAACCTTAAAGAATTAGTGTTAAATAAATTTTTTTGGAAAAAGACAGAATTAGCTTACAAACTTCTGAAACCTGTATCAGAGGCTATTCTTGAATCAGAGGTTGATACAGCATCAGTTTCTATTGTATCACAAGTCTACTCATATGTCACAGCTGAGATATCTGATGTGTTGTAAAACTCAGCACTGCTGACTTTACAAGAAAAAGAGAATACCACTACTTGTGTTAAAAAACGTGATGATTTTGTCATAAAACCTATACATTTTGCAGCTAATTTGCTTGATCCAAGATTTTTTGGTCAGGATTTGAATCATTCAGATACGATTTTAGCTGAGCAGCATATATTCAGAATAGCTGAAAATGAAACTAGCTGCTGATGTTATATTGGATGAATTAATCAATTTTAAAGCTTGTAGTGAAATATTTAGCCAGGATAGTCGCAGCTATATTTGGAAGCTGAGTGTGGAGTGTAATCCAGTTATATGGTGGAAAGCATATGCACCAACAACATTATTGGCGAGAGTAGCATTAATAATGTCTTGCAACTGCAGCATTGCATCTGCTGAGTGTGCAAACAAAGAGTTTTCATTGCAAAAATCTAAAAAACGAAATCGTTTAACCGATACAAGAGCATCAAAGTTATTATTATTGCTTACAATTTGAAATTACAGAATAGATTAGTTAAACTTAATTCTAAAAAGAAAAAACCTTTATGTTTACAAAAGAAAAAGGTTGGTGGTAAAAACAATATAAGTCATAGCTCCTTATCACTCAATGATAATGATAATGAATATGACAGTGAATATTTAAGTGATGATAGTATTGATTTTCACACGGCTAAGCATTAGCATTTGCAAAGGCCTATCATTATATTATGACAGAATAGCTGTAGCATAATTATTAAAATAATAATAAAAAATACATTTAATAATATGCAGGAAAATTATTTTTCAGTAAATTTAAAAATTAAAAACAAATCTTTCCAAAACTTTGCTTGTGGTTTTTCACTCTTATATATTTTTGCATAAAATAAAATAAAATTACTTAACTATAAATGGATTAGGTGTATAATTCTTTGCAATTTTGTTTATTATCTAATCATAGAGTAGTAAATTAAATAAATTTTTTTTTGAAAATTTCCGTAAATTTTGATAAAATTTTCCCGGAAATTTTCATCACTATTAAATACTTAATATTATGTTATTTTAAAATGCTTTAAAAAAGAAATGTCAAAACAAATTTTTTTAAATTTTTTAGTTTCCTGTTATTTCAATTTCTTCAAGTTTATACGTTTTTTTAGTAAATAAATTTACCTAACTAAAATGAGAAAAATTCACTATTTTGTATTAATGGATTAGGTCGAGGTTGTCACATGATTATAATTTAGTAAAAACCGTGAATTGTTCTGAAAATGTAAATATTAGAAAAACCTTTTATTTAAAAAAATTGTTTGAATTTTTTTTTTACATTCGAGTTTAATTAACAATGAAAACATTTTTTACGCTGTTTTTTATTTCTCAATTGAGCTTCAGTAGATAATAAGTTATTGTAAATTAGTAAGTAACTCCTTTAGTAAAATGTTTTAAGCATTGTTGAATGGATAATTTGTGATAACATTGTATGTTTATAATTTAGTAAATTTAAAATAATTAAAGTTTACTAAGTTAAAACCATATTTTAACAGTAGACAAAGTAAACATGATAGTTCGTAGAGCACTAAAGAAGAACTAAAGAAATTGAATAATAACTAAATTTAAATTGTTTGTAATACGTAATATTTGCAGTTAAACATGAAAAATAACTCTACCATCATGAAACAATAAAAGTAAAGTTATAAAAACAAACAAAAAATAACAAAAAATAAAATCAAAAAAAGAACTTAGTAAAATGTTAATTTTTTATAATTATGATCCTTTTAATTAAAAACAATGTTTTCTTGGACAGAGGACACATCAATAAAGAGCATGCATAGTGAAAAATTGATGTTTAAGTTCCTTCATATTGTAAGTACTTATTAGATACCTATGAATACTTAATTCATTAATAACTGTTGATTATTATGAAAATTATTAACTGCAATTTAAAGTATTCTTTAAGTCTTTAATGACAATATATTATTTTAACACGGAGAATCATAAACACTGTCATGGCAGCTCTTAAAACATTTTAATATTTTGCATGTTCTGCTGACTCGAATTTTGATGGTGTTTAGTGTAAAAACAAAATGTATAACTTTTCAACAAAACTTTTTTATAAACATAACTTAATATTAATTTAAATTAATTTTAAAAGAAAAAAAAAGGTATTTTTTAACAAATTTATTAATTTAAATACAAAATTTCAAAAATAGATCAATTAAGTATACATATTTAACTAAAAACATTCAAATATCTCTTCTATTTTAGAAGTAGTTAAGTATTTTTCACTGCTCACTCTAACTTCTCTAACTTAGAAACTAAAAAAACAACAAAAAGCAAACAAATTTTTTAAGAAGTAAATTTGAAAGATTCTTTAAAAGTAAATTTAACTTTATAAAATCTAACCTGAATATCACCACTAGACAGTAATACTGTACTAAATAATTAGATTCATTTAAAACATGATTGAATATCTAACAAAAACAATAAATAACAACTTACTTATTTCTAAAATAAGTTCATCTTCCACTTCTATAAAATTAACAGCTTGTCGATATACAATTTCAATACATAGCCTACAAAACAGAATATGTTTTGTTAACTAAAATATTAAAAAATTAAACTTTAGTAACTTTAAAAACAGAATAAAAAATTACGAAATATACATACTATTTATAAGTAAAAGTATATTCAATAGTTATAATATTTATGATAATGATAAAAGAGAGATTCAAAGATATTTCAGAGATTTATGAAAGTTAATAAGAAATTCAAATAATTACCGCATGCTTATCTACAACTTGTGCATTATAAGTTAAAGGCTTCCGAGTTGACTCTTCCAATACTATACGGACTATATCTAAACTTCCTTATTACCTTTATATTGGGTAATTTTGATAATTTCTTATTTTTAAATAAAATAAATTTAATAAAATGATTTGTTTTAAATATGAAATTAGAATTTTTAAATATGTTCGTAATAAAAACACACTTTTTAAAACCCCTTACTGGTTTTAAAAAGTTGAGGTTGCCGTGTGCCTAGTTTTGCTTTTTTTTTTTTAGTTTTGTTATTTAAAATGAGGTATAAAACAATTTTATAGTTAATTTTATAGTTTATTGTGTTCTCAATATATATACATATTACAGTCCCCTTTCCTTAAGAGAACTAAACTTATTTGCAGAAAACTTGAAAAGTAAATTGTAAACCTTTAAGAAACTTTACTTTTTCCATATCTTTAAATTTATATGATATTTGCATAGACTTTCTTATGAAATTTTCTTATAAAATTTTTTTATGAAATTTTCTTATAAAAAGTGTTGAGAGACTCTCACTATTATCCTGGATTCAATGATGCCAGGGGTTTCATGCAAACACGCACAAATGAGCTTTAGTACCACTACTAAGTTTAGGAATAATATATAGTGATTAGAAGTAATTTGTAAAAATGTTTTGCGTGACTTTAATAAAATGTTTCAAAAGATAGGTTTTAAAAGTTATTTGTTTAAAATGCAATTAAAAACATCACACAAAATAATTTTCGCTTTGAGTTTGAGTTTTTTAAGTTTTATTTTGAAGCTTAAATATTTTCTTTATTGTAAAAAATTTTTTTAGTTTTTTTGTTTTTTTTTCTAATTTAAATTAACTTAGCCTTTCTTTTTTCAGCTCATTTTTAAAATGTTTAAATCATCAAAAACAGTTTAACAGTTATAGCTAAGCTGTTAAGAAAAAAATCACTTGTATGGTCAGCAGTAGCATTTGATCGCTCGCCATTCCTGTCCAAGCCTGCAGTAGTGTGCTGGCCCCAGAGACTATGCTGGAATTCCACATGAGCTTAATATATTCTTTAAATGATCAAAGAATAGTTTTTCATTGACTTTATTTATATTTTTGCAAGTTAAATTATTTAATTATTGGATGTCTTCAGCATGTTTTTGGAGAATGGCTTCAGGTTGGAGATAATGATGGAAATAAAGAGAATGAACAGAATTGGGCCAAGAATACTACCTTGAAGTACACTGGCTTCAATACATTGTTTTAATTCTATGATGGCGGTTAGATTAGTAAGCTGTAATCCAGGAAGTGAGCCAGCTAGGTAGAATATTCATTAATTATAGCAATAATTTTTCATGACTGACAAGATCAAATGCTTTTGCAAAATCAAAGAATATTTCAAAAATTGATTTATTATCTTTAGCATGACTGCAGTCCTCTATAATTTGAATAGTATTTGAATTATAGTCAGGTCAGGATCAGGATCATCATGATCACCCTGCTACTGGTATCGTGTAACCCAGTGCTACCTGCCCCATGCCCTGCTGCCTTGTAAGATTTGCTTTTAATAAACCCACAGAATCTACAAAAATATAACAGGCTTGCTTCTTACAGTGTACCAGGTAATATCTTTAAGACTATTGAATCCTTCCTTACCAATTATAGTACAAAAGTTATCTTTGATGCACTCTTCTTTATTTCCTGTAACTTAAGGGGTTCTTCAAGGTTCTATCTATGGCCCTATACTTTTTTAAATTTACATTAATGATTTCCCTGAAATTCTCATGTCTAAAGTGGCATTGTTCACTGACGATATTACCATTTATTCTTGTCTTGTTAAGAAGCCAACTCTCTCTGATTGCTTGGAGGGAGCATTTGAGCTTGAGGGTCTCACTTTTGCTACATCATAAGGCCCTTAGTGGCTGGTGAACTTTAACTCAAATAAAACTTAATTTTTTTGTACTAATTGATATTGTAACAATCTAGATCTTTCTATATTTATGAGTGGTAATGTACTTGATGAATCTACCCTTTGTCTTCTAGGATTAACTCTTACTTCCAATTTTTTTTGGAAACCATATATTAAATCCATTGCAAAATTAGTATCTGCTAATGTTGCATCTCTTTATTGTTCTCGCCACTTCTTTTACTCCAAATTTCTTTCTTTATTGTTATAAATCTCAACTCTGTCCTTGTATGGAATACTGTTTGCACATCTGGAGAAGATCTTTGAATGATGCTTTTTCTCTTTTAGACAAGGTGCAAAAACGCATTATAAACATAATTGAACCTGCACTTGCAGCCTACCTTCAACCATTGTCATATCCAAGTAATGTTGCTTCTCGTTCTTTTTTCTATAAATACTTAAATGGGCGCTGCTCTAAAGGGCTAGTGTCTCTTGTGCCATCTATTAAAGTTCATTCTCATGTTACTTATCATTTATCCAAGTTTCATCCTTTTACTGTGACTTTATAAACTTCATCTTTGCTTTATAAACTTCATCTTTTCTCTTCCAGTAACTTCTGACTCTAATGGTGGTTGCTTGCAGCCTTGTTGGAAGTGATGTTTTAAAAAAAAACTCCGAAACAAACTTGTTTTAAAAAAAAAACACCGAAACAAACGATCCTTGACAAACAAGGTGCGTTTAGGCTCACATTTTTAACCACCAGATTATTTAATTGCTATGTAGCCAATTGAAATGATGCCTTAAGTTTTTTTATGCAATCAAAGTTATAAAAAAAATTTCTTTTCTAAAAAGTTTTCTATTTTTTTAAAAAGAAAAAAAAAATTATCTATTATAATATCAATCAAATAATAATTGCTATTATTAGAATTAATCAAATAATAAGTGCTATTTGTAAAGATTACACGTAAAAAGTTGTCTAAAAAAGATGATTTCAGTATGAAACTTATTTTAAATGATGAAAGAAAAAAAAAAGAATCTGATTCATGATTTTGTATTTTTGTACAATACCATTCAAGGATTATCATTTTCCGGATGTTTCTGGAATTCCAGATATTTTTTTTATCTTTAAGTTTTTCCGGATATCCAAAACATTTTCTATGCATTCAAGTTTAGGTATAAATTTTTTTAATATATTTGTTTTTTAGGCTTTTTCACTCAGCACTCAGAAAAATAAAGAAAAGTTTGAAAATAAAAAATAGAAACAACTCAGCTAAAAACAAAGTTATAAGGAAAATAAGGGCAAAATATATTCCAAATATTTTACCCAAACAATTTTCTGGATTTTTCAAATATGACCTGGATGATCTATGTACCATTAAATTTAACTAGTATAACTTTTTTGGTTTTATTTAAATAAGTACTTTTTCTGGAACAAAAGTGAAAAAATTAAAGAATTTCTAGTTTTACAAGTTATCAGGCAATTTTTTATTTCAAATAAAATTTGGTTAATTTAATTATAATTTAATTGTATTTAATTGTATTTAATTTAATTTAATTTGGTTAATTTTAAATTAATTGTAAATCATTAAAATTTTGATAGTTCTTGAATTATCTTTTTTTTAGTTACTTAACATATTAATATTTTTCAACACAAAATATTGTTTTAACTGCCAAAATATTGCAATTAACCCTCTGGCTATAAAAATTATCATTTTTAAATTTTTCTACATTCTCAAAAATTATCCATTATTTTTTCTAGGTTCTCCTTTATATCTGAACCTTGTTTTAAGCAATAATGTCAATGCTGATAAATGATATCCTTTCTAGTTCCAACCATCTACCAACCATTTTAAAACAATTACCAACTTTAATTAAACATAGGCTATCTAAAATTATGGGTATGAAAACACTGCTCTTATTTATAAAGATGTATTAGAAAAGTTTAGATTTTACAACTAACTCCAATATCATCCAACTATAAACCCTCCTAATGCTAATAAAAAAAAAAAAGAAATATATGGTTTAATCCTCTTTTCAGCAAAAATGTTGTAACCAAAATAAAGTCATCTTTTCTTAAACTTAATTGACATTTTCCATTACGTCATAAGCTCCACAAAGTTTTAAACAGAAATTTAATTAATGTTGATTAAAGCTGTATGCCAAATATTTGAACCATTGTTAATTCACACAACCATCAAATTTTACACAACAAACTGCAGCTGCATTAAGAAAACTACACGTCTGTTTAATAAACAATATCTAACAAAAAATGTTGTATATAAAGCCTAACCCCAGTCTTACATAAAAAATCTTATATTAGAAATACCGCCTCCAATCCTTTTAATGCAACCAAATAAAATAATTGTTGCTTTGACTTTGATACAGTTGATTGGCAAATCTTGAAACATAAATTTTGTAACAGTATATATATATATATATATATATATATATATATATATATATATATATATATATATATATATATATATATATATATATATATATATATATATATATATATATATATATATATATATATATATATATATATATACACACACACACATTTATATATGTATATATATACATTTTGGGGCTATTCTAGAGTTTTTGAGACTGCCAACCATATTTGGGTGTCACCCAAATTCAGAAATTGAGGACTTTATATATATATATATATATATATATATATATATATATATATATATATATATATGTATATATATATATATGTATATATATATATGTATATATATATATATATATATATATATATATATATATATATATATTTATATATATATATATATATAAATATATAAATATATATAAATATATATATATATATATATAAATATATATATATATATAAATATATATATATATATAAATATATATATATATATATATATATAATATATATATATATATATATATATATATATATATATATATATATATATATATATATATATATATATATATATATATATATATATATATATATATATATATATAGTGAAATAATGGTAGAATTTTATATTTACCTTTAAAAAAAGTTTAACTAAGCATAATCCACATTTTTATTTTGTTTTTATGCATTTTAATGTGGTAATCTTTTAAATATATTAAAAATAATGTAGTTTAGTATTTCTGTTTTAAAAGCAACTTAAATCAAATATATTCATTTCCAACCTATTTGTAAATTAGTTTTTAGTGCTTTGTTTTTTAAATTTGTTTATTGTTAAAAAAAGTGAAAATTGAAAATTTCAATAAGGGCATGATTATTTTTAAATAAAATGGCACTGAAAAAACAAGAAATGTATCAGTTATTTTTTTAAGTAGATTTGTTTAAAGAGGAAAACAACTTTTATTATCTTAGCTCCCCGCTGCTAGAGGTATTTTAAAAAATGAGGTTTTTCTAAGAGTGAGTAGTGATTAAAATAAACTGTTGACTAGTTACTGATATGAATTTAGCCTCATCTTCTCTGAGAAAAAAAGCAAAGTTTGACATCCATTACAATAATTCAATAGTTTAGCATTAAGGTATCTTTGGGAAACTGCAATTAAAAACCTTGGAAATGTTAATAAAATTCAATAAAAGATAAGTTTATTGCAAAACCTGACAAACCTGCAATAATGTTTTAAATGTGAAATAATATTTTGTTCAGAGTATAGTTGTAACCATGACTGTAAAAAGCAGGTGCTTGTTTAATACATGTGTAAACAAGAAAATGAAATTCCTGTATTTGAACTCAGCTTCATCAAGTCCCAAAGTGAGATTATATTAGAAGTTTTTCACTGTTGACACAAAAGAATTAACATAAATAAAGTTTTAAAAAGAAAAGTATTATCAGGAACTAGAGAAGAGAGCTAAGAAATTTAAAAAGAAAAGTATTATCAGGAACTAGAGAAGAAAGAAATTTAAAAAGGAAAGAAAGATAATCTAAAGATTATGGATAACTATAATTACTTAACACAGATTAACTAATAGTAGAATATGTTAGATCACGAAGTAATTCAACTGATGTACACTCTTATTTAAAAAAATGAAATGTTTATATAATGAAGTATTTAAAAATTATTTTATAATAATATTTTATTTATTAATAATTATATATTTATAATAATTTAAAAAAAAACCTATATCAACATTATATATAGTATTTGTCTATAAAAATGTATTTTGTGAATAATTAATTGTAATAATAATATTATATTAATAGCACACATTAAAGATATTTTAATAGATAAGATAATAATAGGGGCATATAAGAACCAAATAAGAAAGTTTTATCAAAAGGTATTTTATTCTAAACTGGTACTTTATTTAAATTTTAAGATTTGAAAATTAGTAGTTGTTATGTTTTACTTTTTATATTTTAGAAATTCATTCAATATATTGCTTCTCGGTCGACAACATGGATGCTTCAAAATTTTTATGATAAAGGAGTTCAAGGTTTTTTATTTTTGTTCAATGCTAAAATTATAGAACAAATTCAGATGAAAATTTTGCAATGCAAAGTTGTTTTGTAAATGTTTATAATGTAAAATTATATTTTTTTTGATTAATTTCATTAAAATGCATTACTGATATTTAAATAGGTAACATCTAAAAATGAAATAAAACATAATGTAAATTTTTAAAGTTCAATAGCGTGTGTGTGTATTTATTTATCATATTGTATATCAACGGAAATTAGGAAAATTTAAGTGTTTGTGAATTATATCTGGAAATACTTCTGGTCTTTAACTTTGAAAATAATTTTAAAATAGTAAACTTTGTTTTTAAATGATAAAAATTTTTATTACAAAAATAAGACCTTGAAATAATATAAAATCTTAATATAAAATCCTATTATTATTATTATTTTATTTTTATTATTAATACTATTATTATTATTATTAATACTATTAATATTATTAATACTATTATTATTATTATTATTTAAAATCATGATTTAAACTTAAATAGTTTAATTTGTTTGAATAATCACCAGATAAAACAAGAAAAATAAACTATACATTTCAATTAAGGATTGCAATATTGGTAATACTGGTTGACTAGTTTACTAATATTGCAGTACTGGTTTACCAGTTAACTGGTAAATTAAATAAAAATGTATAATTTTTCTACAACAAAAAATGAAATACTGCAGAAAAATATCAGAGAGGAAATGAGTTAAGATCTTTCATTAATTTTGGACACTTTAACACGTTGAGGTAGCCTACGAACAATGTTGGAGCATTTTTATAAAATTCAAAATCCTATACGAAAAAGTCTTATTGATATAAAGTCTGCAATCACATTTAACAAAAAGAATATTGGCTTATTATCAAACATAATATCAGTCTTGTAGCCTTTAAAAGTTGCTGTAGAAACATTGTGTTACGAAAATGTTAATATTTACACAGCTGATATAACAGCTTATGTTAAACAAACTCAGCAAAACACTTTATTAAGCAATGAACTTAAGAATGAATTGATATTACGAATTTTTCGAACTCTATATTGATATTTTGAACCTCAGAAAAGTTTTTAAAATGTGCAAAATTATCAGTACTTTACCGGTTAACTGGTAATCAATTTTTTCTTTTACCAAATTACAGGTAATTAAAAAGGTTAGTAATTTTGCAATCCCTAAGTACAAGCACGCATCACACCATTCTAAAGGAATTCAGTGGTGATCAAATATTTTAAATGAAAGAAACTGCAACTACTTTTACTTTTTCTAAAAAAGTTTTTTTCTTTTCTTTTACTTTTTTTTTTCTTTCATTTAAAAAATTTGATCACCACTGAGTTCTAAAGGAAATCAGTGATGATCAAATATTTTAAATGAAAGAAACTGCAACTACTTTTATCTTATGCAACTGTCTGAAAAGTCAAATTTAACCATCAGTTAAACATTTGTAACTCTCATAATATCTAGTGCAGATATTGATTTGAAGTTAAATGTGGAAGTGTTTTATCATTATCTTTATTATCAATTAATTAATGTTTAATTTAAAACATTAAGTGTTTAAAATAAATAACTTTTTAAAGTTTTCAGGGTTGTTTTGATTTAAATCGATTGATTTAAATCAGTTGATTTAAATCGATGTAAATCATGATTTAAATCAGACGGAAAAAAAAAATTGATTTAAATTGAGTTTTTTAATTTTAATTATTTTTAATGATTATTTATTGATTAATCAAATTAAAGTAAATTGCACTAGCTGAATATAACTACTGCATAAACTAGTATTAGTTTTAATAGTCAGATAATGCATTATAAAATATATATTAGTCATAAATCATTAATTCATATATGATTGGTTGTTATTTTTTAATTGAAAATAAAAATAATATAACTAAAAACAAAAATGTCTGGTGCTGGTAGAAAAGGAGATGCAGTTTGGACATGGTTTGAAGAAATACCTGCAATACCTTTTGGGAAAAGGGCAATAAAGCTAAATGAAAAAGCTGCGCTTCACAAATGCAAGGTTTGGTTGCTCGAATGAAAAACCACAAAAGTGCTGGTAAATGTTATTTTCTGAAAGATGTTCAAGATGATGAAAACATTATTATTTGTCAAGAAACCTTAGAAAATATCAACCAGACAACTGAAGAACCACAAACTAGTCAATGTTCTGCTAAGAAAACTGAACCTAGTCAATCTGCTGTAGATAAAACAAGGTTTTTGTGTTAAAATAAAAAGGCAGTGACAAGACCAAGCAGTGGCAAGACAGTAGCAACTAAATTGGATTCATACCTTATTAAAACCACTAAATCTGAAAAAGAAGCAATTGATGAGCAGATAGCAACAATGATTTATGCTACTAACTTGCCTTTTAGAATGGTTGACCATTAAGAGTTTATCAAGATAATCCATTTTTTACGCCCAGGATATAACCCTCCTAATAGAATCGATATTGGTGGAAAACTACTAGATACTGTTCACAAGAACAGCTTAACTATTGTTCAGGTTTGCTACATGATCTGTCTGTAACCATGAGTATTGATGGGTGGAACAAAGTTCATAATGAACCAATAGTTTGTGCAACAGTAACATATTTGGTTGGCATTGCTGTTAATTCTATCAACAAATGAGAAAAACAATTTGGTTGTAAAGTTCACAGTGTAGTAACTGATAATGCAGCAAATGTGTCGAAAATGAGACAACAGTTGGAAACTTGAGATAATGTTAATGTTATTACATATGGATGTTCAGCTCATATTCTCAATCTGTTGGCCCAAGGTTTGGCAATTCCAAACATCAAGGAGCAGATTGTTCAAGTTGTTAAGTATTTTAGAAACAACCATTTTGCTGCTGCTACATACAAAGCAAAGAGGGGCTATGACTTATAACGCCCCAAGATGTTAGATCTCAGATGGAATACATTGGCTGATTGTCTTGAATCCTATCTAAAACACTGGTCGATTCTGTTAACAATTTGTGAAGAAAACAGAATGATGCTGTTGCTTCATCTGCAAGAGTTAAAAAAATATTTTCATCATTTGGTCTTGTGCATTCAAACATTAGAAATAGACTCGCAGAAAGCAGGCAAAATAGAAATTGAGAAAGCAGGCAAATTGGTTTTTCTATTCAAACTATTTAATCAAATAACATTAGAATCAATGAGTTTAATTGATTGAATATTTGAAAATTTGTAAATAATCGACACTAAAAAAGATTTTTCAATGTTTTAAATTAATTTAGTTACGATTTCATTATATTTTTAAAAACTATTTGATTAATTTAAATAAAAAAAAATCTAATTTAAATCAAAAAAATCCAATTTAAATCAAAAAAATCAATTTTTTTGATTTTTTTCAAAAAAATCTTGATTTTTATCAACCCTGAAAGTTTCCTAAAAAAGTTATACTAAAGTTTAAGTTTAAAGTTTTTCCTAAAAGTTATACTAAAGTTTAAGCAAATAGATTAAACTTTTGTATAGTTTTTTATTTGTTGGTTTTATAAATACTGTGCATAAATTTATTGTTTTGTTATTTCATAAATTATTGAAATATCATATATGCAATATCATTGACCCTACTTTTAAAACAGTGCTTTTAAAACAGTATGGTTTTTAATAAACAGAATTTGTAGACCAGATGTATTTCCAGGTATCACAATTTGTAGTCACTTAACTCGTGCGTTGATAAAAATGCTATGCTCTTTAAAGTTGTAATGAATTGATAAAAATCTTTATATCTTTTAATAAAATGTTAAAGTTCTTTAGTTTTACAAAGCTTAAAAGCAAAATATATACTTTCACATAATAAACAAATATATATGCTAAGTTTATTAACTTTTTAACATGCACATTTTCAACCAGAACATTCTTAGATTATCTTAGAAAAACTTCTCTCTTTGTTAATTTTATCAATTAGTTATTGAACATTTCACCTTATACAGTGTGTTTAATTTTTTATCTGATGCATGAAGCGTGATAATGCACAAACAAGGTATTGAACATACACATATCAAAGCTGTGAATTTGAGTTTGTAATGTTAGATAGTAAATAGACAGCATATAAAATGTATAAGTAGCTTATTAGGTAAAAATAAAACAACTTTTATTTTAATTTCCAGCCTAAATTTATTCCATTTCACTTATTTCTATACAATTATCTTTTTGGTATATTTTTTCTACTCTTCTACCCCTCCCCATTTATTTGACTTTTATTTGATTATCATTGTGTTAAAATTTAGATTTCAACTTATACCCATTGATAAGAGTTATTTTCATCACAATGCACAAATTTATTATGTAGTTATAAAATAAATGTATTAGAAATATTTTATGTAATAAACAATTGACATAAAAATTGAACTATTCAAATAAATTTCTGTTGAAAAGAAGCAAATTGAATCATATCGGTTTGCTGCCTTGTTGAAAAATTTATATTAGTATACTTGTTGAATGATACCTGTCTTATCTGTAAAGTTGTTATTGATTGTGGTATCAATCATACCACAATGGTTATTTCTGGTTGATTGATCAAATGGTCTGAGATGATACAAACACTTTTACATTTTATCGTGTTTTCTTCTATAAATAACTAAAGGATGCAATTGACTGTTGTTCTAATGAAAACATTGTACTGCATTTTGAATTTAAAAAACTGTAATTTTCAGCAAAGTCTAGTAATATTAAAATATGATTACTTGGTAATGTTATTTTGAGATAATTATTTTTTAAACGCTGCAAATATGTTGCTTGATTTCTGGCTATATAGTGATGGTCTCTTGTTTGGTCTATTTGTTGACAAGCTTTTTCAATAAAATCATTAACTAGAAAAGTTGCTTCAGCTATATCATGTTTTTTGTTGGGTTTTTGCCACTGATTAAAGGTGATTTTTTCAATGCTGTGTTTATTAAACAAAGTAGTAAGATTTTAGCTTTGTTATCTGGGTTCTTATTACAACTTTGCTGCATACAGTCTCAATTTGTTAAGTCACATACAACTAAGATCAAGCCATCTTTATGGTCTGAAACATCTAGTATTTTTAGTGCTAAAAGTTTTACATTCTTGTGATATTCAGAAGCGTATACTGGGTGAAAACAAGAAGCACCTCCAACAGGAATACACCACTTTAATCTAAGTTTACAAAATTTAGTAATGTCACATTTTAATAGGTAACATTTTTCAAGTAGATTCATTATAAAAAAGACTTTCTTGGTGTCCTTCTGGGTCTTCATAAAATAAGATAAAATATTTTAAGCCAAAACAGTAGACCACTTTTTTTCTAGGTAAAAAGAAATCCTCTTGTTATTAAAGAAAATTATTTTTTTTAAATAAATTTTCTCAATTACGAATTAACTAATTTACGAATTAATTTTTTTTTTTCCATAGTTAATACTATGATTCCACTCGCCTCATGAAAAAGCCTTTTTGAAATAAACACCCATTAAATGCTGAAAAACTACAACTATTGGAAAAAACTGACTAGAAATAGTACATTAAATGTGAATGGAATCTTTACAATAATTTTTTTTTAATACAATCTACAACTTGCTTCATAAAGTTAAAGGAAAGCAATGTTCCAAAAGTTATGTTTTTGTCCAAAAAATACATAAATCCCGATATCTTTTATGTGCAAGCATGAATCTTTACAATACTACAGCAAAGAGATGAAATAGTTATCTAAGAAGGTTTTGTGTAATTCTGACACTTTTTGATGATAGCCTCTGAAGATAAATGCATTTTGTTAACATACCCTTGCTGCCAACAAGCCTTTGCCTCCCCTACTTTATTGCTTCTAAAATTGTTGATTATTATTGGGTAACATTTATTTAACTAGTCACATGATCTGAACCAGTCGCATGATCTGTAATGCTTTTAATTTGTTGTAGCATCTTAAAAATGAATTGTTGTAACATCTTAAAAATGAATTTTGAAGAAATGGTGATAAAAACATAAATTAAATAATTCAGAAAACATCGTAGCAACATTAAAAAAAAAAACTTCATCTAATGAAGAACTAACTATTGAAGACATTAATAGATATTTTACATTAAACTAAATAATAATAGTAATAATAATGATACTATAAAAGTAGTGTGTGTGTGTGTGTGTATATATATATATATATATATATATATATATATATATATATATATATATATATATATATATATATATATATAAATATATATATATATATATATATATATATATATATATATATATATATATATATATATATATATATATATATATATATATATATGTATATATATATATATATATATATATATATATATATATATATATATATATATATATACAACCCGTAGATGTTGTCCGAAAGTTTTTTCCATATTCTGTTGACAAAAAGTAAAAATTAAAATGCAAGACCGGAATTATTTTTTTTTTATTAATTGATAGACTGCCTGCCCCAACCAAACCCTCAGTCGATGTAGCAACACTCCCTTGCGGGTCAGGCTAAAAGATAGTAGGTGTAGCAGCGCTCCCTTGCGGGTCAGGCTATTTGTCAGTCGATGTAGCAGCACTCCCTTGCGAGTCAGGCTATTTGTCAGTCGATGTAGCAGCACTCCCTTGCGAGTCAGGCTATAAGATAGTCGATGTAGCAACACTCCGCGCATGATTTACAGTAAAAAAAAATTAAAATAAAAACATTTTATTAAAAAAATTAAAAATAAAAACATTTTATTAAAAAAATAAAAATAAAAACATTGTTTATATTGTTAAAAACATTCAGAATGTTTTTAAAAACATTCTGTTCAATTAAATTTGCGTTTTTGTGGTTTTTTTAAAAAACGATTTATTTATAATTAAATTAATGGTTTTTACTTTCGTCCAACACGCAAATGTTGGACGAAAGTCAAAAGTAATTAAAAGTGATGTATGTGTTGGCGTAAGAATCACTTTTTTCCTTCCGCTCTTCCCAAAGACAACAAACTATAGATCTATATATATATATATATATATATTTATTTATATATATATATATATATATACACACACACACACACACACACACACACACACACACACACACACACACACACACACACACACAACCCTCGGAATTAGGGTCCATATTTGGCAATGCCGACTAACTGCCGAGTGTTTGAGGTCAGCAAAAAATTAATCGTTTCTACATTTTATGGTATAACCTTTGTATCAAATTTTTTTGCTGACCTGCTGCCGACCTCTAAAAGATTGAGGTCGGCAATTTATTGCCGACCTCATTTTTCCTAATTCTGAGGGTTGTATATATATATATATATATATATATATATATATATATATATATCTATATCTATATATATATATATATATATATATATATATATATATATATATATATATATATATATATATATATATATATATATATATATGTATATATATATATTATCTTTCTTTATATAAGTTAAACATTACTCAACCTAAAAAACATTTATTTTGCTGTTAAAAAAAAAAATTGTATATTTGCACGAGCTTTATTTTGTAAACTGAATTACACAGGTGTGGAGGTGGGCATGACCAATTGCCCATCTCTCCTGACAAGGCTTGTATATGTATACATTAGGCTGGTATAAAAATAAAAGATTGGTCTAATACTGAATATTTTGATGCGTCTACTTGTAAATGAATAAAAAATATTAATATGAGACATAGGGAACTGTCCTTTTTTACCTTTAAATATCAGACAGGTCCCTGATATTATAGGAAAAAAAGTATGCCGTGCTGGGTCTCAAAAGAACCGAAATTTTATAAAAATTTCAAAAATGATAATCACGTTTTATAACAGCATCTCTAAAAAAAATTGACTTTAAAAAACCATGAAAAAAATAAAACTTTTTATTAATGTTAAAAAATGACAGTTTTTACGTAGTAAAATGTAAACTAATAATCTAAATACAAAATAATAGTTATTTTTAATATTTTTATAATTTTTAAGTTTGCTTCTTTTGAGATCCAACATGACATACTTTTGAAGAAATTTGTGTGATATTTAAGGGTAAAAATATGGCACTTCCAGTGAAGCATTTTTATTTTTTACAACTGCAAAATTTGTATATATATATATATTATACTGCTGATTTAGGTGAGCAGTGTGATGTCATACTGAAATAGCCTGCTATTATACCCTGCCAGGGGCTTTAGTACATACATCGAATGACAAATAGCCTGATATATATATATATATATATATATTCATATATATTTATAGAACCCTTACATGTTGTCCGAAAGTTTTTTCCATATTTTGTTGACAAAAAGTAAAAATTAAAATGCAAGACCGGAATTATTTTTTTTTATTAATTGATAGACTGCCTGCCCCAACCAAACCCTCAGTCGATGTAGCAGCACTCCCTTGCGGGTCAGGCTATTTGTCAGTCGATGTAGCAGCACTCCCTTGCGAGTCAGGCTATAAGATAGTCGATGTAGCAACACTCCGCGCATGATTTACAGTAAAAAAAATAAAAATAAAAACATTTTATTAAAAAAAATATGCAAATGTTGGACGCTCTTCCCAAAGACAACAAACTATATATATATATATATATATATATATATATATATATATATATATATATATATATATATATATATATATATATATATATATATATATATATATATATATATATATATATATATATATATATTAGGGATATGACTTTTTTGCAACCTACTAGGCCTGTATCGTAATTCAATGAACTTTTATGTAAAAAGAACGAATAGATGTTTCATTTTGACATATTTTGAAAAAAGGTCACCCCAAAACCAAAAAATCGAATTTTCAATAGGTACACTTTTGTACAGTAAATGAATATTAAAGGCTGAAGATGTTGTAAGAGTCATACTCCTGTTGTTATTTTATTTATTTATGCAACATGTACTGTGATATAACAAAAAACATTATGTGATATATAATTATACAAGTATTACAAAATTAACAGTATCAAAGCGTCTAGTACAACAATATACATATCTGTCTGTGTCTATAGGCCTACTGTGTTTAGTACATGGGTCACATGATGCTCACGTCTCATAAAGAGTCTAGCGCTTATTACTTAGAATGAATCGAAGTTGCAGTTTGTCTTTCTTTCTGCAGGAAGCATACAGGTCTTGCATCACCTTGATTGCACGTTCAGCTATCTGATTACTTCGTGGTATGTCGATGACGGATGGCTCTTTCTTCCAGTGATTTTTGAATGACTGCAATGCCTTTTTGTAAGGCTTCAATACATCAGATAAATTCTTGAAGTCATTGTCATTGTACTTTTGACTACTAAACCAATGTTCTGCCCACTCATATGAAATGAACCTGCAAACCTTCTCCAAATTCTTTCTCGCTTCAGGCATAAGAATGAACGCCAGAATGGCGAGAATGGCTCTTGAGTTCCATCTGGCATTGCTCATATTAGGAATGTTCTGAAAGTGAATCAGAGGGAAGTTTCTTTGTTCTTCATAGAACCTAAACACTCTTGTTAAATGGTACAAAAACTTCATATCGTCTCTCCACCCTGATTTATCAAGAATTTCTACAGTTCCATTCACAAACTTATCCTTCAGTTCATCATACTTATTCAACAGTTCAGACACAAATGGGTATTCAATGTTTGGAGATTTGGTATCACCCCCAAGTTCTTCGTCCATCACCAGACGGAGAATCCTGTCTAGTACGTGATGCTGACAACCGATAAATTGTGGTATTGTGACACCCTAAAATTTAAACATACGTTGCAACTTCACAACAACTCCATTTCTCTTCCCAGTATTGGCGTTTGTTGTATCAGTAATGATCATCTTAATTGAATTCCACAAATTGTATTCATCAATAAGTTTGGCAATTTTTTCAGCAACAGTTTCAGCTTTGCCATCTTTTAAACGCAGTGCATCAAGTTTCACGTCAGTTCTTTCATTCTGAAGTACAACTACCTGATATTCCTTATCATCTATTCGTTTGCCGTCAAAGTGTAAGGACCACTGTTCCATTTTAAGTTGTTGTATCATTTCTTTTTTTAATTTACCTGCCTCTTTGAATATGGACTTGTAAATTGCTGATTGACTTGGAGTTGGAATATCAATACCTTGTTGTGATAATACATTGCATATTTTAGCAGCTTTCTTTGTGGAAACTCCACTTGATGTAACCATACTTACAGCAAATTTACTTTTGTAGTGCTTTCTAGTTTTTTTCTGAGTGTCCTCATCATCGTCTTTATCACCATCGTCGTCTTCATCATCTTCACTCTTACTTTTGCAGTTTTCAGATTCAGTACCACTGTCTGTGGTAGACAGGACTTGTGATGTGGAAGGTATTGCTGTTCCAGACTGGACTTTCCTTCTCTTGGAAGGGTGAATGGTTTCTTTACTTGCCACTTGTCCTGTTGAGTACCCCACCTGTCCTTTACTTTCTTTTTGTAGGTGGTATAGACGTTTATCTTCCGAGGATAACCACTGGCCATTCACTTTCGTGATGTCAAATAATGCATTGAGAACATCATATTTTCCACGCTTGACACATTCATCATAGACCTTCAGCACCTTCATAAGCTTTGCTCTTATCACTTGATCAGACACACGTGGAAAATTCAGTTTATTGTCCCACAATTTTGTAATTTCCTTAGAAATTTGGTCTATTCGTTCTTTTCTTCCTTTAACATATGCTCCGAGAAACTGGTATCTTCCTACGATCTGCAATTGAAGTGGTATTCTGGATTTTTCATCGAGTGAATGTTCTTCTACAGCCACGCTTCCTCTTCTTCTGTGTGACTCTTGAAATCTCACCAAATTTTTAGTCCAAGTCTTCTTGTTCTTTGTTACTGTGGTATGACTTTTCTTGTGAGACATCATATAATATTGTTACGACTTTACGGATAGCTGAGCGTAAATATCCGTTTAATAAAGTCGTTTAATTAATAAAATACTTTAACTGTATAGTAATCCAATTATAGTTCGATAATCCAGTCAATGTTGATAACAGTTCGATAATCCAGTCCGTATCCTAACGATAATGCTACAACTACTTATACTTCGTACACTTACAGCGTCTTTAGTTCGCTACAGTAGTTCCTTATTAGCTCAGTTACACGCAGAGTACTTCATAGAACTATTCACATTATCAACACTGAGCTCTGACAGCAGCTCGCTTATATAATTATTTAGAGCTTCCAGAATGTTCTACTAAGTTCTATAATCTTCTACAGTCTGTTACAGTCGTCTATATCACCGTGGTAACACAATGACGTCATCACATAACAATTCCAAGTATTTGCCGGCACACGGCCGTTTCGTTGCCATGGTAACGTGTGGCGTTATATTTATAAATTCATAACAAAATAATGAAATAAATAGAATTAAGCTGAGAATTAAGCTTAAGATTAAAACATCGGTCAAAAATGAATGTATAAAAATGGTAAATCAAATTTTTATTTTGGGGGTGACCTTTTTTTGTTGCAGAAAGCTATTTGGGCCTTTTTTCATGATTTTAGGTAAAAGTTCATCGATTTATGATACAGGAAACATTTTATTTGAAAAAAAATTAAAAAGTCATATCCCTAATATATATATATATATATATATATATATAAATATATATATATATATATATATATATATATATATATATATATATATATATATATGTATATATATATATATATATATATATATATATATATATATATATATATATATATATATATATATATATATATATATATATATATATATATATATAGGCTTGGCCTGGTAGGAGTGCAATTTCATGTCATAAAATGACCACTTAAATGCTAATGGATTTTGAAAACTTGACCACGAGTGTTAATATGTTAATTTGTATACATCTTAAAAATTCACTGGAAAAATTATCTTAACTTAACTATAAAGAAACATAAAAAAAAAAAAGACTTATCGCAAAAATAGCAAATAAATCTTCGTAAAAAAAATAACGAAAAGTAAAATAAAAGTAACTAAACTAAAGCTAAAATGAAATAAAAAAATTTAAACCTAACTAAAATAAATAATAAACTATAACATTAAGATTATCTAAATTATTCTTGTAATAAATAATTTTGAATCATTTATCTTAACTAATGTTTTTATATAATATTATGCGAAATCCTTTTCGAATAAAGCAACAACTTAAACCTAACCATCGCTCAATAATCGCGCACATTTAAAAGTTAATAAAGTGATACTTAATAATTCTTTGCAGTAATATAAACAAAAGAAAAAGAATTAAATCGTTTATTTAAAAAATTGATATAATTTTTTATTTATTTAAAGACATTTATAATAAAAAATAAATACTTAAACAATATTAATCTAATTTAAGAACCTTTAAGTATTTTAAGACTACTTAAAGTATTTTAATAAGCAAAGTAGGGTTGAATTTTTTTTTTTTTATTGATTTCATCATCTGAGTCTGCATTTTCTTTGGACTCCAAACCGCTAACTCCATCGATTGAGACTGAAAGCGATTGATTTATTGTTATATGTTCATCAATCTTCAATTTTAGACAAGTTTCAAGATATATATTTAGTGCTCGTTTTTTTGTTGCCTCTCTCTCAATCTCCGTCCATAACTTATTGTTACACCTAATACACATCAACATTGTCATTGTGTCGTGTTTATATACGTGTCTCAATATACTAAACATTCACTTGACTGCAGTATTTTTTTAAACATCTTCGATTCCAACAAGGCTGCAAGCAACTACTAATTAAAGTTGGAAGTTACTGGAAGAGAAAAGATGAAGATTGTAGAGCAAGATTACGATTGACGGACAAACCGGCAATTGAAAGTACCACTTCAGTAATAAGTGAATTTGAACCGGCAATTGAAAGCACCACTTCAGCAATGAGTGAAAGATAAAAGAATTCTGTTTTTTTAAATCTCAATATGTACATCCAAACTTTTGAAGTGCGGTTTTCTTTTTCCTTGGTAATATCATTAGCAAATTGACATTTAACAAAAAACCAGAATCGTTTCCACTCATTTATAAATTTTGACTTGTCGAATCCAGCATAAACTAGGGGTACTTTAAAATGATTATACAGGTATTCAATCATGTCATTGCCGTATGTCTGGCTTTCATTGATTAACCAGTTTCTTGGGTCCATCCAAACCATGTTTGCAAATACAGGATCATTAAAACATTCAAATAGAGTTTTCAAAGTTTCCAACAATATAAAAGTAACTCTTTTTTTTTCGTTGGAGGCTTCCTCTATTGATGGCATACTTAGAAAAGTAAAATTTTCTTGAAAAATTGCAATTAGCTCATGGTTAGCAGGTAATTTTAGCATGTGACTATACTTAAAGAAATAAGAAATAAGGTTATTTGGTTCTTCTGCATCAACTTTAAAGAAAGCTAAACAACTGTCTAACAACTCCTCTGGCTTTCCTGCGCTTTCTAAAAGGTCACCTTGATCCATTAAAGTTCGATCTATTAAGAGCTTCACATCAAAAGGTAGCAGGCCATCATCTTCAAATACTTTGGAGAGAGAAGAAACCTTTTCAAGAACATCCAAATAGACGCAAGCTTTACAAAGCACTCTATAAGATATGAGTTGTTTTAAGATCCCCTTTATTTTACTTTTGGTTTCATTTTTATCCTTTTTGGATACAAGAGTGTTTTCAAATGCCATGATAACAGCTGGCCACATATTAAGGATGCTGGAAATAGCAGTGCGACTATGCGGTATAAACCTCATACCTTTCAATTTAGGAAAGACACAAGAACTTATATTAAGCACTTCAGCTGCTTTTGTAATTTCCCCTTTTATTACTCTTCTACAATCTTTAACAGCTAATTCCACTAGATGGTTAATGCAATGTATTGGTACCAACCAAGGGCAATCACTGTCTTGGCAAAGTTTTTTGTGAAGACCTACTTTGTAGCCGTGTTAACACTAGCACCATCGGCTGTGCAACTGATCAATTTTTCCCAAAAGGTGGCACATGGCAAATGTCCGTCTTTATCAAATATGCTGTTGATGTCAAGCTTTAAAGAAGCAGCATTGGTTCCACCATAATCCTTACTGTCTATCAAATGTGCAAATATTGTGAGTGGTGACATAAAAAGTAAATAGGATATTTTAAAAGCTTTTTAACATTATTTTCAAAATGGACATGTTCTAAAATAAAAGTTTTCTTTAAAATAAATACCCTTTCAAGGTAGTTTTTAGAAATACTGTTCCTTATCTACTCCTGTCTTGCAAGCTTATTGAACATTCCGATAGTATAGAGTAAAAATGACTTTGACTTAAAATTGCTTAAAGTAACTTAAAGTTGTTTTTTTGAAGAATTGCTGTGTAAATAGAACTGATAAATTTTTTCGCAGCTCTACCATCACTAGTCCCTAAAATATTACAGATCGTAACTATTTTTATTTTAATTGAGATAGCTCTCTAACATTTATTTTTATTTTTATAATTTATAATTTTAATTTTATAATTTGTCAATAACTTTATACACACTTAAAAGTTACAAAAATACCTGATATTAATGGTATAACATTTTCTTTTTGGATTTCTACCAGTAGTTGAGGCTTATTGTATGATTGATTGCTAATTTATATGCTGTATTTATAAGCTTTTGATATGCATCATGACTGGCCTTCTCTATGTTAGAGGAAATAGAAGTTTGTACAGAACCTTTTTTTACATTTTTAATAAATCTTCTATCAGCTTTCGTTTTTCAAAATCTGCCTCATTCCTGTGTGTTTTGCTTACAAGATGGCATTGAATCTACAAAAAAGAAGATAGGAAATTATTGCTTATCAAAACAGTGTAATTTTTATAAGCAAAATAGTTTTAAACTACATGTATTTAAGGATGTTTGAAGTTTGGGTTATAATAGTGAAAGCATGTGATTTATACTGTGTTTAGTTATAAAGCATTTCCATTCGTAAAATTATCAGAATTTTGTCACTCCTTTTATTTTGCTTTGTTTCGTAGATGTATTTGATTAACGCCTTACACCAAACAAAATTAATATAATCAATTCCGTCTTTATTATTTATTTTTCATCCAAAAAATATCTTTAAAGTCCCACTTATTAAATACACTAAACTTAATCTTTGTATTTCTTTTTGCTGCATTATAGTTTTTCCTTTTTTAAAGCGTGTTTATATACATTATAGTTTCTCCTTTTTCTAATAGCGTGTTTATACATGTTAGAAAAAGCTTCTGGTTGGTTTGCAAAAATGGCAAAAGTATCTTTTATCGCGTTGATTACTTCCATATTTCCATCAATAAATTCCATCATGCAAAGCGCTAACAGGATAACATTGCATTAATAATTTTAATAGTTCTACTTAGTTTTTAAGTTATGTAAAAAAATAAATTTCAGAGGTTTTTAATGACTATTTTAAAGATATGTAAATAAATAAAAGTGTTATTACAATTTATCGTCTAAGTATTTGATCAACAAAAAAGATTCGTTGCAATTTAAAAACACACTTGAAAATTTTTTGGCGAGCACTTAAAAAAGCACCAGCTATAGTATTGGCTGGCGTGTGAGCAAGTGCAAAACTGCAAGAGCATGAAAGCGCTTGTCAAACAGAGAAGACTGTATATATATATACATATACATATATATACATATATATACACATATATACACTGACACACACACACATATATATATATGTATATGTGTGTATATATGTATATGTATATATGGTAAAATATGTTGCATATATAAGCCTTTTTTAGTAAAAACCCACATGGGCTTCTTAAAACCACCATGACCCTGGAAGGTATGGTATGGTTTAAATACACTTCTTTTATCATTATTCCCTCTATTTTTACAATGTCACCTTCAGTATTCCCACCAAAACAGCCCCAACCCAAAATACTACCTTCACTTTGTTTCACAGTTGGCAATGCACATTGTTTTATCATTCATTCACTGACTTTTTTTCAGATAAACAATCTTCTTTTACAACTAAAAGTTTGAAACTTCATTTGGACAGACGAGTGTCTGTCCAAAGAGTACATTTCCAATCATTGATGCTCCACTTTCCATGTAGTTTACCCACTCCAGTCTTTGTTATTTTTGGGGGCTGAAGGAAAGGTTTCCTCACAGCTATTCTGCCATCAAGCCCTGTTTCAATCAATCACCTTCAATTGATTGAAGCAGTGCTTAGTATATATGCACTTAATTTATAAGTATTTTTATTCTTTTTTATTTCTGAAAAATTGGGCTGACCTTATGCTGATTTAAAACAGTGTTGGCATCACAAAATTAAGATAAAATTTTGTTTAGTTTTTAAATTTTTTTTTCTTTTTTACTTTGCCTGGAAAAGTGTCTGAATTAAAGCAGATTAAAAATTAAAGTGAGCAGAGTTTATTAGTGCTGTATAGATTTTGATCACAATTATTTTACAAAAAATTAATATAGGCAGAATATATTAGTACCATGCTGACCCTAGATTAGGCATTACTGATAATGTCGTACTCAAATAATAGGGTTTCAGTACATACACTGACTGAGGGTTTAGACTAAACCAAATTAAATTTAATTAACCACAATTTGTGAACAATCTTTGTGATTAGTTTTAAAGTTTGAGAATTCAAAATATATATAGTTATTTAAAGTTCATAACCTTGCAATATGTTCAAAAAACTTCTATGTTCATCATTTTCATTTCATACAAATTTAAGAATGTTTAAACAGATTTTGATTTTTTCATAAATGTTCATCATGTTCAAAACACTATTATGTTTATTATTTAATCATTCATTAATCACATCCTTTTGGTCTAGTCTCTATATGTCAGCTAGACAAATGTACATTTACATATAGTTTTTATATATCAAAGTATTATTTTTTTATATACATATGTAGTTACTATAGAAATACTCGATTTTTGTGATTTTAAATAAGATGATTTTAGGTTATGATATGTCACACATTATCAGAAGATACTCTGCATACCTCTCAGAAAAAGCCATATCATACAGACTGGCTGGTTTTGACTTCTGCAGGGCTCCGCGAGGGTAATTTCTTTTAATTATTATTCAAACTTACTTTGAAGCTTACAAGCACTATAAAGTGACTTTATAATATAATCTTAAATGTCATAAAATTAAACTGATCCTATATTGGGTAGGTGAGTCTTTTTAGTCATGGTGAAGAAGGAAAACTGTGATATAAAAACCACAATTAAATTGTGGATAAGAGTATTAGAAGCTTGTAAACCATAAATGGTAATCTTTTCTGTGGTAGTGTTACAATAAAAAATACTCAATCTTGACCTGGATCAGATTACAAAAAATTGCTCTGACTCTTTTATAGTGTGGTATTTAAATAACAAAATGACATATAAATAAATAAGAAAGTGACATGTAAAAAAGTTTAAATAAGAAAATAACATATATACATTTATATGACATATAGGTAACTCGTCCAAACTAAGTGTGAGTTAAGTGGCATATACTAAAAAAAATAAGTCTTCGCTTTAAAATAAAACTCAAATGAATTAAAAGGTTGAACTACCAAGATAATACATACTTAGATAATACATGACACTACCAAGATGTGTGCTTGGGTTATGGTGATATCTGGTTATGGCTACTTTGTAGCCTATTGTTCCTGTGTTATGAATAAATAAGTTTTTATTTCAAAATTCAAAAAGATTTTTAAGTAGTTGCAATACCTTGAATTAGTTACATTTGAATAAAGTTTTATTTATTATTATTACTGTTTTCTAACTGTTTTTTTAATATTATTTATTAGACAGGAACATTGTTCCTGTGTTGTAAATATATAAATAGAATAATTAAAAAAAACAACTGCAAAGTATATAAAATAAATAGTTAGAAAACAGTTATAATAAATAAGTTTCATTTATGTACTCAGTATAATTTTTTTAAATTAAAATATGCATCAAATAACATTTTTATCACATGAAATTCACAACCTTAAACTTAAAAAATATATATCTAATGAATCAGAAAAAGATATTCCTTGAATAATTGTTATGCTAATAATAAGTTAATAGTCAATTTGTCTGCCATTTTGCCTTAATGACTGCAAGAGATCTTTTAAGCATTGAATATATCAAGTTCTTTAGCAATTGTGGGTCAAATTTTTCCTGGTATTAATATTTCCAATAAAAGTTGCCTTTATTTGACAAACTTGGTGGATTTTAATCAGCTTCTAGAAGATAAGTTTTCAATTAGATTAAGGTTTTGCCACTGAGGACTAACTCTTAATCATAAGATCTAAATCTTAATGTTGTTTGTTTTGAATATTTTAGTAGCTGACTTCGATGTGTGTTTTGGATTTCTATCCAGATGAAAGATGAAATAAACTCTTCTGACACTTTCTCAGTTTTCATTTAAAATATCAGTATAAACACCACTCCAAACGAAACTCCAAACCATCAATTATTCTATAAAATAAGATAAAAGTGAATAAAATATTGCAACATTTATTAAAGCTTAATGGTTTAAAAAAAACCAATGTAAAAATAAGTTTCATTTTTTTTACATTGGTTTTATTACAATATATATCCTATATATAGGATATAGATTTAGAAAATCAGTTACAAAATAGAAAACCCAAGGTTTATTTTTTCTTTATGAACCAAGGTAGAATCAATTAGTTAAATAATCAATTAGACATCACTTAGTTTTTTCTAAATAAAATCCTGCTTCATCAAAACTATCTCTAACACCAGATTAGTAGTTATTAGTAAATTCATCTTTAAACTAATTATTTTAGTATAATAAAACTTTTTAATCATTTTATAAATTATTTTTCTAACATTAAAATTCATCTTAAATGTGTTTTGGAACTGATGGTCAATCATATTGTTATTTTGGAAAATGGTCTCTTAGATCGCATACGATTACATACGATATAAGCTTCTCTAGGCTCAATATAAGATTACATTTTGAAAATAGGAACTTAAATATAATATTAAACTTAATTGAGCTGTACATACATAGTTACAATTCTTTCAATAAATTTATTAAATTATTGTTTTGAATTATTTAGTAAAAAAGATGGTTTGCTAAGGAACATGGATACTGTAAAGGTATGATCAATTAAAGTAGCAGTTATTTATTTTATATATATATATATATGTGTGTGTGTGTGTATATATATATATATATATATATATATATATATATATATATATATATATATATATATATATATGTATATATATGTATATATAATGAAGTCTTTTTACTTGCTCATTAACACATAACTTTATTTGTTATCCAAAGTAAAGTTTGACTAATTTTACTAAATTTGACTAATATATATATATATATATATATATATATATATATATATATATATATATATATATATATATATATATATATATATATATATATATATATGTTGAATTTTTTTTTTTTTAATATCAAAGGAGTTTTTATAAAATATTTAAAAAGTTTTAACTGCATACTCAATACCAAAAAAAATTTCTCAATGAAATGTTTCTTCTGATTCCTTGATTACTACAAGAGAAAAAAACATGCAAACGTGCAATTGATAATTTTAAATTTATTTAAAAATAATTTATTAAATTGCAATGACTTCACAAGTTGGGTGAATTATGAATAAAATAAATTAAAAGGATGAAAAAAAAACTTATACAGTTGGAAAAGAAAATGTCATTAGTTACATACAAAAATTTCAAATAATATTAAAATAATAGCATCAATCTTAGAAGTTGACAGCGTTAAAGAATGATTGTGTATTTTATATATTTGCTCATTAAAATTATTTTAAAACCGCTAATGTTAGTTAATAATAATGTTATCAACTCTTCTGCACAGATACTATTTAAACTGAATACTTAATACAATAATAATAATGTTATCAACTCTCCTGCACAGATACTATTTAAACTGAATACCTAATACTAAGAAGACAATCATTTTATAAAATTAAAATAAGTTATTTTACATAAAATGAGAATTTTACTAGACTATATATTTTTAAAAATCCTATTATGGAAAAAAAGTCTGTGTTGTACACTAAAGCATCAAATTGATTAAAATGTTTCAACAAAAATTACAAAAATTTAGTTAAAAGATGAACTTAAGTCTGAATATCACTTAGTTTTTGGGTCTTGACCTGTTAAAATAGCTTATTAAAATTAGCCCTTGGTAAACTGCACTCTGCTTAGTAATTATTTGGTGTTGAAAACCACTATTTAACATCATCTAAATCAGGTTGATAATTACTCAAATGATTCAGATGATGTAAATAGATTTCTCATGATTGAACTCTAATAAACACTTAGAGATGTACTTTTTGCTATCTAATAGAATCTAATAATTTTAAGTTGGCTGGATAATGTTATTCGGAAAATTGATGAGAAATGAGTTCTCTATTATAAAACACCAGAAAATACTAATGGTTAGTGTAACTCGAAAGTCAATACCAGCTTCAACAGCTTAGCTTTACCCAGAAATAATAATGCTTTCAGTTTAGTGGGGTGTAATATTGCATATTGGAAATTCTTACCAATATCACTACCACAACAGAGATCTTTGTGTGCACATTGGCAAACAGTCATGGACAATTACAAAGCATATATAATTAAGTTTTGTTTGTTTATATTTTGTTAATAAAATGTTCAAAACTTGTCGAATTATTTTTTCATATACCCAATATGTTATTATTATTTTTATATTGTTTATAATGAGCATATGAGTTAAATTTTTCATTCCAGTTGTTGAAAACTTTACCAATTATTCGGAACCAATTGGATGCTTTATTAGAGACTTCTGTAAGTTTTAAATTTTTTTTGTTTGTTTTTTTTCTCATAGAATTTATATAGGTTATTTACTGTTACACAGCAGTATTTTACTGAACAGAATACTAACTTTACAAATTTCTAATTTGATAATAGAAATGCTTGTCAACTTTAAAATAAAAATGATAAAGTTTAGATCTCATGGTTGAACAATGAACAAAGGTTGCTTTTCAATGTTTTTCCACAAAAGATACCTAATTGCTCACCTTTCCAAGGTTGAGGGTGGAAATGTGAGCAAGTAGGTATCTTTTGTGGAAAAAAAAAAAAATTAGTCACCTAGAGAAGACTAATTTTTTTTTTTTTTCATATTATTTCCCTCTACAAATTTAAACCGCAAAAGACATTTTGTAAAATTCAAAAAAATTTTGATTACTTAAGCAAAAACATTTGGTAAAAATTTATGCACCAAATATTTTGTTAAAGTAACCAAGTTATTTGGTGAAACTTGTAAATTTAACCAAATGATTTTGTAAATTGAACTTGATGGTTTTAAAAATTCAACTGGATGATTTTGTGAAATATTTTTCACCAAATTTAATTAAAAAAAATTTACAGAATTTTTTTGATGCCTTTACACTTCACACTTCAGCTTACAGAATTTTTTTGATAACTTAATACTTCGTTTTGTTAAGATAATCAAATTAGCAACAAAAACAAAAAATTCACTTCTTTATATGACCAGGCAAATTGCATTTTGCTTTAACGATTTGACCACTACTGTTGACATATTTTTAAAATTTAAAAATGCGCTACAAAAACTTATCTAAAAAAAAACTTTAAAAAAGAAAAGAAAATCTTAAAGAAAGAGAAAAGAAAAAAATTCTTAACTAAAGCAAAAACACACACACAGTATATATATATATATATATATATATATATATATATATATATATATATATATATATATATATATATATATATATATATGTATATATATATATATATATATATATATATATATATATATATATATATATATATATATATATATATATATGTATATATATATATATATATATATAAACAGGGTGGATGCTCGAAATCCGGACTTTTTTGACACAAAATAAAAATTACAATAAAAGTATTAGTTTCAAAGCTATATTTCTGAAATTTTAAACAGTAATGTACACATATAAGAGCTTTTATTTCACTCAATCTAACTGCCTTTAGCTTCAATGACTTGCTCGATACGCTTCCTGAACCTGGAGCAGGCGTGCTCCACCTCATCGCCCAACATGTTGGCAGCTGCAATAGTAATTGCTTGCTTTAGAGATTCAACAGTGTTGTGACTAGATTTATTGGTCTGATGTTCTAATGTGCCCCAGATATAATAGTCCAATGGATTGAGATCTGGTGAGTTAGGAGGCCAAAAGTGCTTCGACCAGAACATAGGGAGATTCTCTTCAAGCCAACCCTGTACCAAATTGGAGGTATGAGCAGAAGCTGAGTCTTGCTGAAACACATATGGCCTACCATTGGAACACTTGTCCATCCAAGGTTTCACCACCTTAGTCAGAAGGTCCAAGTAGACTTCTTTGTTGACATTTTGGCCCTTCAGGAAGAAGTGTGGTGGCATGACATGGCCTTTGCTGGAAACAGACATAAAGACATGGACAGAGGCTGGAAATTTTGTCTTACCAATCACTGGGACATCTTCTGGGTCTTGAGCCAACCATCTGTCATTTCTTCTGTTCACTTTGGCATCCACACTAAAAATTTTCTCATCGCTGAAAAACAAAGTTTACCGGCAGCTTCATGTTTTATTGATGCTAAAAGAATGGAACACTTAGCCACTCTTTTCTCCTTCATTGAAGCAGACAGCATCTGCCTGACTTTCAGGACATAGGACTTGTACCTAAGGTCATAACAGATCACTCTTCTCATCACTCTTGCTCAGTTTCCTAATGGAGGTGCTGGGGTTTTTGTTGATCGACTTCTGTACTCTGCTGATGAAGGCCTTATTCCTGATTGGTCAGTCTTTTCTTTTCGTTCTACAGACTCTGCACCATCATTAAACCTCTTTGCAATATCATAAACTGTGCTTTTTGGGAAGCCAAACCATTTTATAATCTCTGGGACAGAGTGCTCGGCGCAGAGGGACTTAACCACTGCAACTCTATGGTCATATTCCTTTGACATGATGTGCTAAATTTGCAATTTTTATTTTTTTTCCGAGAGTACAATGTTTGTTTTGATTCATGTTTGAATTTCGCAACATAGAATTTAAAAACAAAAAAATGCCGGCAAATTTAAAATTGTCCAGATTTCGAGCATCCACCCTGTATATACATACATACATATGCATATACATATACATATATATATATATATATCTATATATATATATATATATATATATATATATATATATATATATATATATATATAACCCAACTAAAACAAAACTCATCAAACTAAAATGCTTTGTATATTTAATTTATGCATTAAAAAACCATTTCATTCTTTGTTTTAACATTTGTACTTTTTTTTTTTTATAAATATGTTTCAAAAGATAAACATCATAAAAAGTACATAATTATATAAGTAAAAAAAAAAAAACAACAACAGTTTATTAATACTTATTATAAAAATTCATTATAAGTGTTTTGTCATTGTAAATTCGTTTTGATAATATAAAAGCGTTTAAGATCAAACTTATTTAATTGTAACAGCTTTCTAAAACATTTGTCTTTTTTTTTTCAATGAAATTTTGTTTATTTTTTCAAATGTATTAATTTTAATTACATTATTATATTAAAATTTTGTTAAAGAGACTTTTGTTGTCATAGAATGTCATCGTTTATAAAAACAAAACAATTTTTTATTTTTTATTAACGATTATTATAAAAAATGCACACTTAAATAATTTATATATTATAAATTAAAAAAGTATATACAACTGTCAATTATACTTTTAAAAAAAAACCATTATTAGTAAATTGTTTAAAAAAAGCGTTTCGCTATAAAAACAATTGTTAAGAAGTTTTGATGTAATTTATTTCACTTAAGGTATAATTCAGAATATTTTTTATTCAGCTCGTTTTTAAAATATTTTTTGAAATAGCCGCAGTCAAATCGCCAAAGCAAAATGTAGTTTGCCTGGTCATATAAAGACATGCGATCATATGTCTTCCTGTGAAAGACGTATATATATATATATATATATATATATATATATATATATATATATATATATATATATATATATATATATATATATATATATATATATATATATATATATATATACACACACATACTTAAAATATCACTGAAAAACTGAGTATATTCAAATAAATCGTTAATACACACCAATAAGTTGAAGTTTATAATACAAACCAGCAATAGTTATTAACACAAAATTAAAAATCAAAGATTTTAGTTTTATTATGCAATTTATTGTTTGTTTTGTTATAATATAAATTCTATTAAATTATGTATTAAAAAAATTTTTTTTTTTTCTTAAAAGATAAGAAATTGTTTTTATAGATAGTTAACGCTTTTGTTTAATTCTTCATTTTAACTAGCATTTTTGCAAAGCATAAACACGCCACAGAGCTCATGCCTTGAATATAAAAAGTTTTTATATTGTAGTTTTATTTAGCAGTTACTTATTTGAAAAGTATTTCATATTTTTCTGAAAATGCTATTTAGTTGTTTTTTTATTTTAAAAATAAATATTTTAAATAAATAGATTTTTTTCAGAATGTCAAAAAAAGTAAAAATTGCTAAAAAGCCTATACTTGGATTAAAAAGTGCTAAAAGGTCCATATTTAAATAAAAAAGTGAAAAGCCTATGCGGGAATCCTGCATGGCCTCTGGGGCCACCACGCCCCTGAAAAAAACAAAACAACAAACGACAACAATAAAAACATGGCCAATTATTTTAGCAATTTTTATTTCATAATTTACTGTCACATTAAATGATTTTTTATTTTTGTTGAATTATTTTTATGTGAATTTTAAAAAACACAATAAACTATTTTAAAAAGAATAACTATATTCAGGCCTTCTTATAGGACCCATGCGGTCGCACAATTGTTTAGACAACTTGGCCATGGTTCTTTGCAAGTTTTGATAATTAGCGCGTTTAAAAAAGTGCTCAAAAAACCTAAGTATACTTAAACTAAAATTAAAAATAAACAAACTGCAAACGGAAAATAAAAATAAAAACTAATTAAAAAAAATAAAGAATATAACTAAAAAATATTTAAAATCTTACTGTATGATAAAATAAATAAAAGATAAACCAGTAAAAATACAAACATAAAATTATTACATTCTTTTGATTTAATAATGGTGCACTTCATAGAATTTAGAAAAGTTTTAAAGTTATTTAATCCAAGCTTAATTACTTCGAAACTTAGTTATTTAAAAATTTTAAACTTTTATATTTTCTAATGCCTACTTTGCAAATAAAACATAGAATAAAAAACATCCAATACCGAACTAACAGTTGCACCTCAAAAATATTTCAATCATCCTAAGCACTACACTAACATTGTGATATGTAAAAAATTATTAGCTTTTTATTAAATTATTAAATGCTTAAATTATTAGACAATTCAAATTATTAGGTTTAAAAAATTAAATATAGGTTTGAACAATTAATTGAGAAACTTCTAAATTAAAAAAAAAACCATATAATAATTTTATGCTTTTATTTTTACTAGTTTATCTTTTATTTGTTTTATTGTTCGTTAAGATTTTGTTTCTCTTTTCAGTTTATGGTTTGTTTATTTTTTATTTTCTCTTCAATTTAGTTTGGTTTTTTCAGCACATTTTTAAAACATGTAAGTTATCAAAACATGCAATGTACTGTAGACAAGTTGTCAAAATAAAATATTATGTGTGTCATATAAGGTGCCTAACTGCACCTCTCTTTCAAGTAGGCCCAATACTAGATGTGTTCTGTATTGAATTGCTCTTAGAGAAGTCAAGTGACTCTACATCTTTAACAGAACTTCCACTAAAATATGAAAAAGCATACATATTTGTATTACATATAAGTTTTTTTGTTTTTTTATCTTTTGAAAAAATCATTGCTAAGTTCAAGCTTCTACAGATACAGACCATAAAAAGAAAACTGTTGTGAAAAAAAATTGTTTTTTATATATTGTTGACATAATTATTTAGAAAAATAATTATATTTAAAAATTTGTTCAGAATATGTTATATGTAAAGTAAACAATATATAAATATATTTTAATATTTTTACATCTATAAAATGAATTAACAATAATAATGCTGAGCAAGTCAATTTTATGTAGCATATTAAATGTTTTATTTTTTGATATTAAATACTTTGTTATTTAGTTATTATTATTATTATTTCAATTTCATTTTCTCTTTGTTAATAATATAGATGTCAGCAAATGATTTAACCAATGGTGTTTCAACAGCTGCATTTATGCTACTATTTAAGGTGATTTTCTGAAGTTTATAATTTTTGTTATAAATGTATAGAAAATAAATTTATATTTTTGATAATAAATAATTTTTTTCTTTATTATAACATAAAAACATAATAGTTATTTCTTATATTTTTTATAAAAAAAGACATAATATACATATACAAATATATGAATATACACTAACAGGGCTCGAATTAACGTAAAAAAATCTATTCGCAATTTTTTTGTTGCTCATAACCCCTCCTCCACTCCCGCCATAGGGGAGGGGGCATTATTTATTTTAACTTATTTATAATAACATATATAATAAGTCTCATTTTTGCATAAGATGTCATAACATTTACTTTCAGCGGTTGTAAAGTAGCTTTAGTTATAATTTTCATTATTATTATTATTATATTGCGTTAAATCTAATGGCTGTATTTTTGTAAAATCAATGAACTTGATATAATCTTCTTTTAATTAATTATTACATTTTCTATTTTATTTACATATTTTAAACTGTTTAAAACAACTTGAAAATTTAATTTTCTATAAATTTTTAACAGTAAAAAAAATTATTTAAAACTCTTACAAAACAATCTATAAATTTGAAACAGTTATAAAAAACTATTAAAAATGACGAAAACATTATCGTGATAAAATGTTAAAACTTAACATTTTCACAAAAACCCGCACAATCACAAACAAGAATGATAATTAAATTCTTATTAAGTAAGTTTTCTTATCTAAGTAACCTTATCAAATTCCCATGATATTTCTATCTATTGCTTTTTCATTCATTATATTTTTTAATAAAAGTTAGCGTTCACTTTTTTCATTCAATAAAATAAAGTGAAAGAAAAAAATGCGTCTAAATAATAGAATCTTTTACGATCTATTACTTTTTTTGATTGCTAATAGAAAAAGTATTAGATCGTAATCGTAAATATTTTGATCGTTTTGTAATTATTTCACTAGTTTAATGCTTAGAATATTAAATTTTCTTCCTCGCTTTCGCTTTCGAAAAGCGAGGAATTAAATATTCTAAGCATTAAACTAGTGAAATAATTACAAAACGATCAAAATATTTACGATTACGATCTAATACTTTTTCTATTAGCAATCAAAAAAAGTATTAGATCGTAAAAGATTTTATTATTTAGACACATTTTTTTCTTTCAATTTATTTTATTGAATGAAAAAAGTGAATGTTAACTTTCTTCCAAATCCAATATTGTAACTGTCGCTAGATCAATGTCTGTTTTTCCTGACTTTCTTTTACTTTTTTCCGGATAACGATGAAAATTTGCTGACAATCGTCTAACTTTATCATTATACCATTCGTCCATAGCAGTATCAGGTTCAAATTTGTCAATCTCAGTATCTTCTTTACTTATCCGAAGTAGAGATTCTAAGAGATCTCGTCTAAGACAACTTCTCCAGTCATTTTTTACGCGATTCATACATGAAAACATTCGTTCTACTTTCGCATTTGTTAAAGGACAAATTAAAAATAGTTCAAAAATATTAGGAATATTTCGGCATTCTTTGACCAAATTTGATTTGGAAAAAACAATTTCCCAAATTTTCAAATAATACTCATTTTGATTGTTACTTATGATAGGAAACATGTATGCTTTTAAAATGATCCACTCATGAAGTATATTATTCAAATCACATCCTACACCAATTAAAAATTCAGAAAAATGTTCAACAACTTCACTGATAGCTTTATCACCAAAAGTTCCATCATTCACATTTAAAGGCCAGATATAAACGTCAAGTAAAGCTACCAAATGTATAAACAATGGTGATTTTTGGAGAGATTGAAAACGGCCTTCCATACATATGGTAATATTTGCAATAATTAGCTTGAACTGGTCAAGAACATAGCTATTAACTTCGGTATATTGAGAAAGTGCAATATTTTGATAACATTGCTTTGAATCAATTGTCTCAATATCTTTAGACAGTTTTTTATAATGGGTCATAACACTTGTATCATCAAGCAAATTGTCTAGCGAATTTTCTAGAAGAATTTGCAGCTTGGCCATTGTCCATGTAAATTCTTGAACTCTTCTTACAGCTTTACTGGATCATGAATATTGTTCTGAAAACTTAAACTCAGACGCCGAAGGGGAGATAAAACATCAAGATATATTGATAAATGAATAGGCAAATGATAAAAATTGATAAAATGATAAAACGCATTTTTTCGTCGCTTTAAAAAACCCTTTAACTCTGCTCTCTTTGCTACCTGGGAGTCTGTTATAGCCAATGATTCAATATGTGTCATAAACACACCATAATTTTCTAAAGCAATTTTCATTTCTTTATACTTGTGATCAATCCACCGAGTTCCGCATGCTTTTGTTGGTTTCGGAACGCTATTACCCCAAGCTTCGGCTAATCCTTGTAGTTCTCGGTAGCGCTTTGGTGACTTTTGATACCAGTGATAAAGTTGTAAAAGTAGTTCGTCAACAGTTTTGAAGGCAGATAAATTTTCAAACGCAACTTTTAAAGCAAGTTCAAGTCGATGGTTAAAACAGTGTACAACTTCCAGCCAAGGAGAACCTTCCTTCAGTAATGCGCCTAAACCAGCATAAGCTCCTAGATTAACGTTAGCTCCATCAAGATTTACACCCAAATAAATGTTTATAAGAATTGGTAATACCAACTCTTGTAAAAGCGTCTGTTATACATTTTTTCAGGCCAACAGCATTAGAATTCTCTGCTGTTTCAATAGATAAGAATTCTACTTTTGGACTTCTGTCTTTTAAATAAAGAATGTAAATCAATTCCTGTTTGGATACAGCTGAATCTGTGCTTCCATCACAGAGAACACAGTAAAATCTACAATTTTTTAAACATTCCGTTAATTAGTTTTTAATTGCTGTGCCAATGTAATCTGTAATATTGCAGATGCACAGTCAGTGCCATAAGAATTTCCTCATTTGTAACCTTATTCTTCTTTTCTAATGCAATCAAATAAGAATAATCTGTGAATGGATGCTCTCGTTTTGCCAAGTAATACGCAATATTAAACTTTTTCCGTAACAAGTCAGTGTCTTTTATAACCATTTTACGTAAACCACGCCCGATTGGAGGATTATGAATAACATGGTTAGATAATGAAACTGAACCTAATGTTGTTTGTTGATGAATTCGCGTGGCCTCTTTATGTTGGGCTCTGCTTAAGTTCGATGCCAGTGAATCTTTTTTTATTGATATTGTTCCTGGTTTGATCCAGGTCATGGAAAACAATTTTGTTTGACTTATCCGTTTTTCAAATTGTTTACATAAACTGCATCTTAATCTTATAACTTCATTTCCATTTAAATCATATTCTAACTCGCAATTAAAATGTTTTTCCCACTTTTTAACTGTAGATAATCTGCATCTGTGGTCCTTATTTGCATCCATTTATTGCTATTAATTTAAAATTAGCAAGTGTACTAACAAACTTTAAAGTTTTTTTTTAATAACTATTTAGAGTCTATAATGCCTTCAACTATTCTTTGCAAAATAAACTTATAAAAATATTATTAAATTTGTTCATAATGAATGAGCTAAATCGGAATAAAGCCCTTGAGAATTCGAGTTAAGAAAGTGACTTTTCAATCGATTAATTTTTATTTCTTTTTTCAATCAAAATCTTTTATTTCTTGATTTGAATAGGTATTTAACCGTTTGTTTTTTATAAACTTTTCCTTCCTTAAGCAATCGGTCTTTTTCCTGCATTAAAAAAAAGAAAGATCGCGAAAAAACAAGTTTTAAGAAAAAACTAATCGTGAAGGTGCGAAAAGTAATTGCGATCGCGATACGCTTAATTCGAGCCCTGACTAATATTTAAAAGAGAATGACAAATAGGCAAACAAGAATATAACAGGCAAGCCTGAATATTCCTAATGAATTTAAACATTTAGACTTTTATTTATGCGCTTCAAATATTTTAAAATTTTGTTTATTGAACAAGTAGAAAAATTATAGGAACTGAAGGAGTTTACAATAGCAATTTTTTTGGTTTGAGAACACAAAAACTTTTGTATTCTCAATCATTTATTTTTCCATTATACCGTTCTTATAAGTCTGTATTTGCTCTTAGTTTGCATGTTATAATTTTAATTCAGGATTTGATTCGTTCATTTGCTTGTTATAATGATGGAATCATAAATTTATTAGGTATGTTGCCTTGATTTAATTGTTATTTTGTTATATTTATTTAACTATAACCATATATAACCAAAAAACTGTATTTTGTTTGATAACTATATAGGGTAAGTTAGTATATTTTCGGTCGCTTTTTTAACTTGGTTACTTTAACTCAAATTTTTTAAAGATTAAAAGTTTTAACAGTTGAAACTGAAAAGTTATTGATTTTAGTGATTGGGGTTGTGGTTTGTTGATATAATTTCTATTGTTCACCACTATTTTACAAACACAAAACAAGAACATTTATTCAAAAACGTCAAACCATTACAGTAGTGTATGCTCTTAAAAAGAGATAAAAACATGGTGTAGCATTACGCAGAGCAGATAAAATTGCATCAAACAGAGCGTCATTTTGCACTTCCAATATAATTGAAAAATATTTTAACAATTACAAGAAGCAATACAATGAAGTCAAAATTGATAACTTAAAAATTTCACATATTTGAATTTGCGATGAGTATGGTTTTAGTGGTGACCAATGAAAAGTTTCAATTTTATGCCAAAGAGGTACAAACCATGCTCTTAAACTTACAGAAAACAATGAAAAAATTAATTATACTGTAAATAACCGCGCCAATGCATCAGGCTTCTACTTACCTCTTTTTGTTGTTTGTAAATCAAAAAGATAATCATATCAATCATGGTCCAAAAATGGTCCAACTGACACAGTGTATACAAGATCAGATTCAGGATGGATGAAAAATCGTAACTTATTGAGTGGTTAGAATGGCTATTCATAGCAGCAGTTAAATCGATTATTAGATTATATATATAGATAGACAGCACTCGTGTTATTAAAAATTATTGAAATATGTAAAGGAAACAATGCCCGATTGGTCTGCCTACAAACTCATTTAAATCATATTTTAAAGCCTCTAGATGTTGGAATATATTCTCACATTAAACTTACCAAGAAAAATGTATTAAAATCATATAATGAATCATCAAAATGCAAAAAAAGTTGGTTAAGCTAATTTTCCAAGTTTATTAAATATTTTATATGAAAGTGGGAAGTGCTTCACCAGAACACAGTCAGTGTGTTCAAAAAAATAAAGTTTTTTCCTTTTAAAAATCTATTATTGGCCTGTCAAAATTGACAATAACAGGAACATTTGAAAATCCAGCATTTGAGGAAGCATCACAATCAGTATTGACTTCTTTTTTTTTTTAATGTTAATTCACCTCCTTAAGTCCAAGAAGGCCACTACAGATGAGGAGGCTACTTAATTGTGGTTATAACGCTCTCTCAACTCTATAACTCTGAAACACAATCCTTGGCAAACAAGGCCGCTGCAAAACAATTTGAGCGCGATACTACCGGGGGCGTGGTGGAGATCAAACTCAAAGCTTATGAAGTAAGCGCTCTACCACTACACCACTACCACATAATCTATAACTGTTATCGCATAACTATTAACGACTACACAGCATTCATCTATTTCAGTTGAATATTATAACATAACATACATTTTAACTAAAATTGGTTTAAAATCTGCAATAAAAATATTTCTGTTATAAATTGTAATAAAAATTTTTTTTAAATTCTGTATTTCTCTGTAAACAAACATTACATACTATATTATGAATGTATGTATAAATGAATATTACTTTTTAATATAATCATTTCTTGTAGTAATTTATAAAAATTTTTTTCAGAAAAATATTTTGATATGAAAAAAGCTGATTGTAAAGCTGCTCTTGAGATTTACAAGCGTTTTCTTGCAAAAATGGAAGATGTATCATTATTTTTAAAAGTTGCAGAAGAAGCTGGAATAGATAAAGGTGAAATTCCTGATCTTGCTAAAGCACCACAGAGTTTATTAGAAGCAATGGCATCTCATTATCAATCCTTAGAAAAAGGAAAAACAGTTTCGACTGGAAAGTAAGACTTAGATAACTTTTTGTTTTTATATACAAAAAATTTTTATATACAAAAATATTCTTGGTTTAATGTTTTAGGTTTGCTACTCAAAGCTTTATTCTATATTATTTTAAATTATAGACCTATTACTTTGGCATCATTGAATCTAGAAACATCTGAATTTGTAACAAGCAATTCAAGTAAATCTTTAAATGATTCAGACACTGCTGATGTATACTTGGAGCAAGAAAGAAAAATGTTAGAAATGTTTGAAAAGCGAAAAAAAGAAGAAACTAAAAATATGGTTCCACAACAACCAGCTACAATAGCATCGCGTTTTCAGTCTGACCAATCACAAAATCCATTTAGTCAACCACAGCAAACAATGAATAACAATACAAAACCTTCTGATGATTTAATGTTGCTTTCAGTTAACTCATCTGTTTACCAGCAACCACGACTACCAAACCCATACTTGTCTAGTAATTTTTTTTTTAATTTAAATTTTTTTTTTTTCATTTATATCTGTATAAATTCTAAGACTATAAACTAGGGTGAAACATAAAATATAGAGGTGTATAAACTATTTTTTCTTATATTTCAATCTGATTTGTACAGATCGCCATCAGAAGTAAAACAAAATCAAAAATACTAAAAATTATTAATGTTTTTCACACAAAAATGCCAAACATTAAAAAGAATAAAACATAGCAACATCAATAAAAGTTATGTTTGATTCTTTTAATAGTTATTGTTTTCTTAGAAAAATTTTTAATTATAATTAATATTTAAGTAATTATACTCAAATGTATCAGAAAATAAGTCACTTTTAAGTAACCACAGCAACTAAGCAAAAATATCTTGGAACAGTTAAAGGCCATTTTCCACGAAATTTATTATATTAGTAAATATAATAATTTAACATTTTTATTGATATTACTAGATTACATTCTATTTTTAATGTTTTTTTTAACAGTGTGGAAAATTTTCACTTTTTTTTTTTTTTTAATTTTATTTTACACTGCTGTAAAATAAATGATTAAAAAACTATTTAAAACTATAAAATATTTAAAAAAAATCCCTAAATCTATTTTTGTTATGTTAAATTTAATGTTAAATTTAGTGATCAACCCAAGTGAGTTGTACATATTTACTAATAGTTTTAAATAATATAAATTATAAAAGTTTTATATATTAAAATCTGAACAAATATTTTAAGTGTAAATATGGTCAAAAAAATATATATATAATTTGTAGTAAATTTGATTTTGTTCATATATGTGTGTGATGTGCCAAAGTATTAGTATCAAGTAAAGGGTGTTTTTTTTAGAGGTATAGAACTTTAAGTTGGCATTACTGTTCAAGATGGCGACCGATTTAACAGGTGACAAATGATTTATTCTCAGTTTGGTTTGGCAATTCATCATGAATAGACTCACGCCTGAACAACGCTTGCAAATAGTTCAATTTTATTTCGAAAATAATGGTTTTGTGCAGAATACGTATCGCGCACTACGTCCATTTTATCCTCGACAAAATCATCCATCAGAGCAGTTAATTCGATTAACCATGGAACGTTTTCGCACCACGTTTACTCTTATTGATAACTCGCATCCCCAGAGACGCTGTACGGTGCGTACAGAAGAAGCTATTGCTACTGTAGAGCGTAGCATTGCGGAAGACCCGAATGAGTCTATCCGCCATCGAGCACAGGAATTGGATCTGTGTCCATCCACTTTATGGAAGATTTTGCGGAAGGATCTTGGTATGCGTGCTTACAAAATCCAACTCGTGCAAGAATTGAAGCCAAACGATCATCAAGCAAGGCGTAGATTCGTCGAATGGGCCCAAAATGAGATTGCCGTTGTTCCCGATTTTCATAAGCGAATTTTCTTAAGCGATGAAGCGCACTTCTGGTTGAATGGTTACGTTAACAAACAAAACTGCCGCATTTGGAGTGAAGATAATCCTCAAGTGTATGTCAAAACACCGTTACATCCAGAAAAAATGACTGTTTGGTGCGCTTTATGGGCTGGTGGAATCATTGGTCCGTACTTCTTCAAAAATGATGATGGCCAGAACGTTACAGTCAATGGTGATAGGTATAGAGCCATGATTACAAACTTTTTCATTCCTGAATTGAACAACCATGATGTCCAGGAGCTGTGGTTTCAACAAGACGGCGCAACATGTCACACAGCTCGTGCCACAATCGATTTATTGAAAGACACGTTTGGTGACCGCCTAATTTCACGTTTTGGACCTGTGAATTGGCCTCCAAGATCTTGTGATTTAACACCGCTAGACTACTTTCTGTGTGGCTATGTAAAGTCATTGGTCTATGCGGATAAGCCACAAACACTTGACCATTTGGAGGACAACATTCGCCGTGTTATTGCCAATATACGGCCACAAATGTTGGAAAAAGTCATCGAAAATTGGACGTCCAGATTGGACTACATCCGAGCCAGCCGTGGCGGTCATATGCCAGAAATTATATTTAAAATGTAATGCCACAAGATTATCTTTCTAATAAAAAAAAATTCTTGTCAATCGAATAATCCATCGTTGTTTTATTGCAATTTAAAGTTCTATACCTCTAAAAAAAACACCCTTTATCAACGTTTTTTTCTTGGTATTGATATATGTAAAAAAAGAGCCCATGCTATTATCACAAATACCTTTCAATGCAATGTAGCAGCACACTTTTGTATGTCCTACTTATTTGTCATTCAATGCATAGCTTGACTGACAAATAAGTAGGAAATATAAAAGTGTGCTGCTACATTGACTGAGGGCTTGGGTTGAGGAAAGGTTATCTTTAGGGATATGTTATAGAGTTATCCTTAGGGATAAGGTTATATTTCTGTAAATAATTGTTCTTGTATATAAAATTAAAAATGAAGTATAATATGTAATAATTAGATAAAAATAACAAAAATAGATTTAAAAAATGTATTTTTGTAGCAAAATATTAAATTTAAATATGTATAAATACAAATATTTAAAAAAAAGGACACATAGAAAGAGTGAAAAAAAAAGTTGTTTACAAAAATAAAATAAAATGTCCCTGTATCCACTACTCGATGTAGTTATGGCAGTTTTAAATTATTTTATTTCTTTTATTTGGAATTAGCATGATTTGTCAGTGTATTATATCCGAACAAGAGCTTTAGATGTTATAATTTTTTTGCTTCAGTTTTTTATGTTTAAAGAAACTTTTTTCTTTTTTATATAGTTTTCAAAACTTTTTTACTACCCCTAATAGTGAATCTAAAGAACATCATTTAGTCTTTAGATCAATTCAACAGTGTTAACTTAATATTAGTTAAAATCTTTTTTAAAAATGTGTTAACCCACTATAGATTCTAGTTCTAATCTGTTCTGGCACATATTAAGTATAGTTATCAAAATACAAAATTTCTATCAATTTTCACAAAAAGTTTATAAATTCTGACCAACAAAGGGCTTATTGTTAAGAAAAAATACCAATAAATGATCAAAACAAATCATATTATTAAACTATGATGTTCTATGAATCTTTAGTCTGGGTTTTATAGTCTCAAATATTTTTAATTTATGTTGCAACAAAAGTTTAAAATTTTAATTTTTTTTTTATCTTTTCTTAATTCAGAGACTATTTAATGGAAATATGTTGTGATCAGCAAAATATCATACAGATGCTGTAATATTTTATGAGTATATATTTATATATAGTATATATAGTTTATATAATAGGAGTATATATTTATGTGTGTATATTTGTTGGCTGGTATTCTTTTTAATGGAATGATCTCACATTTGTATGAATGTTGTACAGATTTTATGTAAATATTGCATTTGTGAGTTATATGAAAAAATATATGTAAAATATATATGAATTTTATGCAAATGTTGTGCAGATTTTAAGTGAATGTTGTAGCAGCTTTAAGAATGTTGTGGCAGATTTTAGAATATTGTAGCAGATTTTGAATGTTGTAGCAGCTTTTAGAATGTTTAGGGTTTCGTAACAATCAAAAAATTTTCTTTGAAATAAAATAAAACTGTTTTATTTTATTTAATACTTGTATTTATTAGAATCAAACATCAAAAGTATCATATAAAAGAGCTTGAGTTTATTAAATGTTTAAATGTAAAGGATATATTCTTTGCATTCAAACATTTTTCTTCTCATTAAGTGATTAATTAGTCAGTTTTAACTTGTTTAATACAATGCAAAAAAAAAAAATTCTAATATGTAGTTAAAGAGAAAAAATGGTTAGGGGCTGCTCTGAAAGATTTGTTGAAGGTTTTTTTTTTGTCTTGTTGAAAGTCTTTTAGAAAAACAACTTTAATGAATAGTAACTAAGAACAGAATAGGAAATAGAAAATGTCTACAACTAAATGTTTGAATAGACAAGTTAATTTATATAAAATTGTTATGTGGTTAACTGTATTTGGATTTTTTTTTTTAATTTAAACTTTTTTTTATAAAAATGGACATAAAATAAAATAAAAATGAAAAATATCTTTTCACTTTTTGTCTTTGTACTAAATTACTTGTCTCTCAGATATGCAAAGGGAAGAGAGGAAGATGTAAAATGTTGTAACAATATGCTACATATTATGATTTTGACTCAGATTTCATGCTCAGTTAAAAACTTTAACACAAATGTTATGATTAAGAATTATATTTTTCAAGTTTAATTATTTGTTCATAGTTTTGTTATGTGATTCGTACTATTAAATCTAATTCTCCCCCACAGAATATTACTAATCAAGACACCTAACATGAAACTATATTTTGTTGATCTTCCAAAAGTAATAAAAATAAAAATGTATTTAACTATTTTTTTATTATTATTACATTAAAAAAAATATATATACCTAAAAAAACATCATTTTAAAAGTCAAATCAAAATATGCATTCCATACAAATTAGTTTGTGTATGGAATTCATAAAAAATTAATAAATATGTTTGTATTCATATTTGCATGACTTCCTGTTTTTAATATATCATTTAAGAAATTTATTTTAATAAAAAAAAACTTGTTTAGATTCTAATTTCAATGTTGGATTCAATTCTATGAATGCATTCGATTTAAATAGTGCGTTTAAAAGTCAACAATCTACAAGTCAACCTAATCTTCTTGATGATGATATTTTAACTCCAGAATCAACATATACATTTCAAAAAACCTCAAATCCAACAAGCAATTCAATTGGATTAACCGGAGATCTGAATAAAGGCTTAGAGCGTGTTGCACAATCATTAGGTATATACAAGTCAATGTTCTTTTGTTTTTTTTATTTAGTTTGATCAAAATATTAATTTTTTGAATTCATTTTACCAGTAAATACCACAATTAAGATTAAAGAATTAAATCCTAATAAAATAAAGTTTATTAATAAATCAAAAATTACTGTTTGGTTTTAACAATAATTACATGTAGTTGACTTGAAATAAACTTATGTCATTTCTTTGATGCCACGGCATAAAAGCACAGCAAATGCAATAAGTTTCTTAAATTTGAGCAATGAGTTGTTAAATTATAGCTGTAGATGCAGCAGAATCCACATTAATCCACTTTAAAAATAAGTTAAATTGGAATAGCCACAATGGAGTGTACATATATTAACTGAAGCTTTATGTTTGACAACGCACTCTTTTAATCAAAAGAAAGGTATTTCTAGATTTAAAACTGAAAAATAAAATATTGCATCAAATATAAAAAAAAAAGAATGCAAATACTATAAATTGTGTACAACCCCTTATCAAAAGATCCAAAATCGAGAAAAAGTGGAGTCAGGAGAAATCGAGAAAAAACTCAATCAGGATCAGAAAAAAAAAGAGAGTTTCGATGATGTTTTGTTATAAAATAAGAAATTAAACTATCAAGTTGATAATTAAAGATTGTTATTGTATTTATTTCTTTAATATTATATATTTTCATTTAAAGTTCATTATAAATTAAAAAATGTATATATATTTTTTTATTTCTTAAAATTTTTTTATCACAATTCTTTCACAAACAGGTTTTATTTGATAAATGGTTTAAAATCTGTGGTGGCTATTTTAAATTTCAAAATTGCTTCAGATTTCACACCAATTACTACGTATTCTTTTAACTGATTGGTGTAGGTCTTGATTTTTTTGGCTTTTTAGCTGTTGATTGATTTTGATTTAGAACTTCTTGAATTTCAGCATAAAAAGATGTTGATTGTGATGGTTCTCCTTGTTTGCCTTTAGCGCGATTATCTAATTTTGGTCAGAGACTATTTACTTTTGTTTCAAATATTTGATCAAATAATTTTGTAGCAGAAACTTGAATATCTTTTTTCGAAGCACGAAAAAATGCATGGTTTTTATAAGAAAAAATCGGATACCAGCATAATGTTTTTACAATTTTCATATCTGGAGAATAATGTCTCTGCAAATTTAGAAATGTCAGTTTCTACAATCTTCAATTTGCTAACTAACATTTCCATAATAATGTCACACTCCAAAATTGTGATATTTTGTTTTTCCAAGCAAACTGCAATAGCAGCAATGACTTCCAATAAACCAGACAGTGATTTCAACAAATTCAAGTTAATGTCATTTAATATGTTTAGGCAGCTTAGTTTCTTTTAAGTATTTTAATAATAATAATTAGTAATAAGTATTTTTTATTTTTACCCCTTAGCTGTAAAAAAAAACTTATCTAAAGATCTAAAAATCTTTTTATCATCTCAAAAACACTGTTCTATCTAGTGCGGTTGTCAAGCAGCAGTCCTTTGTCATGTAAAGATCTGTAAATTTTGTGTATGTTTCTTTTCGAACTTCATATCAAAACAATGATTATTTCAAGAACTTAATTAACTTAATATTTTTATTTTTGTTAGTAAATTAAATTATAATATTATAATATTCTCTGCCAACTGTGAGATCACATTAGGTTGTCATTGAAATTTTTTTTTTCTAAAGATAACACTTTCCTTTTTAAAACAACAACTTAGAATTATTGTAAAAGCAACAGAAAAAAAGAAAAATTTAATTATTTTACCAGTAAAAAAATGATTTTTTCCAAAAACTTTGTCGGAGTTCCGTCGAAGTTTCTCAATTTCTCTCAAACTCCGAAAAACCGAAAAAAATCCGACAAGACAGAGTTTCGAATGGATCCATTGCTTACCAGTATGATGGAACATTAAGTGTGGATTTTAACGCAAGTTAAATCTGTTGACATTTGATGCATTGGTACATTTTTTTAATTAACTCTTTTGGGTTTGCTTTGTTTGATTCCATTTCATTTATTTGTTAAAGATTCATCAGATAAAAGACATTCCACCAATTTTCGCTTGAATCTTGACCATAGGGTGACTTTGGCATTCCTGTCAATTTACCCCAAAAACTGAAACATGCATTTTAAAAAAATTTCAGAGAATGTTAAGAAATCTTAAAATACTAAGAAAGATATTAACTATAAAAAAAAAGCGTATTGTAAGGCAAAAAATATCATGTATAAAAAAACATCAAAACACGCCTAAATAAAAACATGTCTCAAGCCTATTGGCTGATGCCTTGTAATTTTAATTTTAAACTAAGAAAAGCATAATTACATAAAATATTTTAAAATTATTTATATAAAAACATAAGATATAACTGCATATACCATGAAAACACAAAAGTATAAGATGTAAAACTTGAATACACATAAGAAAAACTTGTTTCAAGTCTATGTACTGATGTTTTTTACAGTTGATGAAAATTTATAGTTTGATCAACCATCAAATGTTGTTAAAAACAAAATGATTCTTTACTAGTTATGAATTATTTTTAAATTTTTTCTATGCACACTGAACATCAGCTTTATATGCTTGCCTAACTAATTTTTAAAGCTTTTGCTTTTTTTTATGCAATAAATTTATTGAATGTGAAGTCAACTTTTTAATACTTATAAATATAATAAATTATTATCAAGTTGAGTTTTTTTTTATTATTATTATCAGACGGTCTAAATGTTAATCCTAACACAATGAAGGCTAACACAAGTAAAGGTCATCAATGGAAAGCTCAACAAAGTACGACAAAAACAGGAGGTTCCAACTTTCAAATGAATACCGTTGCACGATCTACACTCCCACCCTCAGCTGCTTATGGAATATCTCCAAATTTAATGCAAAATCCTGGTTATATGATGCAGTATAGATCTCCAATGCCACAAAATTTTGGAATGCAACCGCAGGTAATATTTTTTCCAAACTTTTTTTCAGGAATGAAAGGATATTTTTTAAGAGTAAAAGGCTTTAAGATTTCAGTGCTTAGTTGTGAAATTAATGATAGGTTACAGTTAATCTTCCTTATTAAGCTACAAAAAGTGTATATTACATGTTTGAGTGAATTAAATGTTTAATAGTAAATAGTAAAATTAAATGTTTAATAGTAAATAGTATTATAATAGAATTAAATGTTTAATAGTAATTAGTAAAAGTAAATAGGTTTTAGGGTCTTGAAAAACGAAGTAGAGTGTGTGTTGAGCTAAGTAAAGTGAAAAAAAAAAACATATAATATTAATTAATTTATATTGTAAAATGCAGCATAATATAAAATTTCGATAAACAATTTTTCAAACATCTTTTTGTAGATAAATTTTTTTTTATCTTTTTATTTAAGCCAATGTATGGTTATCCAGTCGTCCAATACCCACAATCACCAATGCTTATGCAAGGTAACATGTTAAATCAAAGACCAACCCTGTCGCAGAACAACTTTACAAATAATTCACCATTTATGTAAAATGATATTTATGTATGGTATGTAAAGTTATATGATTTTAGCTTTTTTACTTTTTTTTTGCAGTTTTTTGTTTCTCAGTTAATATTTAATTTTATGTATGTGCATAATATGTATGTGTGTATTGTTAAATCTTGTTGTACTTCTTTAGATTATGAAAAATAGAGATCGAACAACAGTATTATAGGTTTTATAATTGTGAATTTGAAAGGATTCATATATAGATTTTTTGAAAATTTGTAAACTTTCTACTTGGCGTGTTTATCCAAAAATAAACAAAATCGGTTGTTTTGTTTTTGTTATTTTAAAAACATGATAAACTAGATAACATTTAAAAAAGGTTTTGTGTAATTCTTTTGATTATCCACAGATATATAGTTTTACACAGATATATAGTCTTTAATGCCATAAAGTAACCTTAGTAATTTTTTGGGGTTTTTTTTTATATTTTTTATCAAACATAATTGTATAACAATTAATAACATTACGAGAATTTAGCTTAAATATTTGAGAGTGTGATTTAGTACACGAGGTATGTAGCATTATTATATTTAGATTTTCAACAGTGGAATAATTTTAATCTCGATTTTTTGCAGCTACTTTTGAAAGTCAAATGAATCTACGAATCGTTTCATCAGATCTGTTTTGTAATTTTTTCATGAGAATTTTATGAGAAATTCGTTACGAAACACAGTTTACATAGTTGTGGAAAATTTTTAATTTGAACTCTAAAATTATCATTTTCTTATGTTTTGAATTCAAATTTATTACGATGTTAAATTATAAGTTTCAAATTTTATATTAATGATTTTTTATGTTTAGATATTTTCACTTTTTATTATTTATTTTTCTGTTTCTTGTTTGCAAAATGTTTTGTGTTAATGACAATTTTTCTGTATTTAATTATAAGATTAAATAAATGTTTTATAGATTTTTTAATGTCTTTTTTTTCTTATGTTGGTTAATAAATATTAAAGTAGATTTCTCATTTTATTAATATTGAATAATTTTTTTATTAATGTTGCATAATGTTATTAGAATGATAATTAAAATGTTAGATAATAAATTAAACGTTGTTGGATTTTAAATATATTTGTTAAATTTGATTGAGTAAATATGTATAAACACTATTTTTAAATTTATATTATATATTTTTTAAGGGTTTTATTATTAGGAAAAAAGAAAAAAAATTCTTTCTAATTTAATCAGAATAATTAGTTGATAGTAGTAGATAGTTGTAGTTGAGTTGTAATAAACTTAATAAACCATGTAAAAATAGCTTTCTTTTGTGCTTTTTCAATTTTTCTTCATAGCTTTTTGTGGCAAAGCATTTTTTTTTCAAAAGAGCTAAGGAGTTATTTTTTAAATTTACCAGTATGAATTTAGAAGGAAAAAAAATTCTTCTAAATTCATTAAATTTAAAAAATTGTTAATATATTTCTAAAAACTGTTAATATATTTTTGAAATTGAATTCGGAAATAATAATATATGCAGTTATACCCGCATTCATGTTAGTACTATATTTGTTCTTATATTTTGAATTTACATCTAATTATGTTAAAAATGTTAAATTGATTACTTGATTTAATGTGATTTTATAATGTCGATGATTAAAAAAAACATTCTTGGGTATACTTTTAATCTGATTTTAAATATTATTTTTTTTGAAATGTTTGCTTAATTTCTTAGAAATAGTTTATTTTTATTGTGATTGCTTTTCTACTTCATGGAAATAATGGACATTCTTAAAAAAAAAATTGATACAGTTTTTTTACCAGGAGATACTATTTTACCAATATCTTGCTTATCCTCAACAGAGGGTATTTTGAAATTTGGTCCTGGTCTTCGTCAAGAAGGACAGGATGTTGTTGCATTTAAAGCCGGCATTCTAAGAATGAAGAAAAAACCTTTATTCATTTGGATTGACACTAATCAAAAGCGTTATGTTGCAGTTAAAGGTGATACTGTGATAGGAATTATAACAACTCGTGGAGCTGACAGTTACAAAGTTGATATAGGTTCATGTCAGCCTGCCTATTTAAATAATTTGTTATTTGAAGGAGCAACAAAGCGCAACAAGCCAAATTTAAAAATAAATGACCTTGTTTTTGCTAAATTGATTGTAGCAAATAAAGATATGGAACCAGAGATAACTTGTATAGATGAAAATAATAAAAGTAATAACCTAGGGCCGCTTAATGATGGATATATGTTTACAGTCTCATTAGGCCTGAGTAGAAAGTTGCTGCAACTTCCAATGTGCAAAGTTCTGAGTTTGCTAGGAAAACATTTTCCGTTTGAGATAGTTGTTGGATTGAACGGTAGAATCTGGATTCATTCTAAAGGAATCATTGATACTATAGCCATTGCTAACGCGATTGTTTCTTCGGAGTTTATGGATGATAATGAAGTTACATTAATGGTTAAACAATTAATAGAAAGCATTGCAGGTTTTGAAGAAGATTGATTTATATATTCATTTTAGTTTTAGGAATTTTAAAATGTTATTTTTTGGATTCTTTTAAAAACTGCTTTATGTTGTTTTTAACCAAAAACCTTATTATAGTAATACTGTTTAAATTATTTAAATAAAAAAATAGTCGAGCTAATTGCTTTTTCTTATTTGTTACTCCTCTACAAAATCTGAGAATCATTAAATTTACTTACTACTGAATTTTTTATTAACAATTTCGTTAAAACAAGTATTATTCACTTTTACTTTTTTTTGATGCCAGGTAAGTTTACACGAATTTATGTCCTAGTAGAGTAAAATACTCTCAAATTTTCCTACTCAACTGAATTCAATTTTTGTTTGTTTTATTTAATTTTTTTTTTTTTTTTATAATATTGTTTGTGTACAGCTTAAAAACTCACCTTAAATGCAAATTGTTTTTAGTTAATATACTGCGATTGTCTTACATGGTGTCATCTTGAGTAATTTTTTTAATTATTATTTACAATGACGTAATTTAAGCTGATTAATATCTATTTTATGGCTTTTACTGCAATAGTAATTAAAAGTTAGTTGTATCAATACTCTGATTTATCATTACTGTTAATATAATTAGAGTATTTGTATAACCAATGAATTTTGAATCATTATTGCAGTATAAACCATAAAATAAATATTAATTGAAACCATAATTATTGTTTATATATTATTTGTATATAACTGCTATATAATTTTTAAGTTTATTATTTGGTTTTATTGTTATTTTCTACTATTAACATAGTTGTTAGTTTACTTTTAGTTGTTTGATGTTAATAACAACTTCTTAATGCTTATAATTATTTTATTAGAGATCGTCTATAAATTACGTCACGCTCTAAGAGGTTGGGGGGGGGTTGTGGTTTTGTGACGACTTGAACGAGACTTGTTACTAAAGAGTTACGATGTTTTGACGAGGGGGTGGAGGGGTCAAAAACGGTCGAAAATTGCGTGATGTAGTTTATGGATAGTTTATGTATAAGGGTCCTATTAAAATGTTTAACCGGATGATGACATCTAAGCTAATTGATTAATTACTTAAAGTGCACCCAGTAATAAGGAAAAAAAATTAAAAGTCTAAATACAAAATAAATTACGTCCTTTAGAAAAGTTTTTTCAACTTTAAAACCACTTTTATTATTAGAATTTCTAATCATAATTAGTAGATTATAGCTAGTTTATGACAAAACGAGTGACACCTAACTTACAATATAAGTTTATGGAGTTATTTGTAAATTTTAGTAATATTTTTTATATAAAATTGAAATAAGATCTGTACCAAACTTGGGTCTAACAGGAAATAAAGAAAGAAACAAAAAAATTATATAACTGCTGAATTAAAAAAAATAGTATTACTAAATTAAATAACTCCCAAACTTGTCAGAATATAGAAAAGAACCGTCGGCAAACCGAATGACTTGAAAATTAAAAAAGCCGATTGACTTGAAAATTAAAACTTTCATGCTTATTGGCGATATTTGTATTGGAGAGTATTTTAGGGGCTGTTCATATAATATGTGATACTTTTTTTGTCGTTTTTCTAACACCCCCTCCCCTATGTGGCATTTTGAAGAAACCCCATCCCCCACCCCCTGTGTGACGTGACAAAAAAAAATTTTTTTATAAGTTTATATTTTAATTGTAATAGTTTATTTTTATAAAAAAATACAATTGATGAATATCTGTCTAAAACCTAAATTTGTTCCCAAATCGGACTTTGACCTACAAGTATTGGAGTTCCATGCTCTTCAATAATTTTTGAAGGCCAGTTGAGGTCAGAGGTATCAATATCATCTTGATTATACCACTCAATTGTTTCTTTGTCCGAATTTAAAAAGACACACATGAGTTCAGATAGACGTTGAGCAACTAAGCATTGAGGTCTAACTTTTTGAATTTCATTCGAATATCCAATACTTGAGTAAACTGTTTTGTGTTGTTTCATTGAAATTCTTTGTATTATTGCATTCAAGACCATCTTCTCCTTGGAACAAAAAAATTGGTGGTGGAAGAAAACCAGTTGGAATAAGATGAAACAGTGAGCTGCGACGATGACCACAGCATTTTTGATCATTACATTTTACAATTTGAAGGAAGTATTGACTTTCTCTGACATCCCACTCTGCTCCAAAATGTTTTAACTGTACACATTTTTCACTGTTTGGTTTTATGTACTCGGCTTTAGTTTCAAATCCATCAATGACTGTGCTAGACCAAATTTCTGCAAGAACTTCACCTTTGGCAAAGTTTGCTTTCTCCATAACTTTGTCTGTTGTTTCTCCTCTTGATTTAAGATGGCTTCCAAAATGATCAAATGGAAGTATAATTCATGCTAGGTCATGGCTTAGCGGGACCATTCTTCTCTCAACCCTGTTAAAGGCACTTCTTCCAGGAGCATTAGTGGCCACAAACATTGCATCAAGATATGGCTCTTTGAAATAAGTCTTGGCACAATGAATTGTTTTTTGATATCTTGGATTTTCATCTGGCCCACCATCAACAGTTATAATTATGATTGGTTTGCTAACTCCCATCTTCAGTAAATAAGCTGCTTTTAAATGCAGGAAGATAGTTTATTCTGTTCATGTCTTCTAAGTGACGAATCATGTTTTGCACTTCTGATTGCTAAGTATGTTGGGCCAGAGTATGTGACTGCTTGTTTTTCCATGCAATCCTTTTTAATTTCTATGGCTGCAATTACTGAAGAAACAAGTTTGTGTTGAAAAGCAATTACAAAATCGTGATCAGCTAAAGTTACCTTGTACTCAATATGCATCATCATTGGTGCTTGTTTGCTTGCAGCTGTCAATCCAATTGGCACCCTAGCTTTATCGTCCTGGGAGTGAAACGTCACTTCTTTAGGACCCAAGACTCCCGCAAGTTCTTCAAGGTCACTAATGGATGATTTGGCAAATTTTGTGTTTGCGTGATATTTATGCTCAGAATTTTGTGCTCTTATTAACCAAACAGGTGCAGTTGATCACAGGCTAGCGGTCGACCTTTTGGTACTAAATTTTTAATTCCACACAACTTTTTTCTAATCTAATGCTTCTATAGTTTTTTTTCTTTTTAGTCTGGTTGCTGTTTGGCGCTCATTGTTTTTTTGACGAAGTACAAGATCTCGGCTTTTTTCCACCAAAAGTTTTTGTATTTGCCCTAGTATTTGGTAGTCTTCTTGTGACAACAAGTTGCAATTTCTTTTTTCAGTGAGATATGCAATATCTTTTTGTAAAATAAAAATTTCATTTTTTAACTGATCTTGTTTCGGGGCTTGTTTTGTTACAACTTTTGAGAAATTAGAATTTTCTTTTTCACACTTTTCACTTGTTGTAATTGATGGGGTCGCGTCAGCCACGCCATCAAAAGTGATTTTAGATTCAACCGCACGCTTTTTTGGTGTATTCGGTACTTGGTTCGGTAATTTTGTCCAGTTGGATAAAATACCAACTTTATTTCGGAGTTCAATTTGTTTAGCTCTTTTAACTTTTTTTCAACTTCTACATTTAAATCGGATAATGTTTTGCTCTTTGTTTTAATCTCAGACCAGATTTTATTTGTTTCTTCTTGAGACTTTTGCTCTGGTTTGTTTGCAAATGCTTTCAAATATCATTCATAAATAGATTTGTGAAGTTTTTCATTTTCACTAGACATTTTTAATCTATAACAACATCAACAACAAGAAAATAATTTTCCTTACAACCATTACGTTAAATAAGTATATAGTAAAGATATTATTAATAATAACATTATTAATAGTACAACTATTTAATAGTAGTACTAAAATTTTATATCATAGTAACTAAATAACTTAACATATAATAACAATGATAACGTAACTAAAGTAGTTCGACAAATTCATTATAATAGAGTGACACAAAACATTAAAAGTAATAATAACAATAACATTAAAAATTAAAGTATTGTAAAACTAAAACATTTATAGATCAGATGACGATCAAGAATAATATTTATGTTTAAAGATCAAGTTTTAAACAACTATTAATACTAAAATTTTTAGTATATTTATACAAATATTCATTAAAAAATAAAATTAGATTTTTAACGGTAACATAAATTGCTTTTAAATAATCGCCCACTATCTGGTTTTTCTTTGTTTGTAGAATCAAAATTTCTTTTTATGTCTGCAATTACCACAAATAACTTAAAAAAAAGCTAATTTAATTTTTTTATTCTTATTTGTTATGACTCCGTTAAACAATAAACGCTAGCTCTTGTGAAGTCGTTGCATAGCATTTTTCTTGAAAATTTTCGTATTGTATATAATTATCTTCGAGTTCGCAATTTTAAAAAATTACACAGTGATAAAATATTTGATTTAAAAAGTTATTTATCACGTCACATTGTAGCCAACCACCCCCCCCCCCTCCCCGATGTGATATTTTGTGACACTTTCCAATACCCCCTCTCCCCCCCCCCCCTCCCAAAGACTGTCACGTATTATTTGAACAGTCCCTTACTTCGAAAAACAGAACAACGCGTTTTAGATGCGATATAGCTAAATATGTTAGTTGTACCCTATATATTAGAATGCAATTGAAAACTTTCAAGTAGTTTCAAGAACGTCTAGCGGTGGTTATTACTAAACAGATCAAAATATCACAAAAAGAAAATGTCAGTGTGCAGCTTATAGTTCACACTTTAACTCTAAATATACCTACAATAAGATTGTTGTACGAAAGAAGGAAACAATTTATGATTGACAATTGATTTATATGAAAAATGAATCAAAAATATTTTCAAAATAATCTCAAAACTGACAGTTATTTATATAGAAAAAGTACGTTTCCTTGGAAAAAACATAAGATCTTGCTCAACCAAATTTTAACTCTCGACTTTAAAATTTATCATGCCTCATGACTACTTAGGTGGTTTAAACAACCACACTAAAGATGTTATTTAAAATCTTGTTTTAAAATAATATCAGATACGCGTTCAAGACGTGCGTAAACATTCATGAACCCCCTCTACTGGAACGGAGTTTATGATCCTTGTACTTTTGACATTTTCTTTAACCTGTATTCACGTACAAAAGATAAGTAAAACATAGTTCTGTGTTAAGAAAAATAATAAAAAACACCAAGGTTTTTAATTTCTGGATTTATCCTTCGTATTCGTATCGATATTTTTATTCTCAAAACGCATTTCAACATGTCTCAAAAGAATCATAAAAAAGATAAAAACGGTATGAGCACGTAATCAAAAAATAAATAAATAAATAACAAAGAAGTTTTAATGTTTTTCAAAAGTAGATTATAGTTTAAATAAAAGCCTTCAAGAAAAATAATATAAAAAATACATACCCAGTGAGCACGGGACATAAAAAAGACGTCATTTAAACGTTTGAAACATTCAAAAGACGTTTTTAAAACTTTTTTAAGAAGTTTTATTACATCTCGTGCGCACTAGGTATATTGTTTTACTTAAGCATTTATAATCAATTAATTGTTGTTATTTTACCCTTTTATTGGACAATTATAAATAGCTGTTTTTTCCTTTATCTTACCGTTCTTTTTATTACTTTTATTCTTTCTGCAATTATTGTACTGTAGTTCAATATATAAATCCCACTCAAAGGGGTATTTTTGGTCTATAGAAAACAACCTTTTTTGATGTAGTTTACTAAAAATAACGTCTAATCATAATTTTAAAATAGTTTTCTTCAAAAAATAAATTGTTCTGCTATATATATATTTCTCTCGAAATCAAAAGTAGTTAAAAAAAAAGGTCTAGATTATCCCACCCTACCCTACATTTTCTGGGCATTTACACGCTCAAGTCAGTTATTTCAATAAAATAAATAAGTATATTCAAACAAAAACCAAGTAATCATTGGGTTGCCATATGTTTAAAAATTTTAAATTTTGATTAATAATGTTACTTATGTTATTTTTTTGTTTTAAATTTCAAATTAGAGTTATACGTCATACTTTCTATATAAATGGTAGCTTAACTACATTTTGATAAATGCGTAAAATTGTAACTAATTTGATTTAAGATGTATAAATAAATAGCTAAAACAATCTTTTGAATAATTTTACGCAGAATAATAACTACTTAATTTAATTTAAGAAGCCATGTAATGTAGGTTAAATATTAGGCTTGAAATATTCAACTGAAAACAACAGGTTTAATACAATGCTTTTTTGCGTCCCGTAAATAACACAGCATATTATCAACTATAATTCCTAAACTTATAATAATTGAACGAAATTTCAATAAACAGGAAAACAGATAATTAATTTTGGGATGGTTCATAAATATAAACATTTAATCTGTTAAAATAAAAAATATATATCTAAAAATGTGACATTGCAAAAATTAAAATGTCCCGTAAATAACGGTGGAATTGTCCATATACTTTTGGTACAGCCAATCCTGATATTATATATTTTTTTCATTTTAACTTGTAACTCCCCAATCATTGTAGCCGGAGGTGAAATGAAAAACATCTGACGAGTTTAGTTTGCAGACAGTTCAAAATCTTTGACACGATGACTTCTTAACCATTTGGTTGGGAGGAAAACCCCAACCAAAACTTTTTTAGTAATAAAAAAGTTACAAAACTTTTATTAAAAGCGGTCATTTACTTTCCAAAGTGCTGAATTGTTAGAAGGCCCTTCCATTAGATGTCCGTTTTTTTCTTCTGTGCGAAAGAAACCAGTTCTTTTTTTTATCATCACTAGGTACTTCTCTAATTGAAATGAGTGAATGTGAGGGGGTGAATGGTAAAAACGTCTTTAGACTCACAGCAATAAAAATTGTAATTAATTTTGTACTGTTAACAAAAGCATCGTCTTCCTGCTTAAATGTTGCAGAAACAACGTGTTGCCAAAACGTTTGGTTTCGGTTGATTATCCGTTCACAGTGAAATTCAGAACAACTTTTAGAACAAACCTTCATTAAACGTCGAGTTTCAAACGTATTTTCGACGTCTGTTATAGGATTATTAAATGTAGAAAAACGGTTTGATTCTTTTTAAACGTAAATAAAGCAATTAAATTTAATCTAATTAAACCTATATTAAACGCTTTGAATAGGTCCTATTATTATTAATATTATATATTATGCGTTTATTTATTAGTCTTACTTTACTCATGCAGTGAATGTAGTTAGAAATGCGAATTAATTGGTAGTGAAATGCTTTCAGCAATTTACAGTAAAAAGTACCACAAGATTTCTTGTGATGCAATAAATTTTAGAAACAGTATGTTTTTCAAAATTTTTTTTTAAAAAAAAGTTAATTTATTTACGAATTGAATTGTCTAAACCATTTCAACAAAATCATCAAAAGTATTCAAATTTTATAATACATAATTTTATGGAAAGTTTAGCGTAAGCTTCAATCTTTTTACTGTATACGTATTTATTAAACGTTTATTAAACGTTTACAATGTTATTTTATGCAATTCAATATTGAAAACGTTTTTTTTCAATATTGACTAAAAAAAAACCGACACTTAAAAAGCGTGTAATAAAAGATTTGTAATATTTTAATGTATACGCTTGATAAATGTTTATTATATTGTCAATATTGTAAACGTTAAATCGATGTTTAACAAACGTATAAACTAATAGGTTTGTAATGTACGTTTTAATTCTTCTAATGCATTGGTTTATTGAACGTTTACAATATTGATTACAATACCTGGGTTAGTATAGTATATTATAAATAACTTTTTAACGATGTGGGTTTTAACTTTTAAAACTGACGTGTCGGTTTCCTGAAGTCGTAAGCCGCAATATTTCTACTGGTAAAAAAAATTAAAAAAGCAATAAGTTAAAATAAATTTGACAAAACTTATGCTAACTATAAAAAATCATATCCACAATAGTTTTAACAATTATTGTACTGTTTTTGTAGATATCTAGCCATTTATTCTATCATAATTGATAAAGTACTGATTTTTTCACGCAAAAATATTTTACAAACTGATTTTTGGAACCAATAATATGGTTCTATTTGATTGTGAAACTGTCGATACATACATACATGCATACATACATACATACATACATACATACATACATACATACATACATACATACATACATACATACATACATGCATACATACATACATGCATACATACATACATACATACATACATACATACATACATACATACATACATACATACATACATACATACATACATACATACATACATACATACATACATACATGCACACACACACACACACACACACACACACACACACACACACACACACACACACACACACACACACACACACACACACACACACATATATATGTATATATTGACAGTGTCACAATCATATAAAACCATATTAATGGTTCTTAAAATTAATTTGTAATATATAATATATTTTATATATGTATATATATTTATATTTATATATATATATATATATGCATATATATATATATATATAAATATATATATATATATATATATATATATATATATATATATATATATGTATATATATATTATATATATATATATATATATATATATATATATATATATACACACGCACAGACACAAATATATAAATAAATATTTTTATAGGGAAAATTAAAATATGGAAACTGCTGTCTCTTCTATTCAGGTTACTCAACCTCAGCAGTTTGCAATTCAAAGTGTTCAAGGTGCTACTGCAGCTCAAATTCAGATATTTTCACAAGATCCTAACAACCACGGAAAAGCAATTTATATTATAGATCCAAATCAAGCAGGTGGAGGTTTACAAATGATATCAAATGCTGATCAGCGGTTTGTAGAATATTCATCTTCAGCTGTACCTTCAGCCAGTCTTTCTGGTGCAACTGCTGTTATGGTATACTATATATATATATTGCTGCTGTTTATGGTATATATATATATATATATATATATATATATATATATATATATATATATATATATATATATATATATTTAGCAAATTTTTTTAACAAATATGAGTAAATGTTCTAGGTAACAAAAGAAAAACTATTCAAACTAAGATGAGTAAAATATATTTATTATTTAAATTTTGACAAATATTAAAAAAAAAATTTTCTCTAACACAGAAGGCCTTTCATATAAAATCTTCAGCTGTGTATGAGATATACAAAACTAAAAAAACTCATATACATATTATTATTCTACAATAAAAGTAGAAATATTTATAAGCTGGGAATCCATCGAGACCCAGCTATAATAGACTGATGAACAATTGAATTAATCCATTTGTCATATTTGTCAATCTATATATATATATATATATATATATATATATATATATATATATATATATATATATATATATATATATATATATATATATATATATATATATATATATATATATATATATATATATATATTACTCTCAATGAATATTTTAAAATATTCATTTAGAGTAATGTTAACTAATGCTTGTTAGTAATTGAGTTAATTGTTTTTCATGAAAATTATTAACCTTTAATAAAAGCTAAATGAACAAAATTGCCAATATTTAAATTGAAATGAAAATTAAAATGGTATTAAATATCCTTTTTGGTTGTTTGTATTCGGAAAGTTAAAATTGACAATAACTACTCGACAGGACATTAGCATTTAATTAGCATAATTAATTTTATTTTAGTTTTTCAAATACTATGTTATTTATAATTATTGATTAAATATTTTAAATATTTAATAACTACTTAAATTAAAATGACTAGAATATAGTTACTAAATGTGTAAAAATATTTTAAAGTTAAAATTCTTTAAAGTTTTCAATAAATATTAACAAATAGGGTAGTATTTGCAACTTAAAAGTTTATTAAAATATTAAATAAAATTTATTATTGTTCAGTTTTATTACTATTTTATAATGATATATTATAAAATATTAATAAGATTAAATAATTTTCTTAGCGTAACTAAAATTAGGAAAGTTCATGTACCTAGGGGCACCCTACTATTTGAAAACTATTTAGTTCTAAGTTATGCTTCTATGTCAGGTGATTAGTTATAAAATTTTTGTTTTTTAATCCTATTTTGATTCTCAGAGAGCGTTGCAATGGCAAATTATAATCGGAAAATGCTTTTTGATAGTCTAAAATAAATTTTTACTGCTGGTATCTTAGAATATTTTACAATCCTAGAGGAAATGATTTTTAAGTACTAAATACAATATTCAATAAGTTTCCTCTCAATTCGGGATTGTTAATAGATGACTTTTTTCATGAGGCTATGTACCTAGGGCCATATAGTACCTAAGTTCATATAGTTTGCTTGCATCTAGGGCCATTTATGTGTAAAGAATTTTTTTGATAACAAGGTAGATAATTAAATTTTGATTGATGCCTAATTTTTTTTTTTCTCACTGTTTTTTTGGGATTACCATTTTACGCTAAGACTTGTTTTTCAATTATGCTCAGAACTATTAGGCAATTTTGTTATTTATTTAAGTGACTAAGTAAGTTTTCAAAGTTTCAAAATAAGTTATCAAACTTTTATCCTTAATTAAATGAACAAAGGAACTCATGTTTTTTCAACCAAAAGAGCAAGTGTATCTTCATGGCTAATGATTACTCAATATTAAATATACTCAAAATTTTGTAAAAAAAAGGAGACTAAAGCTGCAATTTGCTCATTTAAGAACAGCCTACCTAAAGACAAAAATAATCCAAAAAGACTTTTTGCCTGTATTAATAGCAAATAAACTATCAATAATCATACCAACATATTGCGTTCACCTTCTGGTGAACTTTGTACAAATAATGTTTTGATTGCTAACTCACTAAACAAGGTAATTCAATCTGTCTTTACTATTGAGCCTCATAACTAAAATCTACTTCAATTTACTCAACGCACATTTGCTTCTGAAGAAGATAAAATAAGTCCATACATTATTAAAACATGCGCTAGAACAATAGCAGCTCCGCTTGCCGTAATTTTTCAAATGTCAATGGAACAAGGTAATGTACCAAAAGCATAGCTTGTTGCTAATGTAACTCCATTGTTCAAAAACGAATCTAGGACAGACCCAACAAACTACAGACCAATTTCAATTACTTCTGTACCTTGTAAAATATTGAAAAAAAAAATGGGTAAAAATAAGGTTATACATCACTTAGTATCTAACGATCTTTTCTCCTAATATCAACACAAATTTGTCAACAAAAAATCCTGCATTACAGATTTACTTGAAACTATAGATTTTTTTACCTATACTGCCTCACAAAAGTTGTCTGTTGATGCCCTATTTCCTGATTTTGCAAAAGCATTTGACAAAGTTCCTCATAAAAGGTTACTAATAAATTTTGAATTGTATGGGAATAAAGGCAATGTCTTAAATTGGATTAGTGCCTTTCTTTCCAACAGAACACTGCATGTCATTTTTGGAAATGTTGCATCTGATTGGGAACAGGTTGTTAGTGGCATTCCTCAGGGCTCATTTCTTGGTCCAACACTATTTATAGTCTATAATCAGGGTGGCCACAGCTCCTCTAAAATCCTCCAAAGTCCTTTTTTATCAATAATCTATTCTAAAATCCTTTATTATCCTCTAAAAAGTTTAAAATGTGATCAAATCTCTAGAAACATGGATGTTAAACCTATAAAAAAAATCCTCTAAAATCCTCTATTTTTATTCTCTAAATTAGATGCAAAATCTCCTCTAAAATTCTTTAATATCCTCTTTTGCTTATGAAAATTTTATGTGGCCACCCTGATATTAATGATTTACCATAACACATTAGCAGTTAAAATAATTGCAAAATGTATGCAGATGACACAAAGGTCCTCAGTGTAGTTAACACTTTAAAAAGAAAACCTTATCTGCAAACTGATATTGATAACATTGTCAATTGAACCCAAATATGGCTCATGCAACTTAACATCAAAAAATGTTATGTATAAATATGTGTTAAATGTTATGCATATCATCCAATCCAGATCTGTCCCTCATATCTATTTCATCTATGATAACAACTCCAATAATAGAGTCAAAAGAATCTGGTTAGATCTAGAGTAGTTCCATGTTAATTGACCTAGAAATTTTTAGAAATGTTACCATACATCTCAGATTTTACTGATTTTTATACAGTTAAGAGTGTGTAGTAAAATGAAAATTCTTTTAAAATTTAGCCTCTAGCTCTTTTGCTTTTATCAGATATTGGCCAGCCCCTCTTGTCCCCACAGAATCACAGTGTTATCAAAGATTTCAAGTCACATAAGTCACATATTTGATCTTTTTCTTTGAAAATTTGTAACTGGCTATTTTTAAGGGTGCTGAATCCAATGAAATGATCAGAAATATAAAAAATTATCATTAAGTACCTGTAATTATCAATTTATATAAATTTAGGCAATTTTTTGTATAACTGTTTTTAATCCTCAAGATACCCATGTGGCCTTAATGATATCGAAAAAAAAAAGTATTACATATCGTTCTATATTCATTGATCTTTCAGAAAATATAAGGTTTTGATCTGCGAGTATATGGATTTCCATATATGGATAATGGGGCAGAGTCCCCACTTTTTTGTAGCAAAATGTTGCAATTGATTTTTCACTACCTTCCAGACTAGCTGGAGTTCTGAAACTTTTGGCATTTGTGTAGTCCTACAGTGGTGTACACTAGTGGTTGCCCGATGGCAAATGCCACCCGAATCTTCTGAAGGGCTACTGGAAATAATACTTTGATGAAGCTTAGTTGCCCCACTGAGCAACTTTTTTTTTATTATTATTATTATTTCAATAATTCTATAAGCAAAATTTATGCGTCCAAACTTAAATTAAGCAAAATTTATGCTTCCAAAATTAAAGATGACTTTTATCTAACATAATAACGACCACCCTCTTCTGTGTACGTACACATTATTTATTATTTAAATATTATCTTGTTGTAGCATTCTAAGAGAAATGATGAAAACCAAGTTGCGTAATTAAAAAAAAATAATACATAAAACAGGCCTTCCCAGGAGAGGCATGCGGTCGCACGCCTTGAGTGAACACGGATATTTATTTTTTTTTGGATAACTCGGCCACGCTTTTTTAGCATATATTAAAAATATCGCTTTTTTAAAAAGGCGCTGAAAAAATCAAATTAAATTCGTTGTATTATTTTGTAATTTTTTTAATAATTTATTCTTTTCATTAATAAGGAAATAATAACATAAAAATAATATATATATATATATTTTTTTTTTGAATTTTTTTTTCTTATAACAAAATTTTTTTTTTTTATTTTACATATTTTTTTTTCTAATTTTAAATTTTTTCGCATAAGTATGTCTTTCTACAAAAAATAACTTCTAAGTTCTACAAGAATTATTATCTACAAGGTTCTTGATAAAGATATGAACGTTTAGCTCATTTGGTTAAGACATTGCATAGCGCCGCGGAGACCCGGGTTCGCATCCCGCGTCGGCAGAGCATAATTTTCGAAATAAATTAAAAAAGTTTTCGGTCACATTTTCTGTTTATTTTTTCGACTTGTCTCAAATATC
>NC_088922.1:7532500-7622500 GCF_038396675.1 Hydra vulgaris
CAAGAGCAATAGCCTTAACCTTTCTCACCTCTGTCTAATAGTCAATACTATCAGTATCGCTTCAATACCAAGCGATACTGATGATAAAAAGAATCATATAGTATCGCATTGTCTTGAATTGAGACTCTCAATAAAACAAAACAAAAAATTAAAATATGACTTATTGAATTTTTTATTAATAAAATACTAATACAATTGCTTTTTAGAGATTAAGTTATTTTTTTTTTTAACAATCTACAATACTTTGGCTATCATTCATTTGTTGTTTTTTACTTTGCTGTACTTTCGCTGGTATTTTAGGATTTTCTTCTATTAATATTTTAATAATTTTGGAGCATTTACTGTACATTTTACATCTAAACAATGTCAAATGAGTTAAATAATTTCGAGAGATTTAATTAAAGTAACGATGCCAGATGAGAAATTAAAATATGAATGCAGAATCACACAATTAATTAAATATAAATAACTGTAATGACTGTTACATAATCAATTCCCTTTGAACAGTCATTTCTCATACTCATTTAGAATAATCATTAACGATTGCATCACAAGCAATATCCTTCGGAGAATTATATGAAAAACTCTCTTTAATGATCACAAAATTATATTCCCTTGGAGATTAATTCTGCACAAAAAATTTTTGCCTTAATGGAATAAAAATTCAATAGAGTTAGAATAACGATATGAGAAACTACACACAGCAGGGGCGGATCCAGGTCATTGTTCTAGGGGTAGTCCTATCAAAAATATAAAAAATAAAATTTATGTTTCTTTTTTTAATAAAACAACTATTTCATTTGATCATTTCGAATGATTTTAGAAAAGTTGTAAGATAGTTTGCTAATAAATATATTGAATGGTTATATAAATACTTTTTTTTTTTGAGAAAAATAATAAAATTTTGAATTACAATTTTTGTATTTTTTCTTACTTTTTTAATTTTATCAATAATATTTTGAAGTTTGACATTTCTTAGGTAGGGGGGGGGGGAGGTTAGTAACCCCAAATACCACCCCCATTTCCTTTTTTGTCTGCCCCTTATGCACTGTTTAACATAATTCAATTGTTTGTAATAATTTAATATAGAAATAAATGTTAAACAAAATCTTTTCTTTCTTTTTAATCATGATAGAAAAAGTTGTAATAATGATAACAGATGAGAAATTAAAATACAGAAGTGATACCATACAATTATTTAAATTAAAACAAATACCAGATAAGAAGTTAAATAATAAACATGTCATATAACCATCTTTAAGAATTTCTTGAGTTAGTTATATACATCTCATTATTATACAAATTTACTATTTCAAATTATTAATCGTTTATAAAAATAAAACGCAAATTCTCATGATGACCTAAGTTACAACACCAAATGATACTATCCATACAAAACGATACCAACATAACCGATACTTTCAATACCAGTATCGTGTGATCTCGATATCGATACTGAAAAGTATCACATTGAGACCAAACGATACAAACATAAATGATACTTTCAATACCAGTATCGCGTGAGCTCAATATCAATACTGTAAGGTATCGCAACAGTACCAAATGATACCAACATTAACAATATTTTTGATACCAGTATCGCGTAATTTCGATGCTGGTACTGTATGGTTTCGCACCGATACCATACTATAAATTGAGACTCGAGACCGATTATCTAGTGTCTACTTTTTAATGCATGATAAAACCTATCGGTTATTGCTATTAGCAAATCAGCTGTTGAACGAGAAGATTGAAATCCATATTGATGATCAGAAAGAAAGTTATAAGATTCAAGATGAGTGATTAAATGTTTGTTAATTAAAAACTCAAAACCTTGCTTATAATAGGAAGAACACTAATGGTATGGTAGTAAGACGAGTCAGATCGCTCTCCAGAGTTTTTAAAAATATGGATAACAGATGCCACTTTCCAGCTTGCCGGAAAACAAGACTCTGATAAGCACTTGTTAAATAGTTTTGAAAGTATAAATGACAGCTCCAGAGAACACTCCTGCAAGACTACAAGTATGTTGTCTGGACCACAAGTTGGAGAAGAGTCTAAGCAGGAAATCACTTTTGATACAGAAGCTGGAGTGATTTGAATGTCAAGCAATTGATCAACCTGTTTGACCGCAATATCAAGCCCTTATTATTGATACTGTTAAAGATTCTCCAGAAATCACAAGAACCTAATTTTTGTGATGAAGTACGAGATTTTATGATCTGAGAATAGCGAGCTTTAGCGGTAGACAAAACCTTTTTACAATGGTTTTTAGTAATAGTAAACAGAAGTCTGTTTTTTGGAGGGTTATAGGGTAAACAGATTCTATCTGTTGACCAGCATTGCACCCCTTCGTCATCTATTAGGCTGGTGCAGATGTATTTTTAATACATTGCTCCCAATTTAGGATATTGAATGCTTGATCTTCTTGACTCAATGCATGGGTTTTGCTTGTGCTTTTGTTTTTATGACGAGGCAACTTATTCTATTATCTCCTAATGAGGGTACAGCTCTAAAACTCAGTTTTATGGTTCTGAGGTCAGCTGGCAGTCAGGTTTCCTGAATTCTGTGGTAGCTCTCAGAGAGGCTGATTCCATCAATAGCTGGAAAATATCAGAGTACTAACAGTGCCATGTTGAGCATGGATGGTGTCCCTGTTCATACATTTGGTGTGCATTGTTGAGGCCGCATTTCGACCCCTTTGTTATGGCTTAGGGTTTATTAATAGTAATGAGGCAATTTCTTGAACTTTTAAATAGTTTACTGAGTATTAACTATGCTTCAAGTCAAGTTCTTTAAAAAATTTAAAATGACTAAAGTACTGAAAACTATAAAACACAAAAAACCATCGTCATCACCAAGTTCTCTAAACCTATCATTCACTAATATTGGTGGTCTTTGAAGTAACTTTTCTTCTGTTGCGTCTTATCTCTTGCAAAGTTCATTAGACCTACTTGCTCTTTATAGACTAATTTGAGTTTAGCTGTCTCATCTTGTAATCTTAGTGTTGATGGTTATTTTCCATAAATTCGTAAAGACTCTAATAGTCTCATGCTCAGCCTGGGCATTTACATTCGTAAGAATTCACCCATTTTTATTGGGAAACTAGATTTGAATCCACAGGCTATTATTTTATGTCCTTTTATTTAGCACCACTTCACTCTATCGCCTTTCTCTTTGTTCTATATCGCTCTCCTCCATCTCAAGACTGCACTCTTTTCGATGTTATTTCTAATCAAATTGACCAAACCCTCTCTCTTTATCCGTCAGACAATATCATTGTTGTTGGTGACTTTAATGCTCATCACACTGAATGGCTTGACTCTAGTGTCAGTGACTCAGCTGGCGTTATAGCCCTCAACTTTTGTCTTTCTCAATCTTTAACTCAAATAGTTAACATTTCAACTCGCTTTCCAGACAACCTGAATCATTTACCTTCTCTACTCAACTTATGTCTTGTTTCTGATCCTAGCCAGTGCTCAGTTTCTTCACATTCACAATTAGGTGCTTCTGATCACGGTTTGTTCTCTCCAAAACTATTATTTCATTCTTCTTCATCATCAGAATCCCCCTATCATTGTACCTCTTGCAACTTTTTTTTGTTTTGTTTTGTTATTTTACCTCCCCAAGGCCCAGAAGGCCACTACAGATGAGGAGGCTACTTAATTGTGGTTATAACCCTCTCTCAACTCTATAACTACGAAACATGAACCTTGACGAACAAGACCGCTGCGCGGAGAAACAAATTGACTACCTTAAAGCTGACTGGGACTCTTTCCGTGATTTTCTTTGTTATAGCCTTTGGGTAGAAATCTTTTGTCTTCCCGACAAATGTGCTTTTTACATATCTTCTTGGATTCAGGCTGTCATGGAATCTTTTATTCTTTCTTGACGATTCCAGGTCAAGCCTCACTCTTCTCCATGGTTTTCCTTATTCCATTGTGCTGCTGCAATTTCGAATCGAAACTGTTACTTCCATATCTATAAGCAAAACAATTCTCCAGAAAACAGATTGTAAAAAGGTTTTTTTTAATGCCAAAGCTCACTATTCTCAAGTCATAAAATCTCGTATTTCATCACAACAATTAAGCTCTCATGACTTCTGGAGATTATTTAACAGTATCAATAATAAGGGAAAATCTGTAATTCGACCTCTCTTGTATGGTTCAGACTTTGTCATCTCACCTAAAGACAAAGCTGAATTGTTTGCTAAGAACTTTTCATCAACATCATGTCTTGATTCCACTAGTTGCGTTCTACTTGATATAGCCATCAAATAGGTTGATCTATTGCTTTACAGTCATATCACTCCAGTCTCTGTATCAAAAGTGATTTTCTGCTTAGACTGGGAACAAGACTCTGATAAGCAGTCTTGCCGGAAAACAAGACTACTTATCAGAGTCTTGTTTTCCAGCAAGCTGAAAAGCGGCATTTGTTACACCTATTTTCAAAAATTCTGGAGAGCGATCTGATTCATTTAACTACCTTCCCATTAGTCTTCTTCCTATCATAAGCAAGGTTTTTGATTCTTTAACTAACAAACACTTAATCTCTCAACTTGAATCTAATAACTTGTGAGGAAAACCATGGAGAAGAGTGAGACTTAACTTGGAATTGGATAGAGGGAATAAAAGATTCTATGCTTGCCTGAATCCAAGAAGATATGTAAGAAGCACATTTGTCAGCAGGAAGATGATAGATTTCTACCCAAGGGCCATCACAAAGAAAATTATGGAAAGAGTCTTAGTTAGCTTTAAGGTAGTTGTAAGAGGTATGATGTAAGGGGGATTCAGATGATGAAGAAGAATGAGATAGTAGTTTTAGAGAGATCAAACCGTGATCAGAAGCACCTAAGAGTGAATGTGGAGAAACTGAGCACCGACTAGGATCAGAAACAAGATATAAGTTTAGTAGAGGAGGTAAATGATTCGGATTGTCTGGAAGTCAAGTTGAAAAGTTGACTATTTGAGTTAAAGATTAAGAAAGGCAAAAGTTGTGGGCTTTAATGCCTGCAGAGTCACTGACACTAGAGCCCAGCCATTCAGTGTGATGATCATTAAAGTCACCAACAACAACAATATTGGCTGATGGATCAACAGAGAGGGCTTGGTCAATTTAATCAGAAATAACATCAAAAAGAGTACAGTATTGAGATGGAGGATAGCGATATAGGACAAATTGAAAGATGATAAAGTAAACTGGTGCTAAACAAAAGCAGATAAAAGAATAGTCAGTGGATTCAAACCTAGTTTCCTGAAAAATGGGTGAATTTTTACAAATATAAATGCCCACGCCAAGCATGTGACTATAGGAATCTTTACGAATTAATGGAAAATAACCATCTACACTAAGGTCACAAGATGAGGCAGCCAAACTCAGATTAGGCTCACAAAGAGGAAGTAGGTTTGGTGAACTTTGCAAGAGATAAGACTTAGCAGAAGAAAAGTTGCTTTAAAGACCGCAAATATAAGTGAATGATAGGTTTAGAGAGAAAGAGAGAACTAGGTGACAATGATGGTTTTTTGTGTTTTATAGTTTTTGGTACTTAAGTCATTTTAAATTTTTTAGAGAATACAATTACTCGTGAATTTTACTTACCAGGTACTTGGCGCTTCAATTTTTATTTACCCGGATTACCCGGGTAATTGCTGAAAAAAAGTCAAACAATAAAAATACAAGATAATAAATATATTTGTGTGTATTATTAATAGTTAATATTAGTTCAGTTGTCAATATAGGAATATTTTGTTTTAATATGTAGTTATTTTAGTAAGTAATTGATCAGTTTAGTTTTGTTTCCTTAAAATAATACTTTAAAAACACTAAACCACTGTAAGTTTTGGCAGTCGATCTGAAACGTATTTTGTAGAAAAATTCTTGCATTGGAATAAATCCTTTTACAATCCACTGATATAGGCTTAATGGTAAAAGTGCTTTGTATATATGTTCCAAGTTATTTGTTTTCTTCCCATTTCCTTCAATAATTTTCAGCCTTTTTTTAAGTTGCAATGATTTGTGGATTTGTTTTGGTGGTGTTAAAAATGTTAACAATGCGTTATGAAAAGTGTCTTCACCAAAAGATGCAGCTTTCTCCTAAGCTATTACTTTAACTTCAACGGGCATTATCGATTCTGGTTCACAAAATTAAAGTTTATTTTTTTGCAATTAATTTTATATTATATTTAGATAAATATGATAAAAATTCATTTGATTGCAGGTATTGGCCATTGTGAAGGAACATCAGTAGAGAAACTATAGATGTGTTTCGGCATTGACTGGTTCTTTTAATTAGCTCAGTACACATATCAAGAAAATCATAGCTCCTTAGGAATTAATCAAGTTTGCCTCTTTTTTCTTAATTCAATCCCAGCTTTTGCTAAATGTTCCATTATAGCTACAAGCTCTTTAAGGCATGAAATATGGTCACCAGATAAAACCACTGTACCTAGTTCCTCTAAAGTCATATATATAGGGTCACATAATAATATGAAATGATTTATCATATTAATCAAAGAATTCCAGTGTGTACGAAAATCTAACTATAAGTTCAAACTTTTACCTCATTTCAACAACATGATTTTGCAGAATGCTGTTTCGAACTAGTGAGTTCCTAAAAATTTGCACATTTTTCTTGTTTCCTTTATCACACTGTTTATGTCTATGGTTAGTTTCAGTATTTCTTCTTCTAAGTTCTTGTTCACAATAAAGTTTATATTTGCATAGCTGGAAAAATATTTGTCGATATTAGAATTTTTTTGCAAAAAGTAGAATTTTGAAGAATATGTCAGTAGAATTCATGAGTAATTGTATTTCCCTAGTCACAAATCAAAGTGTTTTGCTGTCGAAAAGCTGGGTGAATAAAAAAGCAATTGCTTTTACTCAGCGTTTTTCCAGTAATTGCTTTATGTGAATAAAAATTTAATTTATTCACATTTTTAATTTTTATTCATGTAAAGCTGAGCAGTTTCTCCAAAAACCCTGAGTAAAAGCAATTACTTTTTTTTATTCACTCTGCCGTAAATCAAGATTGTGTTGTTTATCAAAATAAAATACAAATTTTATTTCTTAATGGAAAAATATATATAAATGGAAAAAATGTGTTGTAATTTTTACAACTGATTTTTGGAATTTTATTTTTTACATTTTATTATCAAAACTTTTTGTACTTTTTCAATATAATTGTTTTAATATAAAGTACGAAAACAACAAAGCAAAAAATCTGTTTATTTGCAGTAAAAAAATTGCTTTAAACCTTTAAACACACCTTTTTTATGTCAACACAGCATAAAAATAAAATAAACAACAAATAACTAAATAGTTTCTTGTGACTACAAAACTTATTTATTTGCAGTAAAAATGTTGCTTTAAACCTTTAAATACACCTTTTTTACGTCAACATAGCATAAAATATAAAATAGACAACAAATAGCAAATAACAACAAGTAAATAGTTATTTTTGCAGAAAAAAATCTAGCGTATACATCTCGTATATACCAAGATAAAAATAAGTATGTTTTATAACTATTTTTACACTTTTTAACTGTTATTTCTTTTCAAAAATCTCTTCTCTCTTAACTCTCTCTTTTAATCAATGTTATTCTTTATATTTTTAAAATTGACTCAAAAACCAAGCGACTCAAAAACTAAGTAAATTCCTATCAAGATCATTTTCCAGTAGAAATTAGAAATGAAAATCAACTTATCAAGCAGATTAGTGCAACTTGTTCCGTGTCCTGCTGCCTTGTGGGATTCGCTTTCTAGGCAAAGGCCGGAAGTGTGCTTCCTATCATCAATACTATTTAATTCTGTCATGCCTATAGGAATATTTTTGATTCTTTTTTTTAATTTTTAACTTATTATTGTTTTTGTGTGTGTGTCTTTTATATAGTTGGAGGTGCCTTAGTTACTGAGTTAGCTCACCTGTAATTTTCTTTATATGTATGTCTGTGTTCTGTCTAAACCTCTGATGCGGTGTTCACTCAGCCATAAGTTACTTTATGCACGTGTGTGTTCCGTCTGAACCTCGGGCATGGTGTTCATTCACCTGTAAGTTATTTTATGTATGTTTGTGTTCTGTCTCAGGCCTTGTTTTAAATAAATAATGCTTAACGCATTAGCCTAATATGAGTTTGATGTCATAAAATTCTCTTTATCTTTCTATTTTTTAAAGACATAAATTTTTTTTAAATTACTGCAATAATATTAATTGCTGCAAAACAAGTTAAATATTATTTAACTCGTTTTTTGTTAATTACTATTTGGAAATGTTTATTTTCTTTCATTTTTTTTTTTTATATTAAATAATTAAATTTAATACTACACTTTTAAAAATGTTTGATATAAACAAATTTCTTTCTTTTCTCGACATTTGTATAAATGAATTAAAATATGTTAAATTTCTTTAAATGATTATTTTAACTTTTGATTTAACTTTTTTTTTTTTTTTAATGCATCAAAATTTGAAATTTTTGATTCAGCCTCGGAACACATTTATTTTAAAATAATTTTGAGTAAAAAAAATGTTTAGGAAGGAAAACCGAATTAAGCTAATTTTTTTTTTAAATGAAATTTAAATATTTAACAATATTTAGTAATATTTTTAAATAAATTTGGCAGTTAAGTTAAACCCAAGCATTAACTTTAATTTTAATAAACTTAAATATAATTTTTTAATCAAAATTAAATTATATATTTTTAAATCAAAACAAAATTATATATTTTTTTATAAGTTTATATATTTTTATTAAATTAGTTTTAAATTAAATTATATACTTTTTATCGGAATTAAATTATATAAATATGATCTTTGCTTTAAGCCTAAAGTATTAGCTTTTTTTAAGCGAAAAAATCAATTATTACAATAAAATAAAAACAAAATAAAATAAAGTCATCATATAAAATAAATATAAAATAAAATTTATCTTTTTTTTATTATTAATTTATTTTTCATTACCAAACAGAAGTCCAAGCAAATTTTTTTTTATCGCAATCAAAAGTTGTTCTTGGGCTCGCAAGATGATAAATAAAAGTTGTTGTCATATATATTTCTTTTATGTTTTTTTTTTTACATTTTAAATACAAAAAAAAATTTGTCAATAAATATATACAATTTTGTTTTCTGTTAATACATATTTTGATAAAATAATTAGTTTATTGAGCTCAGTAACTAACTAGCGACTGTTAAACTATAAAAACTACACTCTAAATATCAACTATATTTATTTTAAAAATGAAATTGTTGAAACTTAATATTTAGTATTTTGTGAGATATTTAGTAATTTAGTAATGATATTTAGTAATTTAGTAATGTTCTTCCTAATGCATTTCCAAAATACCTTATTTAATGTTTTAATATTACTGTTTACAGGAAGTAACTCCTTTTAACTATTCCAGGTAAGGTCAGGATCATCATGATCACCCTGCTACTGATATCATGTCGCCCAGTACTACCTGACCCGTGTCCACTGCCTTGTAGGGTATCCTTTTTTAGGCAAAGGCTAGAAGAAACAAACTTCGACTTGAAAATTCCCTGCCTTGGGGCTCTTCCTTGAGGCTAAAAATGGAATCTTGATAAAAGTACTCATCTTGGTCAGAAGTTAATTGCATCCAACTATTGTCTTGTAGAAGGCCTCATAGGCTAAGACTTAAAAGGTAAGCAGAATAATTCTGCTAACTAGCCATGAACCTCTTCTTCATCTATTAAGTTGGCCTAGATGTCAAACTGTGTTAAATTGTTTCCTGCCTAAAACGATGAATGCTGGATTGACTCTACTCATAGATTTTTCTTGTACCTCCTTTATAGTGGCTATGCAACTCATTCTGTTATCTCCCAATAAGGGTATAGCTCTAAAATTCAGTTTAATAGTTCTGAGGCTGGCTGGTAGTAAGATTTCCCAAACTCTTTGGTATCTCTTACAAAGGCTGATTTCATCTGCAGTTGTTAATTTTAAATAAAAAAACTAATTTCAATAAAAAATCACATTCTTTCATTTTCAATAAACCTAAAGTTAGACAGCTAAAAGTGAATTATTATTCAAATAATATTTTTGTAAATTAAATATAAATTTTTATGATTTAATTAATTTTTTTAAATTTTAGATGAATGGACAACAAGTTATTGCACAGCGTGTGCCTGTTGCAGTTGAACCACTTGATGAACCTTTATATGTTAATGCTAAACAATACCATAGAATAATAAAACGCAGATTGGCTCGAGCAAAGCTAGAAGCTGAGGGTAAAATTCCTAAAGCAAGGAGGGTATGTTAAATCTCTAATTTAATTTATTAGATTTTCTTAAAAACAGTTTTGTTTTCCATCCATAAAGTTTTTTGTTTGTTTTGTTAAAGTCAGATTTTATGTTGTTTGAAAAAAAAAACGTTTTGAAAACAACATAAAATCTGACTTTGACAATCTCTACTAAAGAAAGTATATGTGTAGAGAAAATGTGATAATTTTTTTTTGCTATAAATCTTATATGTAGATATAAGCTTATATAAATCTTATATGTAGATATAAATACAGCTTTACACATTTGTTGACAAAAGCTTTTTTCTCTAATTATTTTTACTTTTACTCAATTGTGACGAAACATACCTGAATCTGCAGTATAAGGTATATATCTTATGCAATATATATATATATATATATATATATATATATATATATATATATATATATTAGTGAAATAAAAAATACTTTTTAGTTTAAAATACATGTTTCGAACTTACAAAGTTCATCAACAGTTTAAAATGACCAATGTAAAATTTTTCAGTATAAAGGTTACAAAGTAATTAAAAATCCATTAAAAATTGCTATTCAAAAAACTTTTTATAATACTTAATTAAAATAAAAATTATTATAATACAAAGGAAAAGGAAATAATAAAAGTACACTCAAAATTACAGTTAACATTCATTACGCAAAAGATATTTTACAATAAAGGACAGGATGTTAATATAAGTTAGATTAGAACAGTTCAACACCTCTGTGCCTAACTTGTTTGCTTAACTCAGGGTTCTGCCATTTTATATAAAGACTTTCTTTAATTTCTAATTCAGTTTCCCCATTGGCAGAATCCAGAATGGTAAAACATTCTGCAGTTGCTTTATTAAAACAATCTATGTTGGATTTAATATGTTTAATATGTGATTTTTTATCTTCCATAAATTTTCATCAATATGTTGAGAATGTATGTGTTGGACAGTTCGCCCTATGTAACAAACATTACAGTTTGCGCAATTAAATTTATAAACAATGTTAGATTTTAAATTTCTGGAAATAATATCTTTTAATGAAAAAAACTGTTGGATTTTAGTAGAAGTAAATGCCAATTTTATGACAAATTTTTCTTTGCAAAACAGCTTTATTAACTCCGATATTTTGTTTTGAGCATTTAAAGATCATTCACCAATATAGGGTAATTTAAAATATTTACATTCATATTTAGGTTTTTCAAAAGGTTCAGAGTGTTTAAGATCGAAATATTTTTTTAAGGAATTATCTATTAATTTATTAGGATATTGATTCTTAAGTAAAGTTATTTTAGTTGAGTGAATATTTTCATGAAATCCTGCTCAGGTGTTATTTATTTTAAATGTACGGTCAATGAGAGTTTTAATTAGCCCCAATTTGTATTAAAATGATATAAAACTAAAGTAATTAGTCAATAGCCCAGTAAAAGTTTCTTTATGGTATTACTAGTTATGAGGTTAAAAGGGTAGTTTTGAAGTATTTTAAATACTGCTATTTCAATAGTTTCATCTAACAGTATGTTAGTAAATAAATTTTCAACATCAAATGAAACAATATGAGTTCCCTTAAAATTATTTACTTTAAGGTCATTGATAAATGAAAAAGAATCTTTTGATGAATATTTATTGTTTATGCATGGTTGAACTAAGTTGCTAAGGAATTTCGCTAATTTATAATTATATGAATTTATAAAAGATATAATAGGTCTAAATTTTGGAATGTCATTGAATTTTTTATGCATTTTGGGTGTCCCATAAATTTTCGCAGGATGAGAACCTGTGGGGTATATTTTTTTATATTGTTCAGTAGTTTTCTTTGTTTAATTTATGATGAAATCGATATAATTGTCCTTGCCTGAATTTTGTAGGATCTTTGTCAAGAAGTTTAAATTTATTTCCATCATTTATAATTAAATAGGTTGCCTTATTGTAGTCAGTTCTATTTAATAGAATCACACCGTTACCTTTATCCGGTTTTACAATAACTAACATTTTATTTTTTCTTAGTTTTTTAATAATCCCATGTTTGCGCAAAGTGCTTTTAGATGGTTTATAAATAAAATAATATGTATTAGCAATATGTGCTAATTCTGTTTTAACTCTATTAGAATTGTTTTTATTAATAATATTTTCATTCAACGATTGATAAATCATTTCAAAAGAAGTAAAAATATCACTTTTATTCAACCTGTCTGGGGGTATGGAGTGGTTAAGCCCGTTCCTTAAAGTTTCTAATTCATCCTGAGTTAATTGAAATTTAGATAAATTATATATATATATCCTGAGTTAATTGAAATTTATATATATTTATATATATGTATATATATATATATATATATATATATATATATATTATATATATATATATATATATATATTTAAAACAGAGACCAACAAAAACAAATTTTTTTATGGTTTTGAGCAAACAATATGTTTTTGTATAGCATTTCTTATTTTGATTTCAAATATGCAACTCATTTTTTAGCATCACGTCAAATTGTAAAGATATCTGGGTTCAAATCTTTAGCATTTGGGATAAATCCCTAATATTGTCAAAAAAACAATTATTCAAAAGTTTGTCAACCTGGGTTTCAAAAGAAGCGTATTTTCATAAAAATTTTAAAAATAATAAAAGTAAACTAAACATATTGATAAAAAATAAGTTGCATATTTGAAATCAAAATGTGTGATGCTCTTAAAAAATGTATTTTTTGCACGACATTAGAAAAAAAAAAAAATGGATTGACCTGTGTAATAACATATATATATATATGTTATTACTCACTGTGTGTGTGTGTTATACACACACACACAGTGAGTCACATACTTAGACTTTTGGTTGTCAGAAGAGCTACTAAAATAACCAGTTTGCTCGTTGTTGGTCGCTCGCCAACATTTTATTTTGCCTGTCGCTATTTTTTACAAAAATTTTTTCGTTATAGCGGAATTCTGCATAGTTTAGTCATTTTTCCTTATGGGGCTAAGGGTACACTAGAAATAATTTGTACAAATAAAAGTAGTATTGTAAGCTATTGATAACATTCACTTTTCTACTTTCAAATAAAGCACGTTGCTATATACGCATTTAGATTTTCACTTGCTCTTTTTTACTACAACAAAATCTTGAAAAATACATAAAAAAACATTTCACAAATATTTGAAGCCCTTTGCATTTAATGTGTTTTTTTTTTTTAAACATCTTCACTTCCAACAAGGCTGCAAGCAACCACTATTAGAGTTTGAAATTACTGGGAAAAAAAAGATTAAGTTTATACAGCAATATAATGATTAACAGAAGACTTAAAACATTGCATGTTATATGAGATAGGAAAACAAGATGAAGGAACTAAATTCCAAAAAACAGATATTCGAGGAAAAAAATTAGACAAATAAAGATTTTTGGGGCACTTAGGAACAGTCACAGTAAAAGGATGAGACTTAATTGAATGACAAGTAATACGAGAATGAATTTTAGTTGATGGCAAAAGAGACGCTGACCTCAAGAGCTGGTCCAACTATGTTCACAATGGGCAATTTGTCTAAAAGAGAAAGTGCATCATTCTGAGATCGCTCCAGGTACGGCAAAAGTACTCACTACAATGACGGATTTGAGATTTATAGATAAAGAATAGAATCAGGAGTAAGAAAGTGTGGAGCACAATAAAAAACATCCTTAAGAGATACTAATTTTGCAATGGATTTGATATATGCTTTCATAATAACGTACTCATCAAGTACATTACCGTTCATAAATAAAGGAAGATCTAGATTGTTGTAATAACATTTTTGATCATCATAAAAAAAATTGAGTTTTATCTAAATCAAAGTTCACCAGCCACTGAGAGCCCATGCTGTTTTTTTCTGGGATATCATTAATGTAAATTAAATAAAGTATAGGGCTAAGGATAGAACCTTAAGGAACTCCTGAAGTTACAGGAAAAAAAGAAGTGTGCTATCTATCGAGGACAACTTTTATACTACAATTAGTAAGGAAGGCTTCAATAATCTTAATAAATATACTGATACACCGTAAGAAGAGTGGTTATGGAGAAGACTGGCATGCTAAACTTTATCAAAGGCTTTAGAAATGTTTAGAGCAATAACTCTAACCTCTATACATCTATCTAATGTACAATAAAACCTATCAGTTATTACCATTAACAAATCAGCAGTGGAATGAGAAGATCAAAATCCATATTGATGATCAGAAAGTAAGTTATGAGATTCAAGATAAGAGATTAAGTGTTTGTTAATTAAAAACTCAAAAACCTTTGCTTATAATAGTAAGAAGACTAATGGCATCTGTTATTTATCTTTTGAAAAGATAAATAACAGATGCCACTTTCCAGCAGACTGGAAAACAATACTCTGATAAGCACTTGTTAAATAGTTTTGAAAGTATAGAAGACAGCTCAGGAGAACACTTTTGCAAGACTATATCAGGTATGTTGTCTGGACCACAAGCTGTAGAAGAGTCTAAGCAGGAAATCACTTTAGGTACAGAAGTTAAAGTGGTACAAATTTCAAGCAATGAATCAACCTGTTTATTGGCTATATCAGGTAGGATGTGATTAGAATCAAGAGATGAGATTGATGAAAAGTTCCAGCAAACAAATCAGCTTTGTCTTAGGTAAAGTAACAAAATCTGAACCATGTAAGAGAGGAGGAATAACAGATTTGCATGTATTATAAACAATGTTAAAGATTCTCTAAAAGTGTCTAGAGCCTAATTTTTGAGATGATATATGAGATTTTGTGATCTGAGAATAGCGGGCTTTGGCATTAGGCAAAACCTTTTGGTAATTGCTTCTAGCAATAGTAAACAGGCCCCTGTTTTCTGGATAATAGTTTTGATGATAGATATGGAAGTAATAGTTAAGATTGCAGCAGCACAATTAGAGGAAAACCATGGAGAAGAGGCTTGACTTAGAATTGTCAAGAGGGAATAAAACATTATATGCCAGCCTGAATCCAAGAAGTTAAAACCTGTTCCATAAAATTTGAGACTAACATGAATTAGCAATATTTAATTAGTAAGCTTGATAAAATAATTAGTATTTGGTATCAAATGAAAACTCTATCTTTCCTCTTTCAATTAGCATATAAGTTCTCTGATTATTTTTTGTTTAGATAACAATTTAAAATGCCAAATCAACAAGCCCTAAAAAGTCGTGTGTATAATTTAAAAAAAAAAATAACATAAAGATGGAAAACGCGTTGTTTGGGACCATTTCAAGATGGAGGACTACTCAAAAGCTACAATTTATAGATATATGAACAGTTACGATCAAAATAAACCATTGGGTTGCAAAGCTGGAAGTGGAAGAAGGCCTACTCTTAATACACAAAACAACCGCATCAAATTAAGGGAAATGTTTAACAATCGAAGAGGTGTGTCACTTTCAAAAGCTTCTAGAAGACTTGGTTGTAGCAAAAGCACCATCGGATGAATCTTAAAATGCTTTAAAAAGTTTATTCTTTGTTATAAGAAAAAAAAAAGACTAAGCAGAACTCCTGAACAGAGGCTTTGGGGTCGCCGAAAATGTGGTCGACTTTATTTAAAATATCGCAACCATGAATTTATTATTAAGAGTATTTATTATTAAGAATTTATTAAGAGTAAATGGTAGTATCATCAACAAACAATACTACCTCAGATGTGAGAATATCTGGAAGATCGTTAATGTAAATTAAAAAGAGTATAGGGCCTTTAAATTAAAATGGATAGAACCTTGAGGAACCCCTGAAGTGACAGGATATAAAGAGTGCTGTCCATCGAGGACAACTTTTATACTACAATTGGTAAAGAAGGACTCAATAATCTTAAAGATGTTACCTGATACACCATGCCAGACTTTATCAAAAGCTTTAGAAATGTCAAGAGCAACAGCCTTAACCTCTCCACATTTTTTTTTTTTTTTAAATAATTCACCTCCCCAAAGCCGAGAAGGCCACTACAGATGAGGAGGCTACTTGTGGTTATCACCCTCTCTCAACTCTATAACTCCGAAACACGAACCTTGACGAACAAGGCCGCTGCGCGGAGAAACAAGTTGAGTGCGGTACTACCAGGGACGTGGTGGGAATCGAACATCTATCTAATGCACAATAAAACCTATCGGTATTACTGTTAACAAATCAGCTGTAGAACGAGAAGATTGAAATCCATATTGACGATCATAAAGAAAGTTATTAGATTCAAGATGAGAGATTAAGTGTTTGTTGATTAAAGATTCAAAAACCTTGCTTATGATATGAAGAGGACTAATGGGACGGTAGTTAGACAAATTGGATCACTCTCCAGAGTTTTTGAAAATAGGGATGCCGGTTTCCAGCAGGCTGAAAAACAAGGGTCTGATATGCACTTGTTAAATAGTTTTAAAAGTACAGACGACAGCTCCAGAACACTTCTGCCAGACTATAACAGGTATGTTGTCCGGACCACAAGCTGTAGAAGAGTCTATGCAGGAAGTTACTTTAGATACAGAAGCTGGAGTGATACAAATGTCAAGTAATGGATCAACCTGTTTGTTGGCTGTATCAGGTAGAACGCAACTAGTGGAATCAAGAGATGATATTGATGAAATGTTCTTAGCAAATAATTCAGCTTTATCATTAGGTGAGGTGACAAAATTTGAACCTTACAAGAGAGGTGGAATAACAGATTTGCCCTTATTATTTGTCAAATTATTTGAGTTATGTCCCCTACTATATAAACATAAGCCTGAAGGTTAGCAAAGTAGTAAAATCCAATTCAAAAAAGGCCTATGTAAAGCTACAGAAACATCAAAAGAAACGAAAATACATATAAACATAGCAACTTTCAAAGACAAAATTTCATTTATCTCAAAAGTGGAAATGTGTGACATGTGCCTTTTTTCCCCTGTAGTCTTTACATATATATACATCTACATATATATTAGGGTGTCTTAAGCCCTCCTTTAGATAAAAAATCATAACTCAGTGTTTTTTATGTGTTGTGGTTATCCTTTGTGATTAATTTATGCCTTATTTAAGTTCAATTGTCCAATATTTATTACATTCCTTAGTCCATTTTCTACTTATTGGGTCTCTAATTTTATTTTAGAAATGTTCTTAAAAAATAAATTAACCTGGTACTCAAATGAAGCGAAATTATATAAAAATTCAAAAAAAAATTTTTATTTATTTAAAAAAAAAAATTTTTAATTTCAAGTTTTTTATGTTTAATACAAAAACTATAATTTTTTATGCAATGAAATCTAAAAAAAATATTGTTTACATAAAATTAATGTTACATTTTTGAATTTTTATAAAATTTTGCTTTATTTAAGTAACATGTTAACTTATTTTTAAAGATTTTTCTTAATAATGTTATTGACCCATAAAATTGGAAATGTATTAAATATTGAACAATTGAGCATTTTATATATATATATATATATATATATATATATATATATATATATATATATATATATATATATATATATATATATATATATTAGGGTTGGCCACAATATCAAACAAATTTTCAAATTAGGTAATTCTGCTACTAGCTGCATCGAATATTGTTCATTTTGCTCTAAAAAACATTTTTTGTTATGAAAATATTCTTGTAGCACATCTCTAAGTATTCCCGCATTTCATTTTTAATATGAATTTGAAATCAAAACGAAAAACACAAATCCTCCATTATATCTGTTCTGCTATTTAATTTATTCGGTTAAATACAAACAAATATTAGCGTTTTTTGTAAACAAACGGAATATGCGCATTTTTTTATAATGCGAAATTTTTAAATCAGACTTAATTTTGCTTATGCAAAAAATACTAAGAGTTTAACAAAGATGTCTGAGTATCTTTCTAATAAGATGTTCATATTTTAATTGTAAAACAAAACAAAACAAAAATCTTTTGTTCTGATACTTATAGATTTTTATTTTACAACACAATAACTTTATTTAATGGTTTTCATACAATAAATAGACACCTGTAAGAGTTTTCGGTATTCGTTGAATTGTGTTCAAAAATATGTTTAATTTAAATTAAAACTCATTATGTTTATCTTATGTTTATTTTTGTACAAATTGTAGGTCCAGATGCTTACTTACATACGTACTGACTATTTATTATAATCAGCCAGGTTATTGTTATATATATATTGTTAACAGGTTAAATGTCTATATAATTAAGATAATTAAGTGGTTAATACTATATGCTTATCTTTTTTTCAATTCCATTTTATGTAAATCAAAGTAAATATTTGATAAAGAAAATGTCACTAATTAAACCAAAGAAAAATGACATTGAACCAACCAAATTAAAAAAGTTGGTAAAAAAGAAATACTTGAAAGTATTGAAGTCAACTAACAAAATATGGTTAGTTGGATATCCGTTAGAAGATTTAAAAACAAGCTCTTTGCCCACTACCAGAAATGTTTATAAATTTTTCAGGTTAGGCTTAATACTATATTAAGATTGAAGTTATAACTTTATGTTTTTGAAAGTTTATTTAAAGTTTTAAATTATTTGCATCATCCATTTCAAGGTATCACTTGCAAGTTATTGATAGCTCTTATGAAGAGTTTACTGAAGTTAGGGTGGCATTGCACACTTAAAGCAACATTTCGAAATCTAAGTTAGCTGCATTGCTTACTATTAAATCAGTCAAGCTCTTTTGGGATAAAGCTGGCATTCCTTATAAACAAGACAAGTACAGTATTGACAATATTTTAAGGCTACATGACAAATGGAGGTTGCTTGTAAAATCTCAAAATAGGATTTCTAATAAGAAGAGTTTACTTGAACAAAACTTTATTCAATCATTAAATGGCATTTTTGATATTAGTTCTCCTAGTTGGAAAGATGACATTAGAAAAACCAGATCAGCTAAGGATGCAGATAAAGATATTGCCTGGTTTACAGTTCTTAAAAATGGAATAAAAACTGGAGGAATTGGTGTAAAAGATAATTTGCTACATTCTAGTGTTAGGAGAAAAAAAGAAAGAATCGAAAAGAAACAGGTGGCAACTGAAAAAGAAAAAAGAAGAAAAATAGATGATGAAGAAACTGTTAAGTTGGTTGGTTATAGTAGTGACCTAGATGAATATTCATGTCACTAAATCTAGTCATTCTATGAGTTCTGCATCTCCAAACTCTCCTAAAAGTGATCCTGAGTTTGATATTTCTAAAAAGCAGCAAGGAGAAAAAAAAGATACTGAATCAGATAATATCACACTGGTTTTGCCAAAAAACTTTATTTCTCACCCAATGATAAAAACAACTGCAGAGAGAACTAAGTTATCAAATCCTCCGCTGATGATGAATACTTCTGCAATTCTAGTTTTAGGTTCGTTTTTTATTAATAAATAAGCAAGATTATTGTACACAAATTTAAAAAGAAATATATATTTTTTAATTTTATACAGGTGGTGTTAAACCTGATGATGTTAGCCTTTCAATAAATACTATAAGAAGATTAAGAAAGCTAAATAGGCAAGTAATGGCATGGAAAATAATAACAGAATTTCAAAATAAGATTAAATCAGATTATTTGACTTTTCATTGGGACGGAAAACTTTTAAAACAAATCTCAGGGCAAAGGTTTGAGTATTTAACTGTTTTGGTCAGTGGTTTTCCTAATTACGTTGAAGGAAAAATATTATCAATAAAACCTATACAGTCTAGTACAGGACTTTCTATTTGCAAAGGAATCTTGGAAAACTTAGAGAATTGGGATCTCAAAGCTAACATTGTTGCCCAGGTTTTTGATACGACTGCATGTAATACAGGAGTTAAAAATGGAGCTGCAACTCTTTTAGAGGATTGTAAATCAATGAAAACTCTTTGGCTGGCTTGTCGCCATCACATTTTAGAATTGATCTTGGGAGCATTTTGGAACTCCTTATTTAAAAAAGAAAAAAAAGCTAGTTATAATATAGATTTCAAAGACTTTTAACAAGAATGGATTTGCGCAGAGAAGGCTCCACTAAAAAAACTAAATAGGTTTCTAGATCTTGAAAATTCTTTCCTTAAAACGAAAGCAGACGTAACTCGTGTGTTCTTAGAGAAACAAGTAAAATGTAAGCATCGCCGAGGTGATTATAAGGAAGCTGCAGAGTTAGCACTTTATCTTTTAGGCGGACCAGAACCTAAAATCTGGAAAACCTGTGGAGCAAATCATCATGCCAGATGGATGTCACACTTGTTATATGCACCAAAAATGTTCATCTTTAAAGAAGATATACTTGATTCTAATGTAGCAAAGTTAAAAATCTTTTTGACTTTCAGCTCAGTTTTATATGTTAAAGCTTGGTTAGAAGCAACAAAAGGCTCTGATGCACCAATTAACGATATTCATTTATACAATGATCTAGGCGCTCTGGGGCAGATCTCAGGCTTCTCTAATGCAGTTCAGAAAGCTCAAGAAGTTCTTAACAGGCACTCATGGTATCTAACTGAGGAGGTGTCAGTCTTCAGTCTCTTTTCTAATAAGGTTTCTGCTAAAGAAAAGGCTAATATTGCGTTAAAAATAATAAATGCGGGAAAGCCACTTGCTATCAACTCTAGAAAACCTAATCTTCCATCTATTCACAAGAACTCAGATTTATTGTCATATATTGGGAAAAGATCTTGGTTGCTCTTTCATAACTTATACGATAACAGTAAATGGCTCAAACTTCTTCCTTCAGAATGGGAGGAAGATGGAAACTTTTTAAAGATAAAACATTTTATTAAAACAGTCAAGGTTACAAACAAGGTTGCAGAGCGAAGAATCAAGTTATGTTCGGATTATCTTCAGATACTCACAAAGATGAGACAAAGGTATTTTAAAAAAGTATTTAAAATTTTATTCAGATGTTTTATACAGAATGTTTGGCTAATTTTAGGATGAGGAAGTACAAAACGAAATAAAAGAAGTCGTTGAAAATCATAGAAAACTTGAAGGTAATTTCAAAAAGAAAGAATTATTCTCTGACTTTGTTCAATTCAAATAACAATTTCCGTTATACCATGCATCACTGCACCATATAGCACCTCGGTTATATAGAATAAAAGATTCGTTTTTTTATGTTAAAATATATTTTGTGTGATAATTAAAGCATTTTAAACATTTGAAATAGATGCTAAATGTTTCCCAATCCCACATCACCTAATTTTTTGTAGTGATATTTTTGCGTAAAAACACGATTCTTTAAATAAAATGCGGCAGTACTTAGAAACATCCTAGAAAACTTTTTTTTTACAATAATAATTTTTAAATGGTAAGGAACAACTTTTTATGCAGCCCCGTGTAATTTTCAAATATTTTAGATTTTGGCCAACCCTAATATATATATATATATATATATATATATATATATATATATATATATATATATATATATATTTATATATATACATATATATATACATATATATATACACACACACCTATGAAAATATACCCGGAAATCTTCACTAAGCATGTAAAATTAATACATAACAATTGCTATGTTTTCTACAAATGTAGGTTGGACTGCAAAGGGCAAATTAACACAAATTTACTAGATCACAAAAATTTTTGCAAAAAAAATTAATTTACTGCAACAAAAATAGGGAAGTTTTTTCATAAGATTCTCTATTATAAGACAACTATTATGTTTTAAATATTATTTGTATAAAACAGATGTTAATCCAGGTAATACAAATACAGGATAAAAATTCTTATTATATGCCAAAAATTAAAAAAATTAAAATGAGGTAATTAAGAGCTTGTTAGAGGTATATAAAGTACATACGCGGTAGGGAGGGGGGGGGTGTTAAAAGCATTGGGTGCTTAATGCGTACTTAATGGATGGCCCCTTACTACTTCAATCAGCTTCAAAAGCTAAAAAAAGTAGTTAGAGGGTATATACAAATAAATAAACTTAAAAGGGTAGCATTTCTTGGTGATACTCATGGTCCAAAAAGTACACGCATTAATTTTAAAATTAGCTTTGCCCGACCTGAAAGACGAATAATCAAAAGCAGCATTTGTTAGACCAGGTTAATTTGCATCAAAATCGTTTTAAAACATAATAAAACCTTTTACCCAGTAATATAAAAATTAGTCATCGCGATTGCTTTAAATAATATACTTTCAAGATCATTAAATGGCTTAGGCCATTGCAGTATGTAGTTTACAATTCGCAATCGCTTTTTTCACCCCTCGTTTTTAAATTTATGGTTTTACTATTTACATAACAAATATGACTCCTTGCTCTAATTTGTTATGATAAATGGTGAAATAACTTTCTAACCTAATTTTAACTTTCTAACCTAGTAAGAAAGTTAAAATTTAAATAATTTTAACTTTCTAACTAGGTTAGAAAGTTAAAATTATTTAAAATTAAATTGTAAATAAATATAACGTCAGATTGCCGATCTAAGTTTGCTTTTAATGTTGTATATGCATATAATGTATGTATATATATATATATATATGTATGTATGTGTATATATATATATATATGTATATATATATATATATATATATATATACATATATTTGTATACATATGTATATACACATATATGTGTATATATTCATATATATATATATAGAGTATATACACATATAATGTGGTAGTGGTGTCGTGGTAGAGCGCTCGCTTTATAAGCGAGCCTCCTCATCTATAGTGACCTTATTGGCCTTGGGGAGGTGAATTAACAAAATATATATATATATACATATATATATATATATATATATATATATATATATATATATATATATATATATATATATATATATATATATATATATATATATATACGTATATATATATACATATATATATATATATAATAATATATATATATATATATATATATATATATATATATATATATATATATATATATATATATATATATATATATGTATATGTGTATATATACACGTATATATACGTATATATACATATATGTATTTATATATATATATTTATATATGTATATGTATATTTATATATGTATATATATTTATATATGTATATGTATATTTATATATGTATATATATTTATATATGTATATGTATATATATATATCTATATATCTATATATATCTATATCTATATATATATATATATCTATACATATATATATATATATATATATATATATATATATATATATATATATATATATATATATATATATAATATATATATATATATATATAAATATATATATATATAAAATGTATAAAAGGTTTTCTTCTGTCATTCAAAATAAAACTCAGAAACTTTGATTTGGATTGATAAGGAAGAAATACTTTTTGTCTTGCTATATTATAAACTTTCTGACCCACCATAGTTTTTTCTACATAACTCACAGAAGCGTTGAACAAAGAAAAGACAACCAGCTCCTCAGATAAGTTTAATGGATTTAATGGTTACGTTTGCATATTCAAGGTCAATTGGTTTAAACTTTATCATCAACTAAAAGAAAGGCAGGTTGTTAGCTGAGGCAGCAGTAGTAATAGCAGCTTACTATTACTACTTTCTGTAAAAAAACGAATGAACCGAAACATCCTTTTTCTGCTTCATTATTTTTGGATAATAAATGACTTTTGACATCCATTTTTTATGATGATCAGAACCAAATGCTGAAACCTTTAAAAGTTTTAAAAAGAGTGAAAAGTTTTTCTCTCCATTCCATTCTTTAATTATTCCATTCGTTTCTTTATTTTAAGTACTTGTTGAAATAAAAAATTATTTTTTTAATGAGGCCATTTCCATACTCAAAGTTCTTTTATAGTCTTGTTAAAGTTAAAAAATCTTCATTGAACCTTTTAAAAAGCTCTTGGGGATTTTTGAATACAGTGTTTTGCACCAGGTTGCCGCAATTTTAGCTGTTTAATTTGAACTGTTGTTGAAACCTTTCTTAAACTTGTTTTAATTTTTAAACAGAAATACCTGCACGAGTCTCGACATCTACACGCTGTACGACGAAATAGAAGTATGGGTGGCAGGTTTGTTGGAAAAGGAAAATCTGACGACAAAGACATAGAAAATGAAATGGTTTCACCGAGAACGATAGATAACTCGAATAGTTTTCACGCAGTTAATGGATATCAAACATCTAATTTTCCATCGCTAAACACTAACCAATCAAAACCCATGCAACACACTTTAATTCAAATACAAAGTAACATGCCGGTGATGTCAGCGGTAATTCAACCATCATCGAATCGAGGTGAAAGTTTTTCTACTGCCAACCGAAACTATGATGCAGATTGATATATTTTGCTTTAGTGATCTCTATAAATTGGTTTTTAAATATTATATTTATTTCTTTATCTTAAAGTATTATATGTGGAAAATTTATTTTACAGTTGTATTACGTTAGCTAATGCAGTTGTGAAATTAACGTTGTAAAATAAAAGAATAATATGTAAAACGAAAGTAAAATAATTTTTTGTTAATTAAATTGAAAAGTAGCTTTTTATGTTATATTTTACATTTTTGTATACTCTTCGAAATTTTGATTTTGATTGTTATAAATAAAAAAGAGCGAGGTTTTACATAACATGTTCTAAGCTGTTAAAGTAAAAAAAAATGTTTTTATTTTAAATGATATCAGAATGTTTAGAAATTTTTTCTTAAATTTGAGTCGCTGTGCGCCGCAAATTATGGTAAGCTCTTGTTGTGACGGTGTCCTTCACGTCCGCAAACATGAGTTATGATCCTTTCATTTGCAAGATAATCTGCCCAAACCCTCAGTCGATATATCAAGATTCATCACACCTATCTATATTTAATTCAGTTCATGTATGTGTGCTCCGATGCGCTTATCCTTAAATATCCCATTTACCCCATTGGGAAATACCCATTTACCCCTTACGAAATCGGTAAGGAAGGAAGTGTGAACTTTTTTGTTAAATAATCTTCCGCGGTGCTCTGTGATAAGACCGTATGGACTTCTTAGAGCAGTTTAAAAAAATCGATATGGCGGACGTAAAGGACGCTCAATGTCGGAATAGTGGTTTGTCGAGAGTGCCTGCCGCAAATTATAGATTAAGGTTTGGTATACTTATTGAAAGTTTACTGTCGACCATGAAATCCTGCTCGAAAAACTAAAATACTAGGGAATAAACTATATAACTATAAAATGGCTATTTCCTGTAGTGTTCCTCAAAGTTGTATATTGGAATATACAACTTTGAGGAACACCACAGGAAATAGCCATTTTATAGTTTATTCCGTAGTATTTTAGTTTTTCGAGCAGGATTTCATGGTCGACAGTAAACATTCAATAAGTATATCCAAAGTTGTATATTGTTCTTTATAAAATATAATTATAAAAATAATTTATATAGATTACTAAAATAAAGTCTCAAATTTAATGAGAATTATGTTTGCCTGCGACACAAACTTATTCCGGACTAATAATGACATATCCAAGCTCTTTTCTACAATGAGTGATGAAATTAAAAACATATCTACTTGGTTCAAATGTAACAAATTAACTCTTAAAAGTTACGATTCTTTTTTCGCCGTCAGAAGCGTGTGATCCGCTTGATTAATTTTGCGAATTGTTTTACTCATTCCAAACCATTAGTTATGGAGATGAAAATAAGGCAAAGCCTCCCCCCTCACGCATGGGGGGCAGTGCCCCGCCTTGACTTTAGTACACGTCAATGTTAGTCCCATAATTAAAATGTATATTATTTTGTTACAATTACAATCTTTCATTTTGGGAGGGGGTGGGGATTACACATCCTCTAAACACCTCTACCCCCTCCTCCCCCATGCCCACCCAATAATTTATGTATTGAAGGATACTAATTTTTTTATATTTTATCCTAGTTGAACAGGATCGAGTTGAGGATTCTCTCTTTCTGGCAACAATCTAAACAATTTATCTAAAAATGAAGTGTACACAATAACCTTTAGATATCGGAAGTTATCTACATTTGTACTCAACTTTCCATTATTAACACGTTTTATATAACTAATCAGTTTTGATTTGTTTAATCTTTTTTTTATATTTCAATTATTTCATGCATTTATCTTAATTTACAAATCCAAAATGTTTAATAAATTAAAATTTCAAAATTATTATTAGAAATAAAAACGCAAAACAAAGGCAAAATTCCTTTGGAAAATGAAAATGTGAAAATTCTAAAACATACAAGGAAAAGGAGAGAAAGTGGTTGTATAAGAGAATACTTCTTAGTTGGCAAACCATTCAAGATGCCCTTAGTTAGGCTGCCAACCAGGGCTGACGTTATCAAGCACTCCCTCTACCTGAAGGAGAAGAATGGTTCAACTTCGGAGACAAAGCGACTTGTTTCCTGTCCTTTAAGTAACAGCTTCAGTTAACTTTTTATAAAGAACCTAACACAAATATAGTATAATTTTTCAACTTTTTTTTCATAATAAGCAAAAATTACAAATAGTTTCCTTAAATATTATTCATTCAAAAATTGTAAAGGCAATTTTATTTTATTTTTTGTATTCAACTGAGGAAAGATTATTAAGAAAAAATAATTTTTGCTTTAGTGTGCAGTGTGCCTTTGTGGATTCTCCTTGCATTGAGGAATGTATTCTAAGCTCACTATGGTTTCCATGGCTAAGATCAGGTTTTCTTATGATTGGTCCTGTTACCCTTCAAAGAAATATATCAAAATATATTGACAGATATTTGAACCTTAAGAAGAGCCAGCATAAGAGTCAGAGAGGGTATGTTCAATCACGCGTACAGTTTGTGAAACCAGTGAGAGGTTATTTATCAATCTTTTAAAAAATAAAATTTTTGTATTTATTACAAATTATTGTTTTCTGAAAATATTTAAATATTTTAAAAATCATGCTTTAATTTTCTTGGTAAATTTTAAAATGATTTTTTATGATTAGGACTGTTCTGGTTGAGTGATACAAAGAAAAGCTATCAAAGCAGACAAGGATATGCTTTCATCGAACAAGTATGAGGATATTCTTTTTCTGAAGGATCAGATGGGAGAAAGGAAAATGACTCGAGCACCTATCGACAAGCGAAGAAAAGAGATCAAGTTGAGGAGAATGGAGCGTGCAAAGAAACCAGGTATTGTTTTGGATCAACAGAAGATGAGCCTATTGCTATTACCTCAGGAGTTGCAAAACATTCATCGTTAGTATTCACTTCAGAATCAAGTTCTGAGTCAGACTCAGAGAATTAAAGTCACCCCTTTTTTGAAAAACAAAAGACAGGATCGGACCATTACTGTTACTAAAGAAGTTATTGAGGAAACCATGAGAACTGCTCTGGCAGCTCTCATGGTTGCTCAGCTCATAAAATAACATTAAGCTGTTTACAGAAGCAGAAGAAGATCCCAATGAATTTCTACTTGCCAATACCTCAGCTTTTTGAAAAAAAATTATATCATTAACTTAGATGCAAACAATATAAAGATTCTCATACAAAATGAGATTAAACATGATAATCAGAAAGTTTAGTTACACTTTGATGGAAAGCTCATTAAGGTTAGTATATGTCTTACCAAAAAAATAAGCAAATTGAATTGATATTTTGTAATAACCTACCTTACAATATTTCCAGGATTTGACAGAATATGCATTATTTTAAGAGCAGGGGAAAATGATTATGTACTTGGTGCTCCAGGAATTTCTTCTGGAACAAGGCTAAATCAGTTTATTGCTATCAAGTCAATTCTGACAGAGTTTGATGTTACCAACTCTGATTAGTCTGTCTCCAACGACATGGAGGAGTTGGCAAGGAAGCTAATATAGTGCCCTAGACCCAAGGCCTATGACTTTGATGGAATGAATAGTTCTGTATTTATTAAAAAAAGGAGGAGTTTGTCCAGTTTAGTGAGGTACCTATTCTTGCTGATTATGTTAGTCCTGAGTCTTGGCTAGTTTTTGATATCCTGGAACATAATGATCAGCAAGTCAAAAAACTGTTGTTTCCCTCTGCTGCATGGAAAGTTGACCCCGACTTCTTGGCTTTCTAAGCTTTGGTCAAAAACTTGACAGTACAAAATGATGTTACAAAGAGAGCTGTAAAGGCAGTTCATGAGGCAGTTGAACTGACTTACCATAAGAAGAAGCTCCAGAAAATGCTTCTTTTGAAGAGTAAAGTTGACAAACCCCTTTCCAGAACTAAAACTGCTTACAAGAAGGCTGCTAAGCAACTGACTCCAGCAGAAAAGTCTCATATATAAGGAAAAGGCTTTGAGTACAAGAAGTTTTCCTTTCCAGCAACAGTGAACTTGACAGCAGTATTGACATTGTAGGAGAGAATGATGTTCTAGAGGCTCTGTTGGCAGAGAATGAGGCTATAAACAATGCTGAAACCTAATATATTTTTTTCATTAAATATATTTTTGTTAAAAAAAGTTTCATGTTTATGCTGAAAATACATGGAAGGACAAAAGAAGAATATAAAATCCCTACCCCTTTTTGGATAAATAAGAATGGGAAAGTCTTCAGCTCCTCCCCCCCCCCCCGCCCTCTTTGTTCAACACTTAAAAGTTTGTGAATTTTCCTAAGCATTTGAGATACTAAATTCCAGTACTAAATTCATTACTAAATTCCAGTACGTACATTATTACCACTATTGAGAATTATTACTGCGTGGAGGATCCCGGCACCCTTTGGTAGAGGAGGGGGTAAGGGTCTCTGTCACAAGATACATAAATGTATATTTCAAATATGACATTTATATCCTTAAGGAGCTTGCACACAAAATTTTAGGTTGCTATGATTGTTGTATCATGTTGTGCCAAAATCTGTATGGTTTTAGTGATTAATTGATTGATTGACCTCTGTTTTCTCGCGTAACTTTAAAAAATAATTTTGCGCAATATGATGCAATAGTGCAAAGAGCTTGAATTTTTCTACTTACCATCTACACATGGTCAAATATAAAATATGTCATATACATGTGTATATTACAGTCAGGTTTCCAGATATTTGACAATCTGTAAAAATTTAAAAATTTACAAAAAATGTCGTTTACTTGCGCGAGATAAAAAAATTATTTTTTAGAAAAATTAAAATTATATCCTGAAAAAACTTTAAATTTTATAACTTTTTAACTTGCATACATATCACAAAGAAAAAATTGTCGAAAAATGAACACCCCTAATATGGTATGTATATATATATATTTGCGCTTTTATAAGTTTCGACGATAAGGTCCAACTTTTTTAATCATATATAACATAAGTGGTTTAATTTATATTTTCAATTTATAAAAAAGTTTTATTGTAACTTTTTATTCTTGTCTATATCTTGATGTAATAAAGTTTTAAACTAGTAAAAGGTTCTGATGATAAGATCATTATGATCTTCTTTCAGAAGCCTTGTTTGTTTGTTTTTGTGAACAACAACAAACGAAAAAAAAAAAATTAAAAAAAAAATTATATTTCAAAATTCCACATAATATATGATTTTCAATGTTAATATTTCATAAAACTTACATGCTAAATCATAATAATATAAACAACTACAAGTGAAGATTTTTTATATATGAAGAAAAAAATAGAACGTGGAAACTCTTAAAATATATCACGAAGTAAAAAAAAAAAGTTATCGGGTGGACACGGAAAAACCCGGTCAACTTTAAACTGAGATTTCTCTAATACCATAAATCCTTTTTATTTCAATTTTTTTTTAATTAAATGTGTTTACATCAATTAGGGTTTCAACTTAATTTTAAGAGGCTTGATGGGCTGTTTGGCAAGAGATCAAATTTTATAGCGGATTGGTGCCATCATTTCACAGATATTTCTTCACCTTATTGGTGGCATTAATCCACTTTTTTTGAAAATCCTTTTTATTTTTTATTGCTCCACCTAACTTAGAAAAGAACTCCTTTAACTATTGCCCAAAAATCTTCAATCATGCACTCTTCAAGATGATTTGGACGATTCACATCTCAAGGAACAATTTTTACATTATTATCTTTGTACCACTGTAGAACTTTTTTACAACAGTGAGAAGCAGCAAGATCTGGTCGAAAAAGACATCGGTAATTGTATTTTTTCATAAATGGCAAAAGTCTTTTTTGGAGGCATTCTTTGATGTAGAGATTGGCATTCAAGGTCTTCTGAGAGAAAAAACAAGAGAACCAAGAAGTTGTAAAAAATCCGCCTTGCAATTTGTTTCGTTGTCTTCAATTATGCACATACTTTTATCCGCCATTATTTTAGCCAACTTCTTTGCGCGTCGATTTACTTTAATTTCACCATTTAAGCTTCTCTTAGGTGTATTTTTACTATGAAATGTTTTATTTCCAGCATTTTTAAGTACTTTTTTGATATAATTTCGCGAAGTCTTAAATTTTCTTGCTAGATCTTGCTATGACTGGTTCGGTTTTCTTTGCTATTGAACTAAGAATCGACTTTACCTTTTTGGATTTATGGAAAGTTTTCTATCTTTCACTTCAAGGTTTTCTTTCGAAGCTTTGAGTAGTCTTAAACTTATTTATAATATCTATGGCTATAGATTTTGGGACATTTGAACGTTTTGCAATCAAACGATATAAAGTCAATGGATTTTTGCAAAAAAAATTCATAGCTTTTTTTCAACCTCAATTTGTTTCCGAAACATTTTGCAAATCATTGAGTTAAGTTATCAACAAAAGTTTATCAATATAATTAAAGATAAGGAAGTAACTTTTAACTAAAAAAATAAAAGAAATTAAAATTATTTGTGGTTTTAGATGAATTTAAAGTAAACCGGACTTTTTTGTGTCCACCCGATAGTGTTTTGCTATAATAAAAGAAGATTTTAATTAAAAAAAATTTTTTACATAAGTTTTCTTAGAGATAATATAGACAGATAATAGCAATATCTTGCAGATCGTAAAGAATTGAATTACAAATCATATCATAAAAAAAAAAAAAGAATTGAATAAAAGTTATTTAAGGCAATTTTGTTCCAAAGATACGGTCCACGAAATAATATGCAAAATTGACTATAATTAGTTTTCAAAAATGGTTGCATCAAAAAATCATCATTCGTAGATCGTATTTATTTTTTTGTTTTGTTATAAATAAACTATGTTAAGGAGACGGAAATAATTTCTTTTTACATTTGTACATAAAACAATGAATATTATATACGTTAAGTTGACATATGTTTAAAACATTCATTTTTCTTAAGAGAGGTTTCGATTTAGTTCGTCGATCACATGAATTAACTAAATGTGCTAAATGTTTCTTTTTACTTTTTTAGTACTGCCCACGCAATATTTGCATATTTGACACGGCAGTGAATAAGTGAACAATACAGTTGCGTTTAAGTGCGCATGTTTAAATCGCTTTTTGATTTGTATAATGTTCCAATTTCAAATAATAAAGTAATGTTGTTGTACGATAAATATAAATTTGTGTTGTCGGCAAACATTATTGTTCTCAGGCTGGATGCTTTATGGAGATCGTTGACATATATGAAAAAAAGAAGAGGTCCGAGAATAGAACCTTGTGACAAGCCATAAACAATGTTTAGTAATGTTTTTGGTGATTTGTACACATTGAGCACGATTATTTAAATAACTCTTTACCCATTTTAAAACGACTGTGATTCCATATAGTTTGAGCATTTTAATAAGAATTTGATGGTCAATAGTATTAAAAGCTTTTGATAAATCAATAAAAATTCCTTATGCATATTCAGATTTGTAAAATGACTCGTTAATAATACGTGTAAACGTGTAAATAAAACGTATTGCATGTTTGGTGGAGCTTTTTTTTTTGAAACCATATTGATTATTAAATAATATATTATTTACAAAAAGATGAGTGTTGATTTTGTTTATAAGATTCTCTCTCTAACTAATAGTAAAACAATCACTATATTTTTATTACTAACTTGTTTTTTCAGTAGTCTTTAGTTTAATTTTTTTAAAGAGCTTGTGGATTGTAGTTTACAAAATAATGTTATTTACCGATAGACACATTGAATAACTTTAAAACTTATCAACTCTAAAAACTAATAAGTTAACTTGTCATAATTCGACCCCTCGCTAGCCTAATAATAGCAAATATTATATATTTTTTGTTGTCAAAAGAAAGCTCTAGTAATAATTATTATGAAAGTGAATGTCACCAGGGCGGTCCGTAGGAGAGGGGGGGTAACCGGGGCAAGCTGCCCCGGACGCCGCGGGAAAATTTTTTTATGGCAAAGTCTGCAAAACCATGCATGCAAAGCAATTAATTATTTAGATAGGTTAGTAAACCCGGCCCCAGTAAAGCATGATGGTTCTAGATATTGAGAAACTTAACACATTACAGATATTAATTTTTATGTGTAAATATAAAAACAATCTTCTACGAAGCGTTTTTTCAGATAACTTTCTTATATTATTTTCCGAAAAATATAATCTGCGTTCAAATACCAGGAACGACTATCAACTAGGAAAAATTAAATCACAACAGTCAAGTTTTCTAATTACAAACCGAGGTCCATCCATATGGAATCGTTTCCAAAATAAAAATATTAAAGACCTAAAAAGCATTTCATCGTTTAAACAACAAACTAAAATGCATCTCCTTAATTCCTGACATATATATTATAGTTTACAGTATTTGTTTCCAGATTTTTTTGTATTTTTTCTTTTTATTTATTTATTTATTTTTTCTTCTTATGTGTTTTAATTTTATTAAATTTTTCATTTTTCTTTAAAAATTAAAGTGTTTTTTTATTTTTATTTCAATAGTGATTAAAGGGGCTCTATGAAAAGGTTGTGATGATAAACGCATCATCCTTACCTTCTTTGAGTCCCTGACTGATTATAACAGTATATCGTCGTTGGCCAGGTAATATCTCACTTGTGTAAAAAGCAAAATTTTACAGGAGATTTATATTATAGGAGAATTATATTATAATTTGTTAGTTATATTATATTATATATATTATATATATTATATTATAATTTGTTAGTTATTTGTTTTTTACTCTTACTTTTAAAACCTCATTTCATTGAAATATATAGTTTTTTCAGTCTCCTGTAAAATTTTGCTTTTTACACAAGTGAGATATTACCTGGCCAACGACGATATATATATATTATAAATTAAAAAGATTAAAAACGTTTTTTATAAAGGTTTTTTATGTTTACGATTTTATTTATTTTATATGAAAAATTGTAACATTGTTTAATCAGCGAAATAAAAGTTAAATAAATTATATCGGTCTTCATAACTTCATAAAATATCTTTACCATTTAAAACCTTGGGTGCCCAACATTTTTAGTCATTGACTTTAATGGATATTTCAGGTTGTGTACGTACACAAAGACTTAAGCAAAAAGTTTTTTTTATCAATTTCTTTTATTTACGTTAAGTTTTTTTTCGCGTTGTTTGTTTTAATTACTTTTTTAAATAATTTTAACTAATAATAATAAACCCATGTTTATTTTGCGCGGAAAATAAAATAAATAAACCGACAAAAAAGTAAGTTAATAAAAATGTTGTAATAAAAAGAGTTGCAAACTGTAATCAGTAATGACCTTAATGATGAACTAAAAAACTTACATTATAAAGAGTTTATGTTTCCAGAAACAAAAACAAAGATTTACTGTTAATTTGAGTTTGAATGTTTTTTTATTGAAAATGTTACAAAAAACTGTCAGGTTCTCAAAGAAAAAAATTAGCCAAGGAAGAAGAAGCAGCCCATAAATCTGTTTTAAGTAAAGCGCTAAAACTAATACATTCTTTTCACTCTCCAAGTTCTTCACAACCTTGTTAATCAAACATTTTGTGTGATAAAAACTCTTTAAAAACATCTAGTGAGACCTCCACTCTGTCTTAATCTAACCAAGAGGAAGATAATGCGAGTAACCCTCTGTTGTGTAGTTCAACTTCTTCAGCTAGTTTTGCCACATGTTTATCAACTTCATCCTTGAACGTTTGTAGCCAAAAATCTAAAGAAGCATCAAAGAAAAACAAAGAACCTGAATGTAATTTAAAGCCTATAATAGTTGAAACAGACAATAGTTTTACAATTACAACTGATTTTTTGCACAGAAGTGACATTTGCAAACTCTTATCTAATGACCCGTCCACTTGGCCAGAACGACTTGCTTTAAAAGAGAGAGAGATTGTACCATCAAAATGAGTCTAATACCTCTTCTGAAGAGCAATAAAAAATATCTGAAAACCAAAAAACACCATTTCTCAAGCGAATTTTAATACAGGGTAGCAAGCAATGATGAACAAGTAAAAGGAGGTTGCATATATACTCTCTAGAAACTGATTCAGCTTCTTTTCTTCTTTATCATCTGTTTGACCTAATTCCAAAATCATATTTTGGGAAAAAAGAAGGTTTCAACAACTGGAAAACGTTCACAGAGCAAGCCTAAAAGAGACAATTATATCTCATTTCAGTTGTTATGAGAAATGGATCGAAGCAACAATCAGGATAAAAAATGAATGAGCTGTTTTATCCAAAAAATTAACAATGAAACAAAACGGCGGAAAAGCATTCTTAGGAAAATAGTGTCAACGGTTATGTACCTGGTGGATATAGTATTGCATTCCGTGGAAGCTCATTAAAGCTGTGCATTCCGTGGAAGCTCATTAAGGTGTACATTAAAAATAATGGGAACTTCCTTGGTCTTGTCCAATTACTTGTTCAATTTTGATCCAATTTTGATGGAGCATTTACGGCGAATTGAAGATGGAGAAAGACGTTCACAATTAATATTTAAAACGAGGTAATTAACCTTTTAGCTTCGCATGTAAAAGAAACTATTGTGAATAAGGTAAAGTGTTAAAAGTATTTTTTAGTTATCATGGATTGCACTCCAGACCTTAGTCACAAAGGCCAAACTTCTTTAACTATCCGCTATGTTCATAAAGAAAATGAAGCAATAGTCATCATTCAATGTTTATTTGATAAGAAGTATGTGAAACTTGTAAAGCTCATTTTAACCTTCTAATTGACGAAATAAAGTCTTCTAGGCTAGACCTAAACAACTGTAGAGGCAAGGCTATAACAACGGTTCTAATAGGGCTGCAACTTGAAAAGGTGTTCAAGCTCGAATTTCAGCAAAAAGCCCTTATGCTTCATCTACACCCTGTGGTTGCCACATCTAATGCGTAGTTATATCAGGCGGGGCTAAATCATTTGGTGAAGTTTATGTTGCTGTTTAGAGTTTTTCAAAGAATCTATACAACATTTTTTGCATCAACCACTTTCCTAGCACAAAAAAGTCTTTCAAAAATGATGTTTTCTTGCCCCTAACTGACACAATTTAATTACCTTAAAAAAACAGTATAAACAAGTTCTCCAAATACGAGTCAAAGTGGGGATTCCTATTTGACCTGAAAAATTACCACCAAAGGACAAAATTAAAGAGGATTAGAAAATGTTACTAGAACTTATGACTGTGAAAAATATTTTAAATATAAATCGGAAAGAACTGAACAAGGAAAATTCTACACGTCAGTTTGATAGCTACTGTTTTTTACCAACACTAGGATGCTTGTGTATCTTGTCGTATATAAATTGCAATGCTACCATATGAATTTGGTCTCTTGTTGTTAAAAAGATTGTAATTAGGTTATTGGAAGCTGGAGTAATCATTGAACCAAGTTTCTGTAATTGCCACTACACACACACACACACACACACACACATATATATTATATATTTGTATTTTATATATTGCCAATATTGCTATATATATATATATTTATATATATATATTTTATATATATATATATATATATATATATACATATTTTATATATATACATATATATATATATATATATATATATATATATATATATATATATATATATATATATATATATATATATATATATATATATATATATATATATATTATACTGCTGATTTAGGTGAGCAGTGTGACGTCATACTGAAATGTATGTACTGTGTGACGTCATACTGAAATGTATGTACTGAAACCCTCAGCCTGCTGCTGAGGGCTTCAGTACATACATCGACTGACAAATAGCCTGACTCGCAGTGGACTGCTGCTACTTCGACTGAGAGTTTGGTATAGAGAAGCAATTTTTTCATTCATTATTTTTCATTTTCTTTTTCTTTTTCTAAAAAAGCCGTATTGATTTTGATAAGCCAAAAAAATGAGCAAGAGCTCACATAAATACGCTATAGTTGATATATATATATATATATATATATATATATATATATATATATATATATATATATATATATATATATATATATATATATATATATATATATATATATGCTGCAAAACAAAACATAATACATAACTTAATACATAACGTAAGCCTACAATACATAATACATAAATCTAAAATATATATCATACATAATGCATAACTTAATACGTAACATGAGTAACATAACAATACATTAGTTATAATGAGTAACAGTAAATTAACTCGTAAATGGACTAAAAAAGTTATAGAGAAATTGATAACAGAAGGAGCAGCTTGTTTAATACTTGCATCATGGACAAAGAGTGAATGCTGGACACGCTTCTGTTGTGTTGAAGTTGGTGATAAGGTTTGCTGCTTGACTTACTGCGTACATAACAGTTTAGTTTTATAAAGATTTCAACTAATCTCTAATCACTTGTATCTCACAGACATTGCATGTTGCACACAATGCCTGTCTGAGAAGCATTTAGGTTTTATAATTAACCAATTATTAAATTTTAAATAAAGTCATTTGACCTTTGTTACAATACATTTTATTTAAGTTTTGTATAATTATGAGTAATCATGTTTTTATCAACAGATTGTCAAGTTGTTTGCCGTGTACTAAAATTTTACAAAGACACAATACCTCTCACATCAATAAGATCAACATAGAACCTGAACAATTAAAAATGACAAGTTTTTTTACCTAAAATGATAGAGGTTAGTAAATATAGTTAGCGGAAGTTTTTTGTTTTGCTTTTATTTACTGTTTTAACTTTTCACTTGTTATATGCTGCCTTTGCTAGCGAAATATATTTATTACAAGTTGTTAATACCATTTTAGTAATGTAATATTTCTTTGTAGTACAAAATAAAGCCATAATGTATTGTTATGTATTTAATATCTATTGTTTATTATTTTATACTTTACAGGCTCCTAAACACATGCGTGAAAGTGCTCAACGTGTAACCCTGTACACGACAGCTAAAGACATTCAACCTTTCTCATGTGTTCAGGGTGATGGGTTCAATCACTTTGGTCAAACAATGATTGACATTGGATTAAAGCATAGGTTGATGCAACTAGGGGAGATCATGTGTGATTGAACAACGCTAAGACACTACTGCCGAAAACTTACAACAATGTCTTCGAAAGATAAAAGACGAACTTGCTAAGGATACTCATCTTGCAATAACAACTGATCACAGGACCGATAACATTCTAAAATACTCTCATCAGGCTTTTACAGTACACTAAATTAACAGCAGTTATTGCCTAATAAGTAAGTGGGTTTAGTTCATGAAATGATCAATTCTTCAAAGGAAGTGATGAGCTACTTCTAACATAGTAGAAAAAACCAGGCGCTACATCAAACTCTCAAACAGGATGTCTTGACTCGTTGGAACAGTCAATTTTTTCTATTGCAATCATTGTCATGCCAGTTAGATGATGTCAAGTCCATTCTTGCTGATTCAAAGCAGTTTGAGCAACTGTACAACATTAAAGAAAAACTCTTGTGTGACGTCGTAGAGTTTTTGCAACCCTTTCACAAAGCTACTGTGCAATTATCTCAATTATCCGACATCGCCTGATATATGGCCAATGCTATTTTGTTTAGGTTCAGTCTATAAGATCAATGGTTCAGACAGTGACAGTATGCGTAATTTGATGGCAGCTTTTCTGTCCCGCTCAAATGAAAAATATATTATTCATCCTTCGCACAATCTATCAACACTTATTGTTCCTTCTTAAAATTACTTGTCTTTTGTCAATGCAGAAGATCTCAACTTAATTTATTCAGAGATGCGTAGTATGGTAGACAAAATTATTTTTTCTTCAACACCTCAGGTGATACGCAAGGACTCAGGCAGTACAGATATAGACAGCTTTAGTGAATGCAGTCATTCTGATCAATAGCCTCCTTCAAAAAAGAGTAAAGCTGGCCTTGAAAAAGCCTTTAAATACAATTTGCTGGCAGACTTTAAAACAGCTGCCACTACATTGTCTAAAGCTGACAGTTATGACACAAGACATGAGTTTGACATATACTTGGCACTGCCTGTGACAGCGTGTGATGTATTGCAATTCTGGAAACACAATGACCGTGAACATAAGCTTCCAACGATGGCATTGATTGCTAGAAAGTTGTTGGCTATTCCTGCTGCAAGTGCTGCCAGTGAAAGAGTGTTTTCAGTGTGTGGAGTGACGATAAGTGATCGCTGGGCTCGTCAATACCCAGAAATACTAAAAATACTGGTATTTCTCAAATGTAACATGCAGCCCTGATTACTACACTGGTAGTAGACTACTTAAGTTACCGTTATCTGTGTTCAGAAAGTTACTGCTTTTATATTTTACACATTTTAACTACAGCGTTTTGTTTTTTGAACTACTAAAGTTGCAATAGTTAAAGCATTGCAAGTTATTTCAAATAGCTTGCAACACTTTTACTACTTAATATTACTTCAATTTTTTTGTCTTTTATCATTATTATTGTAACTAATAAAACTAATTAAAAAAAATTGTGTAGATACCGAACCGAACCCGAACTTTAGTTTAATTGCTTTTTTTTTTATTTACCCGGTCTATAATAGTCCGTGAGCTCATTGCATAGCTGTTATACAACATGCGGCTACATAACCTGTTATATAGCCAGGGGCGTGTCTATGGAATGTCTACTACGTCGTTAGGCGTATCTAAAAAAAATCAAAGAAAAGTTTTTTAACTTTAATATATTACTTAAGAAAAAATAAATAAGTTATTACTATATATATATATATATATATATATATATATATATATATATATATATATATATATATATATATATATATATATATATATATATATATATACTATATATATATATAATACTATATATATATATATATAATATATATATATAATACTATATATATATATATATATAGTATATATATATAATAAATAAAGGATTTCATATATATAGTAATATATGAAATCCTTTATTTTTGAGAATGTTTTCAATACGTCCTGACATCGATTCACACAGTTTCTTGCAATAGTCCGGCGTAATCTCGTGCACCCACACGCGTTTAATCCAGTTGATGAGGTCATCTTCAGAACTTGGGCTATGTGCAGCAATCTTCTGCTTTATTACAGTCCAAACATTCTCAACAATATTGAGATCTGGACTGTTGCCTGGCCAAGGTTCCAGTAGCGGGATGTTTTCAGAACTTTATTTTACTTTTTATTGTAAAATAAAGTTCTGAAAACATCCCGCTATTTAATGCAGGCTTGAAATAAAGATTTCAAGCCTGCATCAAATAATCGTCTGCTTATTATCCGACTGTTTGGTTTCTTAGATGGTGATCCAGGCAGTTTGCCTCTAATAGCACTTGAGGATGCTCTTGGTAATTTTTTTGCTGCCTTTATTATAGCATTATCCATACGGTTGCTTGTAACCTTCGGGCGCCCAGCGCGTGAGCGGATTTAAAACTTTTCAGCTCTTGATTTCTCTTTACAGTAGCTACAACAGTGGAATGTGAAATACCGAGCTTTTTAGCTATCTGTCTTATAGAAATGTTCTCTTTGTACAAAATAACGACCTGAGCTCGCTTTTTAGATGTCAGTTCTTTACCGCGTACCATTTTAACTAGTACTGCTTCAAATAAGGTCTCCGTAATATAAAATGTTCCAAAATATTTCAGTTATATCTGAAATTAAACATGTAAACATCAATTTTAGACTCTGATTGACAATTAGCACAAATTGGTACAAAATTGTAGCACTAAAGTAGCCCAAAAGCAATTCAGAGTAGAATACATTAACAAATATGCGAAAATCGCAGTGGTCGCAAACTTTTGTCCATGACTATATATATATATATATATATATATATATATATATATATATATATATATATAAATATAACAACTAAAACCAAACTGCAGCAAAAACTAAACAAATTATGCACGGTTAATTATCATGGAACCTCTTCTATTAGCCATTGCAGAGAATATTTTTTGTCAACACATTTATATATGATTAACATAGTTGTATAGGGCCTAAAAAAGACTTCAAATATAACTTAAAAGGGGTCTTTTAACTTAAAAGTTAATTAGATCCAAAGTTATTGCTTTTGTTGTGCTGGAAAAACTAATGATTTTTTTTGAAAAAAAGCCTTGTCCTTAAGTATGGAAAATTTGTCGTGAATTTTGTCGTGAAATGAAATAAAATAAAAAGCATAAAAAATCAAGCGCAAAAATCAAAACAAACGATGCGCAAAGGAATAAAAACATTATAAACATAATTTCTAAACAAAATTCCTATGTTCCATTTTTTCAAGAAAACATAAATTTTTGAAAAGAAAACATAAATTTTATACTTGATTTGAATGGAGAAAAGGCTATATTTGCTGTTTTTACAGGGAACCTTTTTAAAAAAAGCTTCTTTTTTTTAATAAACCGACCTTAAAGTTTTTAAACGCTGAGAACTAAGAAACTATGTATAAATGTTAAAAAGATTCCCCATTCCATTAGATTCCTTATCCTTTTTTAATCTATATAAAAATTTTCAAACAAATTTCTATATAGATTAAAAACAAATGTTTTTTGGTACTTAGGAAATCTTAAATTTTTTTTAACAATAGTGGTCTTTCGACATGAATAAAATATAAAAGAAGCTAATCTTAACATAATACTTTCTATATATGGTTAAAATGAAGTTGAGTCAAACTAATTGATGCAAAAAACCTCAAGGTTCTAGCTTTATTATAAAAGAAGATATATGAGAGTAAAGTTCATAAAAATTACGTGTTTTTTGTCTAAAATTGTTTTTCGCTCTGAAATTGCTACTTTACTCCTTATTATCTGAAGTTAATAACAAGTTTTGATTTTATTGTTGCATTGTGTATAACAATAAATATTTTTGATTTAAATTTTAATTATACGATTGTGCAGGCAAGTAATAATAATATTTTCAAAGTTTGTATCTTATTCAAGCATTAAAAGATTTGTTTCCACTTTAAAATATTGTTGATCAACACCTTCTGATTTGCTTTGAACAAGCCTAAAAGTTGCATTTTTAATTAATTTAAATTGGTTATTACTCTTTCTTTGCTAGACCATCTGAGTGCTGAGTTTAACACAATGCTTGATGATACAACTTTTAGTGTTATAAAGCACCTGTCTTTTAGTTTTTTTGTTCTAATCTTTATTTTCTTCAAAAACGATTGCATTTTGAGTTCTTATTATACGAGTTGGAACAACCACATCATATCTTTTAGTACCTATTATATAACAAGCTAACCAAATCCTTTACCAAAGACATCATGATTTATTATATTATTAAAGAATTAGGCTTATTTGTTCAAAAAATAACGACAAACGAAACATAATCTGATACAATCTTCCATTTAGTAAAAATTTTACAACCAAAATTGGTCAGCGTTTTTAACCCCAATTGACAAGCATTTTCCTAGAAACCACCAACTACACAAAATGTTTACCAAAAACACAACTAAGATAAGCTACTACTGCATGCCAAATATTAAATCTATTATCAACTCAAAAAAATTTTATATGGTGATGTAAAGCTATCAGAAAAAAACCTGCAATTGCATTAAAAAATCTCTTTGTCCACTGAACACCAAATGCATGTCTAACAACATAGTTTACCAAGCCACCGTAAGCTCAAAGTATACATCGGGATAAGCGAAAACTCTTTTAAGCTACGTTATGCGAACAATCTAAAATCCTTTAACATAAAAAAGTACAGGTACGACACTGAGCTGTCTAGGGAAGTGTCGAAATTAAAAGAAAACAATTTTACATCTTCAATCAAATGGAATATTATTAAATGCTGTAAAACATACAATCCTGCGTCAAAGATTTGTAAGCTTTGTTTAAACAAAAAATTCAATATATTATTTTACAAAGGAGACAATTTGCTAAACAAAAGAGGCGAATTAGAGAGTTTTTTGTAACAAATTGCTGCTTTGTTTTTGTTACATTAGTTTATACAATATTTTTAAAAAAAAGAAGAAAAAACGAAGAACAACCAAAGAAAAGATTGCTGCTTCATGTAAGTCAATGTAGCGGCACTCCCTTGCGGCAGCAGACTATAAGATAGTCAATGTATATACTGAAGCTCTCGGCAGCAGGCTGTTTTAGTGTGACACCTGAATGCTCATCTAAACACGAGTTTATAGCTATATATTCAATACCAGTGAAGAATTCAGAAGTTAGTATTGAGTAGTCATTGCAGGTATACTGAGGAAAAAGTTTGGAAGGGGTCTCGCGAACTTTTTGGGGACTTGGCGATAAAACTATTTTTTATTTTTTATTTTATTTTTTATTTTTTTTTATTTAAGTTTACAATGTTAGTCGTGTTAAATAATTCATAAGCCGTAATACATAAACATAAGTCGTAATACAATTACGCAAATAATACAATTCGGCGTACTAAAGCTAGGTTTCCAAAAGAAGATCATAAGGATCTTATCATCGGAACCTTAAAAAGTAATATTTATAACGTATATATATAAAATAAAATATATATATATATATATATATATATATATATATATATATATATATATATATATATATATATATATATATATATATATATGTAAAACACATACATATACATATACACATACATACACATACATACATACATACATACACACATACATACACGCATATATATATATATATACATATATACATATATATATATATATATATATATATATATATATACATACATACATACATACATACATACATACATACATACATACATACATATACATACACACACATACATATATATATATACATATACATACAAAAGATTTAACTTATTTACATTATGCAAACATACAACACATTTTAATATATAATAAGCTGAAGATTTAACAAATACATTTTACATTTATTTTTAGTAGAATTTTAGAATGTTGTCCATAGAGAGAATTAATTTTTTTAACTTAATTTTAAAAACAGGAAGAGTAATAGAAGGATCAAAGTTAGGTAATACTATTTTATTCCAAAGATGGGGTGCACGATATGAAATACAAAATTGATTGAACTTAGTTCTACAAAAAGGTTCACTTAAAAAACTAAAATTTCTTAATGTGTACTTATTTATTGGTTTTAAAGAAAAAAGGTCATTAAAAACAAATAAAGATAAATCGTTTTTCCATATAAAAGTAAAACATAAGACATTAAATACGTTCAGTTTATAAACATCTAAAACCTTCATATAATCAAAAAAATATTTTGAATGTGAAAAGCGATCCGCATAATTAACGCGGATTGCATGTTTCTGACGGCGATAAAGATGTTGTAATTTACTTCTATCCATACTTCCCCAGGCGATGATTGCATAATTTATATAATTGTGTATGAATGAATAATAGAGTTGGGTTAGGTTTTTTTTGTTTAGATAATTTCGGGCTTTGTATAAAATGCTAATGTTTTTAGAAATTTTAGTGCTTATATGATCAACAGTGCCGTGGCGTGGTACATTTGGGCCCCCCCCAAATCATTTTTTTGGGCCCTATTTTTGTGGCATCACATTACAGGATATATATGCGTCACATTTTTTCTAAAGGCTAAAAACATCAAAAATAAGACATATAAGTATAGACAAACGTATATGTACGGATAATTATCAGAATAATGTTTGTTATATTATATTGGTAATACTTCAAAACCTGTAATAAATCACATATTCACAATTGTCACAGAAATGACTTGTGGCGAACTTTCATACTTGCAAATTTGTTGATTATCTCCTCATAATTTAATTTTCTTGCCACATCGTTCTCAATTGACAGCATCGCCAGAGAAGACAAGCGGTCATCAACCATTGTTGACCTATAAAAAGTGAAAAGAAATGCATAGAGCTACATCTATTATGTATAAAGTAGCAAGATTAAATATACTGACCTATGAAAAGTCTTAATCAATTTTAGCTTGCTGAAGCTACGTTCAGCACTTGCGACAGTTACTGGTGAGGTAAGGATTATGCGTAACACAATGGCAAGATTTGGATAAGTTTCTTGCAGCTCTTCTTTATAAATGTAATTAAGAAAATCATGTGTAGATTTCATGTGAGTACTTTCTTTCTCCTGTACCACTATGACAAATCGTTTTAATTCCATTTCCAGATCATCCGAATCTATATCGCCAAGCTTTGCTTGCAAATTTTTGCAATATAAAGACAAAGAATTTTCTTTACAGATTTGAATAAGATTCTCAGAACGGTATAGGAAGTCATAGAGCTCTGTGATACTACTGACTTGTTCAAAACGCTCCTTTACTGATCCCATTGACATATCAAGGAGTGGTAAAAAGAAATCAACTTTAAACTTCTGTTCTAATTGGATGGTGTGAGCTTCATCGGCACACTCGTATGAATGAATCATCTTTTTTTGTCGGGAACGCACTTCTGGAAAAATTTTTGCAATGTCCAACACTTCTGCGATTTCTGATGCTTTCATGTGTGCGTCTGAAAATCCAGTTTCACGATATTGCTGAAGAAATGTATATGTGGCCTTTATTTCACTATTCAAGACATCAAGGGAAGTTGTAGAGGACTGCAGAAGCTTACTTGATTTGTTAATTTGGTATAAAACGTCATACCAAATAACGATTGACAATATGAATGGCCATGTCATCATATATTCCATCAGCGAACATACTTCTGTAGCTGTTGCGCCATCTCTCTTCTCTAGAGCATACACTTCCAATTTTTCTAATGCCTCTAATATCTCTTTCAGGTGATAGCGAAGAGGTTTCACACAGTTTATTCTACTTTCCCATCTGGTATCGGATTGAGGCTTGACAGAAATGGGTATACATGACTTTAAAATATGCCATCGAGCAGGAGATGATGAAAAGAGTGTATACAATCTTGAAAGAACTCCGAAAAAAGTAATTGCACTGTTGGATGACTTTGCACCGTCAACAATGACTAGATTAAGTGAATGGTTTGCACACGGAACATATAGAGCTTTGGGATTCATTTGAAGAAGCCTAGCTTGAACACCCTTTGCCTTTCCTTTCATGTTAGCACCGTTATCATAGGATTGGCCTCGACAGTCAAGAATATTTAATTCCCACTTTTTTGTCTGATCTAGAAAGGCATCCAAAAGCCCTTTTCCAGTGGTATCATCTACCTTGAGATATCCAAAGAAATTTTCAGAAATGTTGATACCTGTCCCAGGAATGCAAACTACTGATCGTAGGATTATGCTCATTTGTTCTTTATGTGAAACGTCTGGCGTACAATCCAAAATAATGGAAAAATATTTCGCTTTCTTTACTTTGGAAAGGTTTTCGGCTTCAATCTCCTTGGCTAACAATTCAATCAACTCATTCTGGGTATCATTGCTCAAATAATGTTCATTAGTTTCTTTCTTCTGAATCCGACGTAAAAGTTCATCGAGCACACTATCATACTTCGCCATCAATTCAAACAACCCAAGAAAGTTTCCATTGTTCTTGGAACCAATGACCTCTTGTGAACCACGGAATCCAAGATTCCTCGCAGAAAGAAATAGAGTGATGTCTAGTAATCGTTCCGATACTGCTCTCCAAAATTTTCGCTCTTTTTGAAGCAACTTGTATTGATGCTCATCAATGGTTGTTTGATTCATTATGCCTGCAATGTTGAATTTGGTAAAATATATAAATATTTATTATATTTAATGACAAAATTTTTTTTAAAACAGTTTACCTTTTCGTAATGTCATCCACTGTTCAAAGCACCTGAGATGTGTACTTCCTGTTTCATGATCATTCAGTTTTTTGGATAAACCTTCCCATGTGTTCATCCCTTGTCGGAATGGTGAATCTGATATACCAAAAAGTTTGCAACAGAAGCAAAAAACTTTATTACTTTTCATAGAATACACAAGCCATGACCGTACAATAGTTTCTCCATTCTTCATCTGTAGTTTATAATAAGTCACTGAAAATCGTCGTCTTTCTTGATTGTGTGGAAAATCTCAATTTGCTTTACACCACGTTCAACAATGTCACACCTCTGTGCATCAGAAACATTTTCTGGCCAATCAGAAGGATCATCACTGAGAAAAAGAAGTGGCAGTGTTGTGGCAGTTGGTATACACTCACAGATTGCCATATTAGAGTCTCCTTCAGCAGACAAACCAAAACAAGAAACAGAATCATTTTCTGCATTGGCTGTAACATCATTATTGGTTTCTGTTATTGCTACTGATTCACCATCAGCTTGAACTGCTGGTTTCAAAAATTGTGTAAGTTTGGGGTACTTAGTTATTACTTCCCTGGCTGCAGCTGCTTCTCTTCTCTTAGCTGCACCACTTTTCACTTTCTTCATTCCAATAATTAATACCTAAAAATAGAACAGATAGTTTATAAAATTTACTTTTAGGTCCTACTATAGTACTATACCTATTTAATTTATACAAATAAATTAAATGAAAAATAATAATGTCTCCTAAAAATAATAAACTTACCGGCTCAGCTGATTCAGCCACGCTCACTACGAATTTTGAATAATGACGATTGCGTTTCGGTTTAACCAACTACACACACATCATACAGTCAAATGAAGCAACTGACACGCAGAAATCAATATTTCAAATCGTATTTCAACTCACAATTTTTTATTACTATTCTAGAAAGTTATTAAAAAAATTAAAGAAAATACTTTTTAAAATATTATAAAATTTTAAAATGTTGTATTGCTGACGGCCCACCGGGAAATATCCCGGTGTGAAAACTCCATGTGAAATAGGAAAACTCATCTTTAAATAAACTGTTCATTATAATATAAATTTGTCAATCTAGTTTGTTTTATTTACATAATTTTTTGCATGCTATTTATGATATCATAATTTGTATTATAATTTTTATTGGTTTGTAACAATTCTATTTGTCGGTTAATATTTCTCTGTAATGTCTTCAAATTTTGATTTTATATTTATATCCAGAGTTTTAAATTGTTATTTAATCTTTTGAAAATGTAGTATGTTAACTACGAAACATGTCAAGATTAAAAAATTCCGTGTTTTTCATAAAAGTATGAGTAAAAATTTTAGAGTTAAGCTACTATATAGATACAGAAACTAAACAAGGATGTCCATTCTCATCAGTTGTTTTTTTTCACATTAAAATTGTCTTAGTAGCATTTATTTTATTTTATAGTTTGAATATAATTGATAATTATCTGTTAAAATAATAAAATGCCATAAAAAATTTTATCATTTTTTAAAAAACGGGCCCCTTATATCTCGTGGGCCCCCCCCCAAATGGGGGGTTTGGGGGGCCTTTGCTACGGCACTGATGATCAATATGTTTTCTCCAAGTAATATTCTCATCAAGATAAACACCTAAGAATTTTATAACATTATCTCTTTTTATTATCGTTTCATCAATATAAATTTGAGGCATATTACTTGGTAAAAAACGTTTTTTGCGCAGGAGTGAAAGATAATCCATTTTGTTTTGTTAATATTTAAAGTTAATTTATTAGCTTTGAACCAATTAGAAATGAGATTGAGTTCTTTGTTTGTAGTTGAAAAGAGTTCATAAACATCAGTATGGGATAAGAAAAGATTAGTATCATCAGCGAACATTATACTTTTCAATTTGGAAGCATTGTTTAAGTCGTTCACATAGATTAAAAATTGTAGTGGTCCGAGAATAGAACCTTGTGGAACACCACAGGTTATGCTCAGGGGTTCACTTTGCTGACCATCATTACAATACACAAGTTGTTTTCGATTTGTTAAATAGCTTTTAAACCATTTTAAAATTTTATTGTTTAAACCATGTTTAATTTTTTTGATTAAAATTCGGTGATCGACCGTATCAAAAGCTTTTGATAGGTCAATAAAAACACCTAGTGTATATTGAGATTTCTCAAATGATTCAGAGATGTTATGTATAAATTGAATAAAAGTTCTGTTGAACTTCCTTTTCTGAAACCATACTGATTGTCATGAAATAAGTTGTTGTAAATAAAATAATTGTATACTCTATTGAAAATAATTCTTTCTAAAATTTTAGAAAATATAGAAAGAACAGAGATAGGACGGTAGTTACTGATATTGGATCTGTCGCCTTCTTTATGGATAGGGGTAACCCTGGCAAGTTTTAAACGTTCAGGAAAAATACCTTGATGAATTGATGCTCTGAAAAATTTAAAAAGAACATTTTTTAATTGTTCGTAGCAATCTATAACAATATTCCCGTTTATATCATCTGCACCAGGTGCTTTATTTTTTTTTTAAGGATTTGAAAGCTTTTTTAAACTCATCAAATGATAGTTCGGCAGATAATTCTTCAGAGCAAATATCTTTATCAATAGGTACCAAAAAATCATAAAATGAGGTTTGGGTATTTGGTATTTTTCTTGACAGAGTTGATCCAATTTCAGTGAAATATTTATTGAATTCATGAGCTATTATTTGTGGTTCATACAAGCTATTGTTATCGACTTTCAGCATTTGTGGCAAAGAGCTTGAGCATGTTTTTTGGTTTCCAGTAATTTCTTTTAATACTTTCCAAGTGCTTTTTGAGTCATTTTTAACTTTATTAATTAATTTTGAATAGTAAGTTATTTTTAAATTTTTTCGAAAAGATTTTTGTAATCTTTGTAAATTTTTTCACTAGCTGGTGTTTTTGTTTTCAGATATTTTATGTATAGCTTTTGTTTTGTTTTGGATGATTTTTTGAATCCTTTGGTAATCCAGGGATTATTAAAGTGTTTTGTTTTTAATGTAACTGTAACAATTGGGAAATTAGATTCGTAAATAGAGGTGAATGTTTCAAAGAAGTTTTCATAAAGGTTGTTTGCGTTTTCATTAGAATTTAAGTATTTCCAATGTAATAATGAGAGCTGATTTTTGAAAGACTCAATATTTGATGGTTTAAAAAAACGTTTTTTTATAACTTTATTTAATTTTTGTTGTGGTTGGTCAGTGTTTATGGTTAGAAAAATAGGAAAGTGGTCTGAAATATCTGTTTTTAAGATGCCCAATTTTATATCACTGTTGAACAAGTCTGTGGAAATAATATTATCCAGCAAGGTTGCTGAATTTTTTGTTACTCTAGTTGGACGATTTATTGAAGGAATTGCTCCAGATTCAAAAATTTCATCATAAAAATTTCTAACTTTGTTATCGTCATTGTAGTTAAAACAATTCATATTAAAATCACCAATTAGAAAGTTTTTTTTCTTTTCGTTGTTACCTTTCGCAATAACTTTTCGCTGTAAAAACATGCTCAAGTTCTCGCTCACGCCATCTGGCGGTCGATAACAACAACTAATTAAAATGTTTTTTGTTCGTTCATTAATAATCTCAATTGTTAATATTTCTCCATTGCCGACAGAAACGCAAAGATCATTTCTCCACCACCACGCTTATTCATTTGCCTTTCAAGAAAAAATCATTTCAAAATGAGAAAGATAAAAATTAGAATTTTTATTAGTGTCGTTTGAGGTAGCCCAAGTTTCAGTTAAGCAAATAATATTAAAAAAGCATTTAGTTTCCTCAAGTAAATTTTGGAACTTTTCAAAATTACAATGAATGCTTCTGATATTTACGTGTAGAATTCTAATTTGAACGTTGCTTTCTTTGTTAACATTCTTAAATAGAATTCCTTTTAATTCACTTGGATAATAGTAAGAACATTCGATTTTTGTATCATGAAAATAATTAATATCTGGGTCGGAGTTTTCGTGTAATGAAAAAAATTTCGTTTCAAAAAAATTAAAGGCAAGAGTTTCAAAGTCACTTTTTAAAGCCATGATTAGTTATAACAAATAAATTAAAAAGAAGTTATTTTTAAGAACGAACACATTTACTTCCGAAATTCTCTAGAAAAAATTTTATCATATTTTATAACTGCATACTTACCTTCGAGTCGCAGCTTTTTGACTTGATCCCACAAATTTTTTCGGTTTTCGATCGTTTCTTTAGCGAAATCCTCATTAACATAAATCCCTGTTCTTCGCAAGTTTTTTGTAGCATTAAGTATTTTTGTTTTGTCTTGAAAATTTAACAACTTTATTTATACCATAGTTCTTGGCTTTTTATCTTCTTTAGGTTGGCCTATTCTATGAGCTCTTTCTTTAACTATATCATTTTTAGTTTTTATTTGGTTTTTGAACATTTCCTTTACTACATTTTCGCACTCAGCCCAATTTTCATTTGGTTTTTCATATATCTATATAAATTATTTCTTCGAGACCGGTTCTCCAGATCTAATGCCTTTTTATTCAAATTGTTAATTTCTTTTTCATAACGCTTCGTGATCTGATTTAATTTTTCCGTGATGCTTATTTCTTGAAAGTTAAGACTTTCTTTAAAATCGCGTAGGTCTTTTTCTATGCTCGAGACTTTCGATTTGTTAGTGTCTACTTTTATTTTCAATTTTATCTAATCGATTAGTGAGTATTTTTAAATTTGCACTAATTATACCAGTAAAAGTTTTTTCTTGATCTTTTAACAGGCGCTCCGTTTCTTTTAAAATACTCTTTTTTTGTTCTTCGAGTTTGTTTGTAATTAATTTCTCGATATTTTTCAATGTAATTTCCATTATTTCTTCGTTTACTTTATTATGATCAAGTTTTTTTTCTTTTATTGAATTCAAATCAGAAACAATTCTGTTCGAATTTACCAAAAAAATAAAACAAAAAAATTTGCCAGAAAACAACAATCAGAAAACGAAAACTTTCAACAGCTGAATTTATTGAACAACTTTACAACCAGAAAACAACAACCAAAAAACAACAACGTTCAAACAACTTCAACAACTGAATATATTGAATTATGAATATATTGACTATGTTCTATATTCTTTTTTCTTTGGTGATTGCTTTGATAACCACGGATTAAAAGAAAAGTAAATTGATGCTCAATAAGCCGCCATCTTTGCTCGCCGTAAACCGAGTAATCAACTTTCTTACGCTACTATTGTTTTAAATTTTGTCGTCTTCTTGCCCCCGCCATTTATATATTTTACAAATACGAGAATTGTAATTATTTTAAACGGCAAAAAATAAAAATAAACAAATAAAAAAAAACTTGACGAAGGAGCTGCAAGGTTGGCTCCTAAAAAATATTTGTAAATTTCGGTATAGGATAATCTTTGTACCACCTTTTTATGATAAGAAATATATTTCATAATAATATCTTATAGCGTACGATTATATGTTTATGGATCAAACAAATTACAAAATAAATTTATTAATACATATTGATTACAATTTAAGAAGAGCCAGTCGACTATGGTTAGTAAAGAAAAAAATTTAATTTCTTTTAATTTTAACTTCATTTTATTTTCATTAGTGCTCTGGTCTTTTTCTCCCTGAACTTTTTAGGTCCTTTTCTCCCTGAACTTTAATGGTCCTTTCCTCCATGAACTTTTCTGGTCCTTACCTGCCTGAAAGTTTTTGGTCTTCGAACTTGGGCCTCTTCTATGGATAGGAACCATTTTTTTGCATTTTCTATTCTATACTCTAACCATTTCTTTGTATATATTTTCTATATACAAAGAAATGGTTAGAGGTTTTTTGTTGAGCTTTTGTGTATTTTTTTGCAGAAGTGCAATGGTTCTATTTACTTCGATTGCTTCACTTTCTTTTAAAAAATGTTCATTTATATTTGTTTTTATAATAAAAAATACAACAACAAAAAATATTTACAAATGTATACAAATTCAAAATTATCAAAATATTTTATATAAAAATAAATAATTTTTTTTTATAATATCATACAAACGCCACTTTTTTTGGAGTTTTGATTAACATCGTATTTAATAGGATCTTGGCGAAGGGCGGATTGATAGTCCTAAAATAAATAAGATGAGATATTTGATTATTTAGAAAATAATTTATTTGTATATGTTGAAAAAACATACTATAAATTTATCAGTTTCAAAAGGATGCTCGTCTCCAAACTTTGCTTGGTATAATTTATTGTCTTGGTCAACATTTATTGTTTCGTAATCTCGCTTCAGTTGGTCGTATATGCTAAAACAAAATGTTAATATAAAAGTGAAGTTGATTTTTTAACTGATTTCGTGAAGACTTTAATAATTTTCATATTTATCACCGAGGCAACCAAAATTGTTTAACAAAATATCCAAAGTATTTTTGAAGTAATTGATAAATAAAATAAATAAACTGAATGAGATCTTAAAAAACAACTTGATCTCACATTTCAAATGCGCTTGTTCGGTTTAAACATGCGTGGTAATTTAAAAGACTTTCTTTGACAAAGTTTTTTCGCGCTTCTTCGAATGTTTGACAATTGTTAAACTCGTATCTCATGTCATCTTGATATTTTGGATTATAGTTGCTAATATCTCTTATTGCTTCTTCGTACTTTCCACGAGTTATTAGTACTTCCTCTTCAAGTTTACGTAACTTATCTTTTAATCTCTTTTGGTCGTCTGGAACGTCTGAAACAGCTTTTATGTTATTTATTTTCAAGACAGCATCCAAAGAGTCGCCAGCATTATGATAAGCAATCATCCACTTTAATACTAATAATGTATAAAATAGGTAGTATAGAAACTTTTGAAACAAAAAAATAAGATTCGAGGACAAATAATAATTATACACCAACGCTAAATATAAACGCGTTTTACTGTCAAAAGTTAACTTCTAAGTTGTTGATGATAAAAAAAAAATTAAATAACAACCCTAGAGCTGTTATTTGATGTGTTATCAGCTTGTAATAGATCGAAATTACTTCTTACTTTCGATATAAACTACTAGACTATTTAAAGGACCGTGGTACTCGTTTTTAGCAACCATTTAAATATATAATTTTTTTTTTTAATTGAGAAGTAAAGCCAAAGAAACATATATTACGCAAACTTAATGAATATTTGTATTAGGTGACAAATAATTTTTAGTAAAAAGTTTATTTATCTGAAAAAAATTATAAATAATTAAAACAACTCTGAGCCAAATTTTATTAAAGGATTTCTTTAAAAGAAACATGGGAAAAGGTGATGACGATTGACAATACTCTTAATATCACTCTAACAACAAGTTTTTAACAATGAAGTTTAGGTTTTTTATAAGAAGGAGAACTACAAACTTCACACCAATATTGTATGTACTTTGTTTTTTATAATTACAAAAAAGCAAAAACGAGCAGATAAATAAAAAATATAGGTAGCTTTAAGAAAATACAAGCGCCAAAAAGCCTTAATTTCTGAAAATAAATGATATACTAGACAAACATCTGTAAACGTTTTAGGTGTTATTTTAGACAAAAATTTATCATCCATATAACCACTCTCGAAAGGAAGCTTACGAAAAATATTGCATTGTATATAAAGCAAAACCATTTTTTAACATTAGGACTTTAAAAAATTTAGGACTTTTTTCATTTGCACATAGTTATTCAACTTACGGAAATATTGTATGAGCAAGCACCAGTTACATTAAGATAAATGAAATCTATTATAAACCGAAACATGCTCGCAGAATCATATCTGGAGCAACAAAAACTGTGTCTTGCGAGCCATTTCTACGCAAACTGCATTAAATGGGTTCAAAATCAACAAATACCTAGTTATACAGTTCATTTATAAAATAAAGCATGGAATGTCTTCAATGATATTTTATCTTTATTTTACCTGAGTAAGTCATAAATATTCCACCACACCGGGGACCTATTTTGTGAGAAAAATTTTCATCACATTGGTAATATTAAAAAAAAACATTTCCGCAATTCAAATCAAAATTAAGACGTTATTTAGTACTTACGGATTTTAATATAGTATATTTTCTCTGTCACTTTTAGATGTTATTAAACTAAATTAGCAACATAAATTTTAAAATCTAGATCATTTAACAAAAAGAAACAAAACAAATTAATAGGGGAACCTGCTGTACCTTTGACCACGTTGTACCTTTAGTCACTCTACTCTGTCGGCTTACTAGTACACGTGATGTGCCATTTGAATTAATAGTTAAGATAGATGGTATCGATCCACAAGTAACTATAAGATTTGGCTCTTAAAAAGTAAATATTTTTGTTAATCTTATTCTGATTTTAAAAATGTGATAAACTGTGAAAAGATGATGTTTCTAATTTTTTTTTAGACGAATTAAGATTGATTATAAAATAGTTAGATTTGTTTTTTTATTAGTATAAGGTAGGCCAGAAGTTGCTATATAATATATAACAAGCTAAAATATTAAAGAGGTTCAAACATTGCATGATTTTTTAATAACATTTTGGTCAAAGGAACAACGCGCATCGGTCAAAGGTTCAACGTAGGTGTTGTTCCTTTGACCAATTGACTTCTTTTTTTAAAACGCGGGAAAAAGATATTTCTTGGTTGAATGAAAAAAGTCCTAAGCATAATTTTTAAGCAAAGTATGAGAGAATATTATATAGTTTGAATGGTTTAAATTTACTCAATAGACTACGCAAAAAACACCTTAAAGCAAAAAGTGGTCAAAGGTACAACAGGTTTCCCTATTAGGAATTTCAGGGTCTTAATCAGACTTTCATTGAAATTATTTATTTTTAAAGTTATCAGCAAAATTATTGTTTTACATTCATTTAAATTTAAACACGCAGACTCTTTTTGTGAATTATCTTTTTTTTATAACACCTCAATATATTTTATTTTGCAGCAAAACTTTTTTTATTTTAAATTTGAATTACGATCTGTATAAAACCCAAAACGGGAAATTTTGTCATTTTAATTATTTTAATCATAATTATTTCTTTTTTCTTTCTTTTTTTCTTCCTTCTTTTTTTTTTAGTTTTTAAAAATTTTTTTTTCCATATTTGTATTTTATTACTATTTTTGTTTTTTTAACAAATTTTTTTAAAAAAACAAAAATAGTAACAAAAAAAACAACACATTTTAAAAACAACAAATGTGTTGTTTTTAAAATGTGTTGTTTTTTAATCTGACACGGATATTTACAAGCGTTTCTGATGGGGCTTCGTGGTAAGGCTAATTTATGCCTTTTTCTTGCTCAAGCCATTTATAATATATATTCTTTATATTTTTGTACATTTTGTCGCATGAGAATTATAGGGTTCTATCCGCATTTTTTTATGTTAAAAGAATCTAACAATTAAAGTTTTAATTAATAATTAATAATAAAAACAAACAACTTTAAAATTATTATGAATAATAATATATTTTTAATAATGAAACCATAATAACATAAACGACTTGTAATTTATAACTATAAAGAATAATAGCATTTAAACATTTTAAAATTAAATATCGAAAGTTAAGTTCTCACAACATAAAAAAATGCAGATAGAACCCTATAATTCTCATGCGACGATTTGTAAACATATTTTTTAACGGCAAAATAAACTAAAATAAATACCATCTTTGCAAATATCATGGCGCAAGTTTTTCATCACTTAATATAAAAGTTCAAACAAAGAAATACCTTCATTTGATTTTATAACCCAGGGTTTTTGAGCTTTAGCAAAAGCTTCTTCACTTCTTTTAACTTCTTTCAGCTTTGTAAACTGTTTGCAATATGTAACATTTCTCCATTCAACAATGTTGTTTGATAGTGCTTCCAATTTGGAAGAAATGGATAACTGCAAAGTGGCTAACGAATCAACTTCATCAAAACTTTTTTTCACTGCTTGATTTATCATATTTGACTCACAATATCTGTTAAACGTGTCAAACCACTTTAGAGACCAGCCTATTAAAATTGGTTTAAGTAATACAAATTTTCACTGCTTGATTTATCATATTAGACTCACAGCACCTGTTTAACGTGTCAAACTACTTTAGAGACCAGCCTATTAAAAATTGTTTAAGTAATAAAAACTTTCACAATTCTTATATGATTAAATGTGCGAAAAATCGCATTTTGTACCTTTGTTATTCCAAGAACGTCATTAAATTAACTATATACGTTATGTGCAACACGAAGTTTATTCCCAGTGGGCACAATACGCTTTTTAAACGTTCTTTGAACGTTTTTATTAGATTTAAACCTAATAAAAACGTTTTAAAAGCGTACCGTGCCTACTGGGTTCAGCCTAACGTTACATATAGTATAAATTAACAATACAAACAATGTTGACCATAGTTATATAAATTGGTTTATTAACCTTTTAACTTGTTTCCGTAAAAGCTTTCAATCGCGCTCCTTTCCTCAACCATTTTTGAGAGATCATCAATTGTATGCACTCCATCCTCAATACGTTTGACAACTTTTTTATAATTATTTTCTACCCAAAAATTTTCTAATATATCTTCATGTCTTAACTCTTTTGTATTAGAGAATTGAGTTAAACATGCTTTTACTGTTTTACAATCTTGACTACACTCGGAACATTTTTCTTGACGAGGAGTTTTATCAACATCAACTACAGCTATTTCACCTTCTGTATTTACAAGTTGAAGACTCGGGTTGTTATTTATTTCTGGTGTGTTTTTTATCTTCTCGATTTCTGCCTCCTGTTTTTCTGTCACTGAATCGGCGAGATTTGCGCCGGACATAATTTTCTATTCTAAATAAATGTTCTGTTAAAGCAATGAATGAAAATTTTACTGTAATAGTATTATTATTTATTATAAATAATAATCGAATGAATTCATAATATATATTATAACTTACAAAAATTAAGTAATTTACAATAGGTCCAAAATAATTATCTAAATGTAAAATAAATTTTCAATTTACTTACTTTGCATAATAATTTTGATAAAAACAAGTTTGAAATAATAGAAATAATTAAAGTAACGACACACTAACCAAAGTTCGTAAAATAAACGGACGTTGCAACAACGATTAAATTTTTACAGTAGCATGACTTCGTAAAATGAATATGCTAAGCTTTGGTAGCGTCAAAAAATTACAAAATACCATGACAATTTGTATAAATATATTTTTATATAAAACAATATAAATATACCTTTAACAGTGCTTACCCCTTTTCCTCCCTGTGTGATTACTTCAAACATATTTTTGGTTCAGTGACATAAATTATGTGCTTATAATTGCTACAATTACACAGCTCAACAACAACAACAACAACAAATTTTTTCTGCTGCCGAGCAAGCAACTTGTTTTTTGTAAAGCATTTCTCATTTTGATTTCAAATATGTAACTCATTTTTCACCATCACTTCCAGTTGTTAAGGTATTTGGGTTCAAATCTTAAGTATTTGGGGTAAAATCCCTATTATTGTCAAAAAAAAAATTATTCAAAAGTATGTCAACCTGGGTCTCTAAATAACCCTATTTTCATAGAGATTTAAGAAAACAAAAATATTTTTCTTTAAAGTTTAATGAAAAAAAAATTATGTAAAAAAATGCTTAAGACTCTTAAATTTTAACAAAATGTTTCTCAGCAATAATACAAAAAGTGCTTATTTTTATTAGAAACGAATATTATTTTTAAAATCTCTATAAAAATACACTTCTTTTGAGATCCAGGTTGACATACTTATAGATAATTTTTGTGTGAAAATGTTAGGGATTTTACCCCAATTACTAAAGATTTGAACCAAAATATCTTTACAACTTCGAGTTCAAACTTTGCAACAAACAAGTTCACTTATTGTTAATATCCTGTTTTAGATACAAGCGCCAATTTTGTATACTAAAGTATAGAAACAAACAAATGTGGACAAACAAACGTTGCTTATAATAATTTAACCATATTTTTATGTAAGTAAAATAAGTTAGGAAACAAAAAATTTTATATGAACAACCTGTGAACAAAAACTGTTTAACTGTTTACCAAGGACAACTTAAAATAGCCTTGGTTCATTACCATAAAACACCACCAAAATAAAACACTACCAGAATATCTGTTTTGAGCTATGAGGAGAATTGATTTTTCTTCTTTGTCTTCTTGTTCAGAAGACAAACAAAAAATTAAGTTTTGTATTTTTTAAATTATCAAGTAAGGTTCTGCAACACCATTTACTATAAATGTTGACAAAGATGAGGTAAAAAATGGTAATGTCTTAAAGTTTTCATCATGAGTTTTAAAAAAAATGTATGCCCTCTGGCAGAGATTTTCTAAACCTTCACACAGTGCTTGAAGTTGTGAAGCTGAAGTTTCATATGAATTCGATAATAAACAATGTTTATTTGCAACTTGTTTGTTGCAAAGCTTTACAATTGCATTTAGCATAAAGAACTTTACCAGAAGACAGGCACAGATGTGTAAAAACTTCGTATTGTTTACGCTTCATAAACGCTGCGACATTACACTTCACGATAGACAAACTTATGGATGTTTCTACATTTGCTTTGGTACAGATTAAAAGAACTCATCAATATAATATTTATTTCAAAAACTTTATTCGGATAATTTAGAAATTAATGAATACAACTACCACAATTTATTGCATGTTAGACGATTTATAAGAAAGGTCTATTTGATCGAGTCGAATGAAATGTATCGAACACATTTCAGTCATTGAGTTTTAGTTTTGAGGACCTTTTTTTTTTATAAGGAGCTAGTCGGTTCCTTTTAAGGATTCCCCCTCCCCCTTCCTTCTGTCATTTTATTTTTAACATAATGTTTTAAGGCTTTACAATAAATTGGGTAGGCATAAACAAGGCCTGTCAACCTAGTTATATAATACTTGACAATTACAGAGTTTGTATAACTAATAGAAAATAAAATGTGGATTAGTCGTAGAGAAGCCATTCATTTTTTAGATGATTGTCTAGAAGCAGCTTAAACGTTTTTAGAGATAACGCTGATACAATGTCATTAGGCAGAGAGTTAATAATTATTCTTTCTATTTCAAAAGGATTTCTATCATTATTGTTATTTTTGTATTGTTTATAGACGTTGATTAGGTCTGCACGAAGTAGCCTGTATTTTACAGTAGTCATATTTAACGCCAACAACCTTTGTTTATACGGTAGATCATATAATCCATTGATTCATCTCGAAGCTCTTCTTAAAACATTTTCTATTTGCCGTTTGTCTTTGAGAAGTCCAGGGTTACAGATTAATTCTAGGTGAGGGCGGACTTGAGCTGAAAATAGTTTTTTGAAGGATAATAAATCTGGATATGATGTAAATGTTCTTTTTGTTATTCCTATTATTTGTGTGGCTTTGTTGACTTGAATAGTAGCGTGTTTAGAAAATAATAAGTTTGAATTTATGTGAACACCTAAATCTCGTTCGCATTTTGTGGGTTTATTGTTTACAAATACTTTTTTTTGGATTATGCATATTATAAGTATGGGATTTGCTGTTGTATCCTAAGTGCATTACAGAACATTTATTAATGTTAAATTTCATTCCCCAATTTTGAGACCATGTAACAGTCAACGAAAAGAGCAGCTTTTGATTTGATTACTTCATGGGTATTGTTGACATATATAATAAAAGTAACGCTGAAAGGACGGAGCCTTGGGAAACTCCACTTTTAACGGGTACCCAGTTTGAGTAATTACCATTAACAACAACTTTTTGTCTACGGTTTTTTAAAAAGGTTTTAATCCAATATAGTATTTATCCATTTAAACCATAAGCTATAAATTTAGAAAAAAGAAATTTATGTAGACCTTTGTCAAAGGCTTTTTCAAAATTGAGATAAATGTTGTCGATGGGAATATTATTATCAAGTGATGATGTCCAATAATTAATTTCAGTTTAAAGGTTAGTTAAACAGGAATGATCTGGACGAAAACCATATTAGTGTGGACTTAATTTAGATGAGTTTGAACTTTTGAGGTACGTTTCGATAATTTCTAGACTTAGATCAATATTGTTTGATAGTGGGTTTACACTTTTATATGTTAGGTCAAATGGTGGTATTGCTGTTATATTTTTGTTTAAAAAATTATTAGCAAAATAACTATTGAATAGATGAGCTTTATCTAGATTAGAAGTTGCAACAATATTATTGTATTGAATGCCAGGTAATGTTTTTTTTTTTCTTTTTGATTTGACATACGAGTAAAATGCTTTGGGATTTTGGTCTATGTCTCTAGAGAGTTTTTTTCCAAATTCAATAATTACTTTAAGTATTATTACAATAAGTCCATTTTGAGCGTTTTATATTTTTAAAGTGAAATTTTGGTATATTATTGTTGATACTAGTTTTAAGTATATTGAAAAAGATACTCTATAGTTGGTCTGAGTTGGATGTTGGATAGAGTTTAATATTTGCAAGGTCTTCATTAATTTTGTCTTAGTTCCCTTTTGTGTATAAATGTTTTGTACTGAATAGCGGTATATTTACAATAGATTCAATCGATACATTAAAGTAAAGTAATTGATGATGACTTTTGCCAATGGGTGCTAGATGAGTTAAAAAGGAAATTATGTATACATCAGAAGTAAATAAGAGGTCAATTGTAGAAGGATTTTGATTTTGTCTGATGTGTGTTGATTTTTAAAATATGTTGGGTTAAAAAAGAATCGCGAAAATTTTTAGTAAATTTAATTGATTTAGAGGCATTTGTAATAAGTTGTTCTGGATTTTGCCAGCTGATATCTCGGTAATTAAAATCTCCAATAATAAGAATGTTTGGATATTTGTTTGAAAGTTTGGCAATGTGTTGATTTATGCAGTTAGTATTTTCATCGTTACTATTCGGTGATCTGTAATATAAACTTAACAATAACTTAGAAGTTTTCGTTTTAATTTCACAACTGAGTGATTCAGATGGAAATATATCTAGGTTTATTTGGGATGACTTTAGTTTGCTAAACATCTTCGGCAAGAACTATTGCTGTGATTTGCATGTTGTAAGTAATTTTCAATAGCAAACTCGAGACTTCAATCTTTTTATTTTTAGGCAGAGTTTCTGTTAAAAAAATAATTTCGGGTTTCAGATTGTTTACAATTTGTTTGAGCTCATGGCGTTTAATAGGGAGTCAGTGTTTGTGAATATAGCTTTTACGGATTTAATTTCAGTAACTTTTTTATGGTTTGAAAATTAATCCTACTTTTTATAGTTTTTTAAATATTTTTTGTTTACTAAAGTTGAGTTTGATGACTTCGTTGCGCCTAATGCACCATCGAAAGGGTGAGTTTGGTTCATTTTCTAGGAGTATTTGTTTTTTTTATTTCTTTCTCTTCTAAGTTGAAAATAAATTTGCCTTTCGGCGAGTGTCATATCTGGATTAATGAAGACATTTGTGTATTTTATGTTTTTGCGTAATTCCCTGGCAAGTAAAACTTTATTACGTTCGCAGTTTTCAGGAAGTACAGCAATAATGGGCGGAGGAGTTTTTGAGTCTTTGGTTTTTTAATCTTATTATTTTAATAGGTTTTTCGTTGCCTTAACCAACTCCTCAAATATCTGGTCAATTATCTTTTTATCGTCGTTGTTTTTTTCAAGTTCGTTTAAATTGTTTGAATCTGGAATTCCAAACACGATAATGTTCTTTTCACGCTTTTTTTTTTCTCTTTCTGTTCAGATAATATAGTTTTAGTAATGGAGTTTAAATTATTTGTAAACTTGTCTATGTATCTATTGGATATTTATTTTGCAAATTTGTGGCATTTTTAAATATTTTGTCTGAATCTAATAATAATACATTTTTGGATTTAAAAATGAAAAATAGCTAGGGGAAAGGCGCCTATGATGGCATACTTAACTTTGAAGCTTCATTATTCAGTATCCTGAAGACCAATAATAAAAGTTTTGATATGGATACATTCCTTGTTACATCTAGAACAATAATTACCCTGAGAGTTTTCATCAGTTTTATTTTTTTATAAGTTATTCTTATTGTAAAAAAAAGCACAAGTATGCCATCATAGGCAACCACTGCTCCTATGATGGCATAGGGGAGGATGGGGCTAGTTAGGATCGAGGGTAACTTAATGATTTCATTTAACCTTAGAGTCTTCCCTCAGAAAAGCCAGAAATTACTCAAAACCATCCTAATTTACCATTTCATGCTACACACCAGCATTGTAAAATTTTGCGCATGCGCATAGGATATATTGCGTTTTAAGTATTTTTTGGACCAAAAAAAAATTTTGGAGCATCGCTTTCTTTTAACTTTACTTAAAAATAAGTTTTTCTTATATAAAAAAAAGGTTTTACCAACTTGTCAATATTTCAACACCCCCAACTCGTCAGTATGCCATCATGGGAAAAATTCATCATTTTCATTAAAACAAGCTGTGTCTGCTTTGTTCAAAAGATAAAATTAAAGTAACTATTCTACTAAATGCACAAAACTTGAATATAAAATGCATGAAAATTTCATTTCTGCACAGTTAATAGTAAAATCACAATCTTAAATATATGAAGGAAATAAAACTACAACAGCACATCCCAAAATCGATTTTTGTTGATTATAAAAACAATACTTGTGCACAAGGGACGTTTTTTCACTAAAACTAACGTAAAGTTAGTATAGTCATGTAGGTCTAATCATTTTTTTACCAAAACCAATTTTAATGGAAATATGACCGGTATGCCATCATAGGCGCTATGTCATCATAGGCGCCTTTCCCCTATTTACTATTTGCTTTTAAAACAAAAATCTATCTGATTTGTAATAATATCTACAACTGCGTTAAATACACCAGTTTTAAATAATTGTTCACTTGTTTCAAAACGGTAATCTATACAACGGTCATCTAATAGTTTTTGTTATTGTTTTCATTCGTGTTTGTTTAAAAGTTGGGACTATATTCCACTTTATATCAAGAGATTTTACTTTTGCAAGAACATTATCAAAATTACTACGCAGTAATTTAATTCATTTTATTCCGAATTCAAATAAAGAACTAACTTTATTCAAACCCATATTTATGGGTTGCAATAGTTTTGAAACGATATTTAATGGTACTAATACTTCGATAATTAAAAAAATGCAAAAACGGCTATACAAGATAATAAACAAGATAAAGAATTTAACAATACACTTGCTATTTTATTAGGGATTTATTTTTATTACAAAAAAAAGATTTTTAAGAATATTTTCATCAAATTGTTTTCTATTACCAGCATCAGTAAAGTTCGGTAAACCAAAAACAATAACAATTTTATCTCTTTTACCACATCTTTACTTTTATCTATAATACCATATGTAGGTTACATATCTTCTCACGATTCATTTGTAACAAATAACACACTTGTAACTAATTCTATAAGCTGCTGTCAAAAAACATAGTTCACTTTTATTTCTATATCAATATATTGATTATTTTAAAAAGATGTATCCATCTCAGTGGGTATGTGTCGTCTGGGAGACGTCCGTCGGATGTCCGTCAAAAAAGTCTAACAGGTATCCTCCGGACGACGCGTGCCCTTTTAGATTTAACCTTTTAAAATATTAAACTAGGTTAGTTATCTTTGGATGATCAAAAATTAGGTTTAAAGAAGAATTTCCCATTAACATGAAGCTCTTGTTTTATTTTTAATTTGTTTTTGGTAACTAAAAATAAACATTTTTACTGTTTTTTTGTTTAAGATTTTTACAGTTAACGGACGAATTTAAATGGTTGTAATCATATTTGTCTTAAACGTCCTTTGGACATTTTTATTAGCTTTAAACCAAATAAAAACGTCCAAAAAACGTTTAAAAAATGCATTGTGTCCACTGGGTTACGTTAAACGTTGTTAACTTATATTTTTACGTTTATAAACGTAAAAATATAAATAAACAACGTTTAACGTAATTATAAATTTATGGATTTGAAGATTAGGGTTTCAAAGATTTTAAAACTAAATTTAGTTTTAAAATCCTTACTTATAACTCGTTGACGTCTAAACAAAAATCAATCGATAAAAATAATCAATTTGTTTTTAAAATTGACGTTAATAACAGTGACGGATCCAGGGGGGAGGATGCATACCCCCAGTATGCATTCCCTCCCCCCCGATCTCCCACAAGAATCTGAAAGTCCTAAAAAACCTCAACAAATGAGGACCTTTTTTTTTCCTTTCTAGTAGACGCAAAAGTGATACAATACAAAATACAAAAAAATTTCAACATCTCCCCCCACCCCACCCCACCCCCACCCCATCACTAAATACTCCTGGATTCGTCACTGGTTAATAATACATGTTTTATAAATAAGAATAAAATAAAAAATCGATAGTTTTCGATATTGAGAACGACTCAATTTATTGATGATGAAATAATAAAAATAATAAGTTAAAAAATAATTATTATTTTAAAAAAAATAACAATATTCAATATTCTCAACATGTTTTAAAGTTACATACTTTAATTTAAATAGGTTTATTTACGGTTTAGTAAGGGTGTTTACAATATAGCATATGCAGGGCAAGGAGGTCAATTTTGTACTTTTTTCTAAATTTCACTTGTTGCATCCTCAGATAGTTAGAAAATCGTGTCAAAAATTTAGAACCATCATCCTTTTTTTTTACTTAATTTAAACTTTTCGGAAACGATAAGAAAAATTCAGTTGAAACATCAATTTAAGTAAAATTTTATGTAAAAATTAAGAAAAGAGTGGTTTTATAACTTTCCAGTTTTTTTTACGAGAAATAGATTTTTTTTTGAGCTTCCCTCGTTTAAAATAGGAATGTTATAACACATTACAACAAGCAAATCACTAACAAAAATTTTCAATTATCGCTAAAGTTACATTTAGAAACCGCATAACATACATAACACAACACGTCGATATTTTTCATTAAAATAAAAAAACTGCGCTTTCACTTGTTAATTCAATTTTAGTTTGCGTCTAATTTACTACTTTTTTTTAATTATAAAACATTTTAATATGCTAAATATACTATGTATTATTTGCTATATAATACATTAGGAGGTAGGAGGTGGTAGGAGAAGAAGGGAAGCAGAATTTGATCCCCAACAGTTAAACGTAAAACCTTGAAGATAAAGAAAGTTGAAGATAAAAAAATCTTGGAGTATATGATCAAAGTTAAATTGATAGTTCAATTAAAGCCATTACTCTTTTCTCATTTTTCATTCAAATTTAACATTATGAAAATGAAGCACACAGCACACTCACTTTTTACCTAAATTTAACACAAAAATACTTAGTTATCAAAAAACTTTCAGCTCCATGGGTGTAAAGGTCCTCAAGCCCAGATCTAGGGTCGTCACGAGTGGGGACGTAGGGGGGTGTCTAGCCGCCCTATGCATTTTAATAGTCGGCAAAATGGACACTGGAGTCGGCAAAATTGGATATTTAGTTGGCAGTCGGCAAATGTTGGCCAACAAGAGAACCTATTTTTTTTTTTTTTTTGTCAAATAAGTTAATCGGAAAATTAATTTTTGACTTTATTCGGCAAAAAACAGATACGTCACCCCCCTCCTCATAAAAATCTTTTCGAGACGGTCCTGCCCAGATCTGCCTTAGATTCCTCCTAGATACAATCCAAAAATAGTGCCAATTTTTACCGAACAAAATAATAAATTTTTACAACATTTTTTCTTGATTTGGGTAAAATAAAACTTATTATAACAAGTGTGTACTTTTTAATTACTATTATTATAATTTGTTATAAAAATATGCATTATAAAATATGAGATGTGGAGAAAGTTAAAATAATAAATATTTATGCATCGTAATCTTTTTTAGAATTAAACTTTCTTCTTATCATTCGACTTTTTTGTTTTCCTAATGCAAAGCCATTTCATACTAAGCCATGTCTATTCTGTAAAGAATAAGCTTTTATTGAAACTTCATATATGAGCATTACAGAACGCTTAACAGACCGACTGTATAATGGAAAGCTCAAGTCAAGCAAGCTAGGATCTGGTTTGCATTCAATCATATTATGAAGCTTCTGACAAGATAAGCTATTAGTAGCAGAGGGCTCATTTTGTTAACTCGAGGGCTCGTTTTGCCACCATATATTTTATCAACTGGGGTAGCTGGAGAATCGCCTCAACATTTTAATATCAGCCTAACTGCTCTAGTTCGTTTATCTTCCAAATCATGTACAAAGAGGGATAAAAGAAAGGTTTCTGGGAGAAGACAAGAAGCATTTCTTAAAACAACAGGTTGTATAATGTCTTGCATAGGTTGGTTATAAGTTTTTATTCTTTTCAATGTTGTGTGTAAAATTCTTGGGCCTTCAGTAAAGTAAACTTAGATGATGAATCTTTTGAATAGATTTTTTTTGTTTTGCTTAGGCTATCAGATGATATACTGCGATGAACTAAACTACCTTTATTGTCTTTACTATCGCAACCAATACAAGTTAAATTTTGGACTGCAATATCATGTTCAGCAACAGACTTCAGGCAAACCTTTTTTTTACCTTTATTAATTTTACTTTTATCCAAAATATCAGTTTTGTCAGTTTTAGTAATGATGCTAAGATCTTTTAACAGTCCATTTCCAAGCGCTGCTGCAGTTTCACTTGATATCTCATATCTAAAAATAAAAAAAAAATTTTGTAAAAATAAAAATTAATTAAATTAAATCTGGCCAAAATCTAAATTCTAAAACACCAATTTGGTCTTTTGACAATTTTTAACACTTTTTATTCGAAAAACTCCTAACTAACATGGGAGATATTAAGAACGCAACTAAACTGAATCTAAAATCTACTGCTAAAAATCTTTAAAACTAAAAATCTTTAAAACAACTATTTAATATACAAATATTAACAAAAAAAATAAATATATATATTGACAAAAATTGACTACAAAAATTTACTAACCGAACACACTCAAATGAAAAGTTTTCCAATTTTCTTAAATTACATGGAATATTAATTGATTTAATATTTTCTAAATCTGATGATAATTCTTAAAAATATTAAAGCATATATATATATATATATATATATATATATATATATATATATATATATATATATATATATATATATATATATATATATATATATATATATATATATATATATATATATATGTTTTTTATTTCAATTTTTATTAAAACTTATATCTTTTAAATAATAAGTTACTTAAAAAAAAAAAAATGCTTATTAGAAAAACTTTTAATTAAAAAACTTTAAAGAAACTATGTAGTATGTAGAGAAACTTTAGAAAAAAATAAATTCTCCTTGTTCTCTTGGGGTTTTTTTTTATTGCAGATTAAATTTTTGCATTTTACTCTATCATCATAACAGGGAACTTCATCGAAACTACATCTGCAGACAGGTTTCTCATAAATGTTTTATAATACACTATAAAAGGTTCTTTTTTGCACTTTTTTCCATTAATAAGTTTTCTTTGACTAGTTTTAAATAAACTGACCCTTTTTTATCAAGAGCAATTTTGGGTTTACATTTAACCAATTATTTACAAGTTCTTTTTGAGTTTTATCAATAATGTCAAATTTGTTTTTAAATTCCAATTGCACGAAATAAAAGTATCAATAAATGTCTCCATATGTTGGTAAAACACTAGCAGGAAAATCACTTTTTGAACCTCCGTTGAGTTTTTTAGTAGTTTGTCGTGTTTTTGGAGCCATTTTATAACAAGTTTTAAGGCGCATTTTAGACTTAAAATACATTGTTTAAAATGTATATTATCAATATAAATTTGTTTTACAGTCCGCGGATGTCCGCCTGGTCGATAATAATGATTTTTACAAGTTAACTAATGTATACGATTTTATGTGGCGAAAACGTTAAATGTATTTCATTCTAAATGGTTATGTAATAATTGGGTTTCAGTGAGACTAGATAAATGTTATAAACTTGTGTTAATATTAATGCATCTTAAAATATCTATTTATAAGTAATTTGTAACTATGTTACAAATTGCTTATAAATTATAAGTTATTTGTAACTATGGAAAATGAACCGTAGCCAGGTATTTCAGGTATCACGATCAACTAAATAAAAAAATCCTTAGTACCACGACATTCGTAGTATAATAATACTGTATGTGGTAGTATGGGAGTATTTCAATAAAGTTGTTACTTTAGTCCAGTTTATCTTTATTACGGTTAATATGTGTCTGCTAAGCAATTTATGCAACCCAAAAATAAAACTAATGTCACCATTGAAACCGCAATCCTCAAATAAACAGTGCAAAAATAATCCTTAAATCTTTTTTATATAAGGAGTTATTAGTTTTGTCCAGTAAAAGTGAATTCTGGCCCACTGTACGCTCACTTATTTACAATGTATTTTAAACAAATTTTTACAGTTTTTGTAAAAATTTATATTTTCTTCTGAATTGCGTATGCTGTAAAAAATTTGTACTTGTAAACCCTAATGCAAAAAAATTGATTCAACTTTGTTAAAAAATTCTAATTAGTTCTTTATTAATCTAAAAAACTCTAACAATTTGCGGGGACAGGTAAGTCGAATTCAAAAATCGACCTTTCTTAATGCAGGGTGTATATTTTGGTGGGTGATGTATACAAATACTAATTGTATATATAGGGTACATACAAAATAAAACTTTACGCTCAATCACTATGTTCAAGTTTTATAAACATATTATAGTTTGAAAAAGTCTAAATTTTAATGTTCAATCCTGGAAAGCTGGACAAAAGATACATAAATTAAAACAATATAAAACACAAAATACCTACAATAATCAAAATTTTAAATAGTTAACATATCTAGTTACACAAAGTCATATATATTATGTACATGGTATTACTATTTTTGGTGAATTTATGTACAATCAAACATTTAGATCATTCTTAAGTATATGACTAATTTGATTAATTTTTCTCAATATAATTTAATAAGTTTTGATGTTGTAAATTTTTTCTTTGTTTTTCTTATGTTTTTGTGACTCAGAGGTTTGAAAAACCTTGTTTTGATGTTCATTTGCTATATCTTTTGCAACTCGTTTAACAAAAAAATTTGTTTATGAGTTTGCTTAAAAATTTAAATTTACGTTCAACCACTCATTTTAAAAAATGACTTCGCAATGTTTTGAATGAATAATAATAACATCACTGACATTTTATAGTCTGAAGATGATAATATCTCACGAAGGATTTTTCCTTAATTGATTTCAATGCACAAGATTTAATTTGTGCGCGCTCTTATCAGTTCCTAATCTAAATTAGAATCTTTATGTTTTAGTCATATAAAACTTTGTAGAAATTCCTCTCAGTGGTATTTGTTTTAATACGGATCATCTGGCTTTAAAAAGGACTAACCTTACAGAAAGAGTAAAACTTTAAAATTTATTTAAACAAAATAAAAAGCTAAGCTGATTGTTTTGTAGTTAACTCATACTGATTAAATACTAAATATTAAAAATTATTATCAAAAGTATTTAAATTAATAAACCTTTAGAAATTATTATCAAAAATATTTAATTTAATGAACCTTTTAATAGTATATGATTATGCTTTCCACATCGTCTAACGTTCTTTTCCGGCAATCTAATTGAAAGCAGATGATTTTTCCAAATCTATGAAAACCCAACTCAAAATACTTTGAAGAACTTTTTTTTAATAATACTATGAATACTATCAAGGTTTACCCAATATTTAAAAGGGTTTAGAAACCCCTGAATTTAATTTTATTACATATTTTTGATATCCAATGCTATTATATTTTAAAGATCACAATAAGGGCTTCAAAAAAATACAAGTTGAAATATCTGGAAGGTCAGGTTATCCACAAATTTAACAAACAAATAAAAAATAATAAAACCCTGAGCAAATAGCACTTGTATACAAAAAACTATATAAAAAAGAGGTCAAAGTGAAACGAAAATATATAGCTGATCAAATGCTTGTCAATACTTTTAATCGCGGAGGAGGATAAAAATTAGGTTTAAACAAATTTTAATTGTAGTAAAAATAAAACACTTTGTTTATAAGCAGTACATTTACTAAAAGCATAAACCTTTCAACTAAAAAAACACTCTTCGATTTATCATTATCATCTATTTATGATTATATTGCGTAAAATGCGGGAATATTTTTTGATTTTAAATGGTTTGTAGTTAAGCGTGTTTTTAATTGATACTTATTGTTAACATGTTTGAAGGACTTAGATGTAATTATTAGTATGTTTATGTGGGTTTTATCAGCAATTTTTGAGGTTTGATAATTAACATAAAATTTCACCAGTAAGGTTCTCATTGAGTTGAGAAAAACATTCTAACTTTAGGGTTGTGTTTAGGCGAGAAAGCTGTAAACTAACTGGGTATGGAATCAACTCTGAAATTACTTAATATGTTCAAAACATTTGATGGAGCCTCAGATGATGAAGCTGCTGTGTGAACGAAAGCGATGGCTGAAATGCAGAAGTAAAAAAACTACCTTTTCCAACTCTTGTACGAAAAACTGCTTATTCCGTTTATGACGTTTTAACCGTCAAAGATAAAAGTGATGCAAATGAGGTCGGGCGGGTGTTTTTGTGCATGCGCATTAACGTTCTCTGTGGATGTTTACAGTGCATATGAGATTTTCACGAAACGAAAACTATATGACGGAGAGAATTATTTTAATTTTTAAATTGGCTTGTCTTGCTAAATTGTCTGCCTGTGCGCTCTGCGTTTCTCACGGGATTGCCCAAGCTGTAATAGACCTGATTGATATCATGTTACCCAAAGTAAGATCTGCTTAAAGTAGCGTGAAAATAATGACAGTAATGCTATGGTACAAAAATTCATTTAGCGTGTTGCAACTGCAAAGGGTTACACCACATTTCGAAAAATCGCTTATTTACAGTTTAAATTTAAATGTGCTGACAAAGGACATGTGGCTTCGAGATGCTTTAAAATACAAGGAAACGAGTTCAAGAACGTGGGATATGCATGATCTTGCTTTTGGACAACAGTAGAATCAGTTGCTGCTATCATTAACTTTAATTGGTTAATTAATTGTTGCTATCATTAACTTTAAAATAAATAATAGATAATAATCTATTATTTATTTTAAAGTTAATGATAACAACAACAATGGTGGACACGGTATGTTTAAAAACCTGTGATTTTAAATCACAGATTTTTTGTTCAAAAATCAAAATCAAAATTTAAATTTCCATGTTGATTTATCTATGTATTGGATCCGCCATTGTGACTGTCGATGTTGATGGTATCGAAGTACGCGACAAAGTTATTCTGGTGAAAATTCCGACCGTTTGAAGTTGGTATAATGCTGGATTGATTTTTACTAAGTAATTGGGGGGAGTTTTTATTCCTTCATCGGTAATTGCGAAGTTTAAGTCAAGCTGTTGCGGAACAGAAGTTTCAAACAAAGACTAATACTGCTGTGGATTCGTAATACTACTGTGGATCCAATACGGTTGTGAAAAAAAGGTCTAGACATGACAGAGCTGATCACAGTGATGTAAGGAATAAATAAGGTTTTGATATGAAAATGTAACAATTTTTACAGATCCTGTAAAAATTGACTGAGGATGACAGAAAAATAAAGATAAAGACACAATTAAAGAAGAGAGTAAATATAAATAAATCAAATGTTTGAAGTCAAAGTAAAAACTTACTTGTCATTAACAAATTTATATATATATATATATATATATATATATATATATATATATATATATATATATATATATATATATGTATATACATATATATATATATATGTATATACATATATATATATATATATATATGTATATACATATATATATATATATGTATATACATATATATATATATATGTATATACATATATATATATATATATATATATGTATATACATATATATATATATATGTATATACATATATATATATATATATATATGTATATACATATATATATATATATGTATATACATATATATATATATATATATATATATATATATATATATATATATATATATATATATATATATATATATAAATTTGTTAATGACAAGTAAGTTTTTACTTTGACTTCAAACATTTGATTTATTTATATTTACTCTCTTCTTTAATTGTGTCTTTATCTTTATTTTTCTGTCATCCTCAGTCAATTTTTACAGGATCTGTAAAAATTGTTACATTTTCATATCAAAACCTTATTTATTCCTTACATCACTGTGATCAGCTCTGTCATGTCTAGACCTTTTTTTCACAACCGTATTGGATCCACAGTAGTATTACGAATCCACAGCAGTATTAGTCTTTGTTTGAAACTTCTGTTCCGCAACAGCTTGACTTAAACTTCGCAATTACCGATGAAGGAATAAAAACTCCCCCCAATTACTTAGTAAAAATCAATCCAGCATTATACCAACTTCAAACGGTCGGAATTTTCACCAGAATAACTTTGTCGCGTACTTCGATACCATCAACATCGACAGTCACAATGGCGGATCCAATACATAGATAAATCAACATGGAAATTTAAATTTTGATTTTGATTTTTGAACAAAAAATCTGTGATTTAAAATCACAGGTTTTTAAACATACCGTGTCCACCATTGTTGTTGTTATCATTAACTTTAAAATAAATAATAGATTATTATCTATTATTTATTTTAAAGTTAATGATAGCAACAATTAATTAACCAATTAAAGTTAATGATAGCAGCAACTGATTCTACTGTTGTCCAAAAGCAAGATCATGCATATCCCACGTTCTTGAACTCGTTTCCTTGTATTTTAAAGCATCTCGAAGCCACATGTCCTTTGTCAGCACATTTAAATTTAAACTGTAAATAAGCGATTTTTCGAAATGTGGTGTAACCCTTTGCAGTTGCAACACGCTAAATGAATTTTTGTACCATAGCATTACTGTCATTATTTTCACGCTACTTTAAGCAGATCTTACTTTGGGTAACATGATATCAATCAGGTCTATTACAGCTTGGGCAATCCCGTGAGAAACGCAGAGCGCACAGGCAGACAATTTAGCAAGACAAGCCAATTTAAAAATTAAAATAATTCTCTCCGTCATATAGTTTTCGTTTCGTGAAAATCTCATATGCACTGTAAACATCCACAGAGAACGTTAATGCGCATGCACAAAAACACCCGCCCGACCTCATTTGCATCACTTTTATCTTTGACGGTTAAAACGTCATAAACGGAATAAGCAGTTTTTCGTACAAGAGTTGGAAAAGGTAGTTTTTTTACTTCTGCATTTCAGCCATCGCTTTCGTTCACACAGCAGCTTCATCATCTGAGGCTCCATCAAATGTTTTGAACATATTAAGTAATTTCAGAGTTGATTCCATACCCAGTTAGTTTACAGCTTTCTCGCCTAAACACAACCCTAAAGTTAGAATGTTTTTCTCAACTCAATGAGAACCTTACTGGTGAAATTTTATGTTAATTATCAAACCTCAAAAATTGCTGATAAAACCCACATAAACATACTAATAATTACATCTAAGTCCTTCAAACATGTTAACAATAAGTATCAATTAAAAACACGCTTAACTACAAACCATTTAAAATCAAAAAATATTCCCGCATTTTACGCAATATAATCATAAATAGATGATAATGATAAATCGAAGAGTGTTTTTTTAGTTGAAAGGTTTATGCTTTTAGTAAATGTACTGCTTATAAACAAAGTGTTTTATTTTTACTACAATTAAAATTTGTTTAAACCTAATTTTTATCCTCCTCCGCGATTAAAAGTATTGACAAGCATTTGATCAGCTATATATTTTCGTTTCACTTTGACCTCTTTTTTATATAGTTTTTTGTATACAAGTGCTATTTGCTCAGGGTTTTATTATTTTTTATTTGTTTGTTAAATTTGTGGATAACCTGACCTTCCAGATATTTCAACTTGTATTTTTTTGAAGCCCTTATTGTGATCTTTAAAATATAATAGCATTGGATATCAAAAATATGTAATAAAATTAAATTCAGGGGTTTCTAAACCCTTTTAAATATTGGGTAAACCTTGATAGTATTCATAGTATTATTAAAAAAAAGTTCTTCAAAGTATTTTGAGTTGGGTTTTCATAGATTTGGAAAAATCATCTGCTTTCAATTAGATTGCCGGAAAAGAACGTTAGACGATGTGGAAAGCATAATCATATACTATTAAAAGGTTCATTAAATTAAATATTTTTGATAATAATTTCTAAAGGTTTATTAATTTAAATACTTTTGATAATAATTTTTAATATTTAGTATTTAATCAGTATGAGTTAACTACAAAACAATCAGCTTAGCTTTTTATTTTGTTTAAATAAATTTTAAAGTTTTACTCTTTCTGTAAGGTTAGTCCTTTTTAAAGCCAGATGATCCGTATTAAAACAAATACCACTGAGAGGAATTTCTACAAAGTTTTATATGACTAAAACATAAAGATTCTAATTTAGATTAGGAACTGATAAGAGCGCGCACAAATTAAATCTTGTGCATTGAAATCAATTAAGGAAAAATCCTTCGTGAGATATTATCATCTTCAGACTATAAAATGTCAGTGATGTTATTATTATTCATTCAAAACATTGCGAAGTCATTTTTTAAAATGAGTGGTTGAACGTAAATTTATATATATATATATATATATATATATATATATATATATATATATATATATATATATATATATATATATATATATATATATATATATATATATATATATATATATATATATGTAAATTATGTTAGTGTATTTTACAAATAGAGTGCTCAATGTTCTTAAAGAACAGAGAAATAATAAATTAGTAAAAAACACTTATCTAACTTTTATCTTCTACTTTAAGTTTCACCATTGCTGGATCATCAGGAAGAGTTCAATCTACTTTAAGTTTCACCATTGCTGAAGAGTTCATTCTACTTTAAGTTTCACCATTGCTGGATCATCAGGAACTCTTCCTGATGATCCGGCGATGGTGAAACTTAAAGTAGAAGATAAAAGTTAGATAAGTGTTTTTTACTAATTTACATATATATATATATATATATATATATATATATATATATATATATATATATATATATATATATATATATATATATATATATATATATATATATATATATATATATATAGGTTCATAATAGTTTTAGATATAAAAATTTGTAGTGTTTTTAGTATTAAGAGAAAACTTTATTGAATGCGTATTACATTAGTATTATTTCTGAACTGTTTCCCAGCAGGCGCACAACATTGTATTAACGTTGTATTAACGTATAATACAGCAAATATTTAATGTAACACGCATTTTTCTCTTTTCACGCAAGGTTTTTTTTTTTTTTTTCTCTTTTCACGCAAGGTTTCTCTTGATACTAAAAAAGATTGGGGTTCGTGTGACAGTTTTGTCTTAGATAAATCGCTGAAGGTTTGATTCCGAAAAAAAACTAGATTTTTTAAACATTTTTTTTAATTCTAAAACTATTATGAACATACCGTTGTATTAATGTTATAACGTTAATACAACGATGTGTGCCTGCTGGGTAAGAATCAAAGTTATTTAATACATCTCTTATAGGTTTAGACAAATTTTGTTTGCAAGCACATAACTTTTTACTTTAATTGCATTGCGTAATTCAATAAAAGAAGTTATGAAGTTTTTGTTATATGTTTATGTTGAAACTCTCATATGCATGATATAAAATAAATATATTGATTTCGGTCTTATAAAACTATTAAAACTGTTTACTATCTCATTGATAGATCTTTTCTAATTTTTAAAATGTTACAAAGTCGTTTTAAAAGAAATAAAATCGAGAATTATTTTGGTATGCGTATTTATTACGGAACAGATAGTAAACAAAGTTATTTTTTCAGAGTCACAGTTTGACATAATCCAATTATCTCTCTATTTTTAATAAATACTAAGTGATGCTTTAGTTAACAAAAAAATTAATTACTATAAATCGTTCCAGATAATCAGTAAAACTTATAATAATGATTATAAAAACATCTTAATGATTTTTTAATGTTCAATTACTCTTATGCATTACTAATTAGTATTTTATTGTAGTAAATAAAAAATACTTCCGAAACAAACTGTATGATTTGAATGAAATTGCAAATATAAATTCATAACTAATTTAAAGATACTGAATAGTATCTATTTTAATTATATGTATATAGATAAATAATTTAAAAAAAAAATGCGTTTTTACAATCTTTTTTTTTTTTTGTAGGTGATATATAATTTATTATGAGATTTCAAATTTCTTCAAACTATATTTCTGTGCCCAAAAGACCATATAAAGTATAAAACCCATTTGCATATATTAAATTTAGTAATGGTACAAGATCTATAGGGAAATACGGGGCAAGATGGCAAACGTTCTGAAAACCCGGAGTTGTTGCAAAACTATCAGTTATGAAGCAATAACACTTTGTCAGTATGTTTGTTTTATCATAATGATTCATTGGCTATATGTGTTTTCAGTTTACAAGTAGAAAAATTTGTAATAAAAATTAAAATGTCAAGTGCATAAATTTTTTATCTGGTCGCGTAACATGGGCAAGATGACTTATATGTGCTTTCTGTATCCAACTTTATAAAATTTAAAAAATACTAAGTACTCTAACAAAAGTAACATAAAATAAACACGAGTCGCAAAAAAATATCCCTAAAAAATTTCCACTCAAAGGACACCATTAATTAACGATAACCGAAACTGCCGTATTTTTTTTTATGCGCAAAAAAGAAACTTTACGTGTAAAATAACATTAACATTATATAGAAAAACAAATTAGTATTTTAATGTACAAGATATTACAGTTGCTACCCATTTTTAAACTTTTTTTGTTTTGTTATATGAAAAGCCATCTTGCTTCGTTTTCCCCAATACACATAATATCATAACCTTTCAAATGTAACATTTTTTGTTACATAGCTTTAAACCACTTATATGTAATGTTTTTAATCCAGTAATACAGAATTAAAAAAAGTATTGTTAACTATCGGAGTCTTTATAAAGAATATACCTTGATATAATATATTTAAATAGTAACTCTTTTACAATTGTTTTCTGTTTTCATTTTTGTGTTGTCTAGTAAAATGCGACATTTAAATAAACACTCTAAAATGATGTCAGACTCAACTTTTGCAGTGGTTTATTAAATACATAAACTATTTTTTTTTAATTTTTAATTTGAGAAAGTGTTCTTTAAATTGCTGAGTCAAGCTATAAATTGTTACACATAAAAAACTGTTTAAATTTAAATGTTTTAAAATGGGTGGAATTAACATAACATATTTTTTAAACGTTTTTAAAACTTCTACAAATGTTTTTTCTATGGCCTAGAGGACACGCTTAAACATCGTCTTCAAGAAAATCAAAAAATACAAGCACCATTTATGGTTATGGTACTAGTTAGGGTGAGTTTCCACTTGAACATTATTCTAGGGGAACGGGGGAGTAAACGGGAAAAAATTACACGAGCATGCATTTATTTTCATAAATTTTCTTAGAAATTAAAATAATCACATGAGCATTATTTTAATATTTATGAAAATAAACGTACTATAATTTCGGCTTGTTCTCTTTTATTTGTCAAAACATATTTTCTATTGTCATTTTTTTACAGCAAAATGACGTTTATTATATTTGTTTAAGTAAACATTTGCGTAAATGATTATGAATAACAATGGCAAATACTACGCATAGTTATGACAAAGTGTATTTTTTGCCGTATCCTATTATGGAATTTATATTGAAGAGCTTAAAAAATTTTTTTTTTTTTTTCAAAAGGACGTTCACGTGAGTCAACAAAAGTTGACGACAATTGCATGTGTTTACATTGTTTCTTGTAGACATTTAAACCAAATATGATCGTGTTATGTTTTTAAAAAGAAGAAACTAGTTGATCGAATAGCAAATGACTATCTTTCTTTAACTAAGATTTTTTAGGTATTTTTTAGGAGTTTTGTTGACATTGAAACAAATAAAGTAGTATTTTTTGATTGATTACAATTTTGTTAACGCCCGGTCATTTTCCTTAGTTAAAAAATTAATAATGCACTTTTAATAGTGTAAACGAAAGGTCAGAGTTGTTACAAAAAGGTCACAGTTGTTACTAAAATTCTTAAGGTAAAATCATCGACATTCACTAAAAGTACCTAATTGGTTTTAGATAACAAATTATAGTTTTAATTTATAGTTATAGTAATAACTAGTATAAATTATGGCTGAGAGACCATCAGGATATGGATTTACTGCTGAAATTAGCAACAAAATTCAAGGGAAATATGACGTAGCTATGGGTAATGTTTTATTGAATAATATATGAACGTTATAATTTACAAAGTTTTAAATTTAACACTATTCAATTGATATGATATGTAATGAAAAAGTATCAAAATAATTTTTAAGACATACAATTTTAGAACAAGAAGCACTTAAATGGATAGCTAAGCTTGTTCCTGAAGCAAAGATGCAAGGCGTAACAGGCTCAACACAAGTGCACGAAAAACTTAAAGACGGCATTATACTCTGCAAATTAATAGAAAAACTTCAACCGAATAGCATAAAAAACATTAACACCAATAAAATGGCTTTCAAACAAATGGAAAATATAAGTAATTTTTTGGCAGCTGCAGAGAAATTTGGCGTTAGTAGGACGGATAGCTTTCAAACTGTCGATTTATATGAAGCCACTAATATGGCTCAGGTAAGCAGTATCTGATTATTTTCGCAATAAAAAATATTTCTCTATTAAAATCGAATTCCTAATATTCAATTGATTCAAATGTGCATTAAAAAGATTTTCAAGTGACAATTCCTGAAAATCTGTAAAGTGTTTATAGAATTTTTGTTTTGATTTATTAAAAATAGATTTTTAAAAATAAGAATAAATTCTAAAAATAATAGTGTCGTATTTGAAAAATTGTTGATATGTACAACTTTCTTTATAGGTCATTGTTATGCTACACGCCCTTGGAAGAAAGGCGTCTTCAAAGGGTTTGAATGGTATCGGTCCTAAAGAAGCATCGGAAAACAAAAGACAATTTTCTGAAGAACAACTGCGTGCTGGAGATGGTCATATTGGATTGCAAATGGGAACAAACAAACATGCAAACCAATCAGGTTTAAACTTTGGTAAAACGCGTTCTATAATTGATTAGATGCAAACAGAATATATTTTAATTTTTTTAAATGTTCATAAAAAATAAACTAAATTTTAAAAGATAAAAAATATATAAATGCTAAAACTTATCTTATTTATCAATACCAAGTCTATAACAGCATTGAGTCAGTTATTAACTAACTTCCATTCCAGCATTGGGCTGAACAGATTGATCCAACACATATTTATTATGTCTATGCATGGTTACATGTCTTAATTAGGATACCTCAAGTACCAGTGTATGTTTTATTATTTTATGTAAATTCTCTTACCTTATGGTCAGAAAATTTACATTTCATTAAATTTTGTTACAAAATTAAATTACGAAAAAAGTTCAATCAGTTTGCATTGCCGATATATGAAGGGCTTATTGTGAAGCAATGACAAGCCACACTTTTTTCAAAAATGAGTTATTATCATTTTTATAAATAGTATACGAAATTTTTTTTATTTTTTTTATTTTTTTTTTGTCCAATATATAATATCCATTAGTATTTTTATGATGTATAAATTTGAAAGAATAATAGGTAAGCAGTCATTTTTTAGATTTAAATAAAACTTAAAAGTCATTTTGCTCAAATATTTGTTTTTGTGGCTTGTCATTGTTTCACAATAAGCCCTTCATATCTATTTAGGTGTTATTGAAAATATTTTATTCGTCAAAAGGGCATATATAAAATATATAAAAGTTAATTTCAAAGTGTGTGTTTGTTTATAGGTTTCGAAAAAATGAGATCATTAATAATGAATAAAAATAATGCATTTTTATTCATTATTAATGAATGCATAAACGTAGTAGTACTGACGCATCTCCTTAGGAGATACGTCATTACTATTTGTTCAACAAAACAAAAATTAAGAAGCTATTTTTAAAAAGATAATTTTTCCTTTTATAATAATAAATTACAAATACACTATTTTATTAAGAAATTTAATGTTCTACCTCATCTTAGAGGTTACTTAGTCTAAAATGGATCTTGTTTTACCGAAGTTTTGTCCGGATTGTGAAGCTCCTTTGTTCCACCCTGCCTGTAAACCAATTGTTCCTTCTCCAGCTCTAAGTTGGTCTTCGGTGAACTGTCTTTCATTTTTATCAGACTCTTTAGGACCTAAACCTTTTAAACCAAGTTTATTAGCTTTTCTTCCTAACGCGTAAATACCAAGCAAAACTTGTGCCATGTTTGTTCCCTCATACAAATTAACGGTTTGAAACAAATCGGTTCGCTGACAGCCAAGATTTTCACAAGCAGTAAGAAAAAAGTTGATGTTTTCCATCTGTTTAAAAGCAGCATTAGTGGAGTTGATTTTGGGAACGCTATTTGGTGCAAGCTGGTTAATTAACTTGCAAAGTATAACTCCGTCTTTAAGTTTGAGCTGAACCTCCTCTGGCCCTGACACGTTTTCTAAATCAGCATCGGGAACGTAATATGAAATCCATTCCAAAACTTCTCTCTCTAAAATGATTTTTCTTATTTATTGAAAAACCCATTTACATAAATATCAATTTAAAAAAGAAAATTTTAAAAATGAAAGAAATGAACAAACCACAGTCATAATCATATTTGCTGTTGATCTGCTCTTCAATCTCAGCGGTCATTCCATATCCCTTAGGTCGATCTGCCATTTTTGTTATTAAAATTGAAGACCTAAAAAATTTAATAATATTATTGCAATAAATAGATACACGCATAATAATAAAAAAAAATAAAAGATTTGAATTAAAAAAAGAATATCCTTGTTTGGAAACAAAACAAAAACACAATATAACTAAATAAAGCATACTTTATCTACTCAAGAATTTACTATATATATATATATTGATGATTTTTTTCAATATATTTTATATAATATACTATGAATTTTATTTTATGCTGAAATAAAACTAAAAGCACAAATTAATAAAATTCAATTTAAATTAATTTCGTATATACTTACTTAAAGTTTAGATCACTCTTTGCAAGCTCTACCGAAGTGATATGGGTTCGTCATATCGACGTTTTTTTATCTATATCCACCTAGTTTAACTGTTTTTTTAACAGCAAGAAAAGCAAAAAACATACTTATTATCCAATCAACACAGTCCTCTTAAACTTCCAGTCGTGAAAACACTTATAAAAATAACAAATTGTGCAAATAAAACTTAGCTAAAATTACAAATAAACCAGTTATTTAATACAACCTTTCGTTTATGTCCATTGTGCAATGTTTTTACACTTTCCATTTTTAAAAAAATAATAAAAATTACTAGTATAAGTACTTAAATATATATATATATATATATATATATATATATATATATATATATATATATATATATATATATATATGCACACACAAAAAAAAAAACATATTAACAATGAGTAGACTGGAGATTAGAAAACTATTTACAAAGCTATTTTTTTTAACTGTGTTAAAGTTATACGAGGTAATTCAATTTAATTTTGATTAAATCCTCCCAACAATGTGTGCAACAACACTGAAATTCTTCAAAAATAAAGCTCATTGTTAACTTTAAAAAGTTTTTGATTGGTTCAATTATGCTTGCTGCCCTCGAAATTTAAATGTTAATTTAAACTTTTTTTAATGAATTTGATAACTATCAGATTAGAAAATAGTTATACTAACATGATCTACACCTTTGACATGGTCTGCACCTCCATTATATTTGGACTCTAAACTCGAATGCAAAGTTACTGAAGTGCTTTCATAAAAAAAATATGTTGGTAGACTTAGGCCGAAACCAAAAAAAGTTCAAAGTGGTACAACTTATTATTTAAATTACAAACTTTTTCATTTTATAAAAATTTGCTCAAGAAAATTGGTGTTATCAAATCGATCTTTTATGGCGCAATCTGGTGAAAAATTTGAAATTGAAACATGAACGCATCAAACCAAATGTCTATAATGTATTGCGGAGATTCTTATGTTGAACTAGATTGTATTCTGTTATTTCTTTAAGTCTTATCTGTTAAGTATTATTTATTTAAGTCTTACCTGCATATAAAATAAAGTTTAACAACAATTTTAGCAAATTATTTCAAATAAAGTAAGTGAAAAATTTAAATTTTCAATTGGTGAAAAAACAAAACAATAGTTTATTGCATTCGCTGTTCGCATTTGATTCAAAACTTAAATAACTTAAATTTGCGTGACATATCATTTTATCAAAATTCACTGCGTGAATTTAAATTAAAGTTTAAATGACCAACTTTTAACTTTAAAAATAGAACTTATAATAATGATTGTTACATTTTATAATTTATAAATAAAACATTGGTTACCACTACTTGTAGGTTATGCAAATTTTTAAATGATTATAAAAATATTACTTTACTGATCGTTACTTATCATTTACACTCGTATTCTTTTTTTTTAATTTTTATTTATTTATAATCATTAATTGATTTTTATTTAATTATAATCTTTAATCCCAATAGTTTTTCTCCTACATCTTAAAAAGACCAGGAAATCTCTAACTCAATGAATTCCTCCCACTCAGTTAGTATATTTCAATGATGATCTTCAAGATTTTATCAGCAATAGCGATGCCGAAAAATATACCCAGCCTGTACAACTCAGAAAAAAGTTAAGCTTGGTTTTTGTTGTGCGTTTAAAACCGTCTAAAATATAAAGAATAACAGGTGCCATTGATGGTTTTTATTCCGTGAAATTTGCTATTACTATTTACCATAAACATCAGTTAAAATAATAATGATTTCACCGTTACGGAAACGTAGTATTATATTATAATAAACTTTCGAAAGGAATGTGAAACCACTGGTAAAAGCATGCGACGTTTAAAATTGACTTTAAACCTCACAAAACACAAAACGTCTTTAACTCTAATAAAACTGCCTGTAATATAGACATGTTTTTGGTTTACGCCTGAATCGTGAAAAACACGTGGCTATACAGGTTTTAATTCCAAAAAAGAAACTAGAAGTGCCGATTGGATTGAAATAATGAGTTCTCACTTGGATTGGAACCCATTGAACTAACTGCAGCATTTGAATCCATAGGGACTCTTTACGTTTACAAGATACTGAAAATGTAATCAACTTTGACAAGTTTCGCAAACTTAACCATAAAAAAAAGTTTTACACCAGTGTTAAGTGTTAGACAAAACTTGGTCCTAAAGTTTTTTATATACTTGTTTGATCGCAGGACTTTATAGTTATGAACATGAAGCTTAATAATAATGATGATAAATAGTAATGATGTTAAATATTAATAGATTTAGCGAAAGCGTTTCCCAAGACGTTGAAAAGACGTTGGTATGTTATAAATGAAACAGGAAAAACGTCCTTTTGCTAACGTTATGGCAACGATGTAAAAAATGACGTTGTTACAACGTTACATTTGAGATAAATGACGTCGGAAAGGCGTTAGAGCAACGTTAGATTTTATGTAAAAAGACATTATAAAGACGTTAGGCAAATGTTATATTTTTACTGAAATGACGTTGAGGCAATACCTTTTGTATTGTTGTTTAGGCGTTGGAAAAATGGCTGAAATAAACATATTCACTGCATAGAACAATAAAACACAATGTTACACTGCATAACATCGCGCTGTGAAGTTCTTTTTTCTTTTTATTTATTAAAGTCATACACGATAATTATATTAGTCCAGGGAAATAATTGAATACGGGATTATAAATGAGTAAAAAATATAAACCTTGCAATACTTCTATTACAAAATTTTAAAATTATATACAATAATTTAGAGTGAAACTAGTTTGATTTTTACTTTCTTTCCAAATTTCAACCATCTCAAACAAATCGCGTATTCTTTGTTTGACACTAAAATTTCAACCATCTCAAACAAATCGCGTATTCTTTGTTTGACACTAAAATTTCAGCTATCTCAAACAAATCGCGTATTCTTTGTTTGACACTAAAATTTCAACCATCTCAAATAAATCGCGTATTCTTTGTTTGACACTAAAATTTCAACCATCTCAAACAAATCGCGTATTCTTTGTTTGACACTAAAATTTCAACCATATCTCAAACAAATCGCGTATTCTTTGTTTGACACTAAAAGAGCAAAATATATGAAGAAACATAAAGTTACAAACAAATTATAAACATTTTCAAGAACGAAATAAAAAAACAACATTTGGAATGAACAAATAGAAACATCATAAATACCAAAAATTGGACGAACTTGCAATTTGATGCTCACCTGAGTTTTTTCTGCTTTCGAAAGATTATTGACTGCAAATTGTTAAGCAACATCATCTGAAATAGAAAAAAACAATTCCTCAATAAACTAAACCAAAATATTTTTTTTTGAATAAATAAAATTTATTTAAAACACACAATCATGACATAATGGAAAAAAAAAACATTTCTTGTTTTACCCTTAAAACAAATATCTTTCTGTTTGAGTTCAGATTTCTGAAAAAATTTTTTTTTACAGGGGTTACTTTGGCAAAGACAATATATTTTAATAACTTGAATTGCATGGTAAAATAAAGAAACTGAAATAGCACATTGTCAACAAGTGAAGAATGTAAAGTCATTTTAATTAATAGCTCCTCATAACACCAGTGAATACTTTGCTAGGCGTTTTTTTTCCAATCTGAACTACTTTTATTTCACTTTAACGCTTGACGATTTGAGCAAGTGGCGTCTTCTTACCAAAAATCAATGTTTAAATGAAAAAGCAGACACACTATGAATCCAAATAATAAAAATATGGCCAAAAGTCGTTTTTCAAAAGTATTCCAATATATTTATATTTTTTATAATTTAGAAAGTATATTTACCTAAATGCTGAAAAAAATTTTTGCAGAACTTTTAATACGCCCTTTATGAATTTTGGGAGTGATCTATCGCGCTTAAAAAATAAAATAAATATTCCCAGAATAATTAACAAATTTTTGTATTTTTTTTTTAAATAAGAGAATTTTTATATTGATATACAACATTTGTCAACTTTTTCTAAATTTCATTTTCTTATATTATTGTTAATATTGTTTTAATTAAAAAAGAAGTAATAACTCGATTATTTAGCTGTATGTGTGCGTGCGTGCGTGCGTGCGTGCGTGTGTGTACAAACCAGTATTTGCAACATTTAGTAATATAGTACAAACTATTATTTTAAAAATATTTATTGTTCATCAAGCAAAAGGTTTAAAACTTCAGAATCTAAATTAACAGGACCAATAGACTTAGTTATTTTGAAGATCAATGATGATACCATTGGATCACTACGTAACAGCAGATAATGATATTGGTTTTCCATTTTATTTTTTCTTGAAATTTTACATGTATGATTTAGTCTTGCATTTCGAATGTATTTATTTTGTAGTTCCTGTACCTCTTCTGAATACATACCTATTGGGAGTTCAAAGCAATCAGAAATTTGATAACCATGCTCTAATAGCTTGTGTACTGAAGATGGCAATATGTACCAGTTATACTTTTCAACTTATTATTTCAGAAGTAGCTAAACAATATTTTTTAAAGGCCCCCAAATCAAGGTGGTATCCACTGCACACAGCTTTCATTATATTTCTCAATCTAACAATTATTTTAACATCAACTCCTGTAATGTCTGCAAAAGTATCTGCATTGTCAAATGCTCTTCTGGCTGTGTTACCTGTGTTTGAGGAACCATAGCCATGCTTTGTCATATCGACAACAAGGCTACGCTCGCTTCTAAACCGCTTCGGAATTTCATATTTTTGCTCAATAACAGAAATGCTTATGTTCTTTTGATCTTGCCTGATATTTTTTAATTTTCATTTTATATCCTAGTGTAGCACACACTCAAAAAGTCTAACCCAACAATGTAAAGTAGATAGTCCCATAGTAAGAGATTTTTTATTTGAGTAAACATTCTGATTTTTACTAGATTGTTCATCTCACTCGGTTTTGCAAAACAAACATTGCACGATTGTGATGAATTCGAAAACATGATAGCATTTACGGACTTGCCATCCAACATAGCCAAGTCAACAATAATTTTAATTTTTATGGAACAGTGCTTTTTATTACTGAGAAGATCTAAAATATAGTCTTGCAAAAATCTGCTTTTGATTTTAGGATTGCTTTTAATGAGGGATAAACGCCAGCATTTTGCATTAAAGATGAGTTTCGAATAATCTGGTATTGTAAATCACTCAAATCAAATTGAATTTTAAGTGATAAAGCTTGATCTGCAGACATCATAGTTGGCTGATAATTATCAGATTGGTAAGTTTGGCCTGATAGATCTTTAGGAAATATTTTAATATTCTCTCCCAAATCGGATTTTCCTGGAGTCGATTTTGCACGTACAACAGCAGCTTCTGCTAATTCTTTAGTTGTATGAGTTTTAGCCAAACTAAAGTAAAAATAAATAACATCATTATTTGATAAACTATTTCCATTATGATAATGTAAAAAAATGATACTATGGAAAACTGCCTAAACCACACAGGTGTGGAACTGTGGACGTAAATTTTCAACAACAAAAAACTGTGTTTGATGACCTCTTTACATTATTATAATAGAAAATAGACTTCTAGAACAGGATTGAGTATTTTTATTGTGGCACCATCACTAGGAAGATTACTATCCAAGGTTTAAGAGCTCCTCTAACCTTTTATTTTTTATTAGAGTTTTTCTGCTCCACCACAACTAAGGTGTCTCAGCTGCCCTGTTATATATATACTTTTATTAAAACTTATGTTTTCAATCAGCGGCTAAAAACAAAAATTAAAATTCTAAACTAGAAACTACCTTGAAACTTTCCTCCTTTTTGTTCTTAATGAACACTCTATCCATTCTTTTTCTGGTCGTCCAGTTTTTAAAGTTGAATCAAGTTTAGTATTTTGATTCTGAAACAACTCACTCTTTAACCAGGGCATTTCTTGTTTATTTAATCTTTTAAAAATACGATTACGCTTTGCATATTTAACTCTAAATTTATAAATAAAGTTCTTTATTGGTTAGCAATTTATTTTTGCTTTAGTTTCTAAAACGGCTTGCGAATTCGCATGATTAATACCAACTTTTTGAATTATGTTTATAAGTTTTAATCTTTTCATATTTTATCAACAACAAAGAAAAAACACCTGTATAATCTTCTAGATACACTTTTTGCAATAAATATTTTATAAAAACAATGCTATAAACTTTCTTAACAGAAAATGACTCTATGTTGAGTTTAAATACAGTTAACATCTGTTTAAAGTAAAAAGATTGCATAAAGTTCACTTTCTGTTAAAAAAAAAATTTTTGGAAAAAAGTTTTGGCCACTTTTTCGCAATTTGGACTCATAGTGAGACATAACAAGATGTGGTCATTCAAAAATTTACAAAAAATGAATCAGGCTATGTACATTGTATATTGTGAATATTACCCCATAAAAATCCACAGCCTCAATAATCCAGCCATCCAAACCAATTCAACAGCATCAATTCATTGATGCTGTTAATTTGGTTTGTATCTTCAGTACAAAGGGACCAGCATACGAAAAAATTAACTGTGTAGTCTTTTATCTTTTAAACTCTAACAGTGATCTAGACTGTCTGACAAAATCAGATGGCTTTTACCGGATAAGTCATTTGACTTTTCAGAGATATAATTAATTTTAGCATACGACAATTGAAATATCTTTGGTCCCTATTTCAAGTGCAAATTAAATCAATCAGAAGACTTTTAAATATTTAATTTTCTTTATAACTCATCTTAACAAACTGTGTGTTTTCTTGTTGAATTATAAAGATTATGAAGTATCTAAAAGTAAGAAAAAATATATAAATAATAAAGCTTGATTAAAAACAATTCTTTCTTTTTATACAATTACTATTTTGCTCACGCTGGAGTATCAAATGTATTTTCTAAAAGCACTTGAAACTTGCCAAAAAACTATTTAAGAAACCCCTTTAACAGGTTAGGTTTTTGTTTGCCACAAAAAAAAGTAACAGCAAACAGAGATTTAGAAATAAGCAAAGTAAAAACTAAAGCTGTGTATTGCTAGATTTAATAAAGGGCAGACAATATACATTTACTATTGAATATTTGTCATTGTTAATACACACATCATGGAGCATATTTTTATACTAATTGCTAGATGTTAAAAGTAAGATAAATGTAGTCATAATATTTTTTCAGTATTCACATGATTCGGTGTTTTTAGTAGCATTTATTTCCTATACCCATGTTACAGCATTAAGACAAGCAAATCATTTAATGAAAAATGTGCAACTAAATGATTAACTGGCATTGAACAAGGTCAAGGATTAAATCATGGCAAATAATACGACAGTGGTGTAGTGGTAGAGTGCTCGCCTCATAAGCAAGGAGTTCCGAGTTCGATCCCAACCACATTCTTGGTAGTACCATGCTCAACTTGTTTCTCAGTGCAACGGCCTTGTTCGTCTTTTGGAGTTATAGAATTGAGAGAGGGTTGTAACCACAATTAAAGTAGTCTCCTCTACTATAGTGGCCTTTATGGGGCTCAGGAGGTGAATTGAAATTAAAAAAAAATTATCAGAGTGAAAAGGAATTACTTTTATTTTAAAGGAAGTTAATTTTAAGATAACATATAGGGTCATTCCATGTCAAATCAACCCAAAAAAAACTTTCGGCACCATGCCATTTCAGATTTTGATGATTTTCACAATACAAGCTCATATTAATGAAAGAATAACTTCACTCCAAACTTTCGTGTCTGACTCCTTATGGTTTCAGAGATATCGGTACTCAGTCCCAATCTCTTTTTTGATTATATTTTTCATCGCCGTTTTTTTTTAAAGCTAATAACATAACACAATTAGCTTTAACTTATGAAGTACTTGCTCAATAGTGTTGAAAATTTGTACCTAGCTATTTTTTAGAGAGAAGAACTCAAAAATAATAATGATAGAAAATGATGGCTAAAGCACTAAACAAACTAAAGCTTCTACTTGAAAATTTTTTTCTAATATTCTATATATAACAAATGCCATAAAACAAAAAACTGCAAGGGTAATCTTTTTTAAATCAGATTTATTTGCATTTAAAGTTTTATATTTTTAAACCCTAAAAATATTGAAATTCCAAAATAAACCATGGAAATAACTAAATTGTAATAAAAAAATTAAAATAAGGCAATAAGATCTAACAATCTTTAACAGCTTCATAAAAAATTAGTACTCTGGTTTAAATTTTACTCAGCTTTCTCTAATGCTTTGATGATCAACTTCACTGATTTTGTATTGTCTTCCTGCGACAATTGTTGGAATATTAATCATTAAAAATGAGATTGTCGATGGAACCCAGCACACACCATCTCTAGAAGGCTGGCAACATGACCTTGAAGGTAAAATGAATGCGTAAATCTAACATGAAAGTCTTTAATTTCAACATCAATATCCTCCACTAGTCCAATCTATGGGTTCTTATTATAAATCAAACATGCAAACATTTCAATGCTTATATTAGGCAAGCAATCTTTAATAATCTCATCAGTTTGAAAGACTGATGAGATTATTAAAGTTTCAACGCTTTTTTTGAAAATATTTGAAAAAATTTCGATTTAAGTTATTGTGTTTGACTCCTTAGATGCGTAGATAGGTAAAAAAAAAACACATTCCAGACGCTGTAAGTATGATTAGTTGTTGCTCAATGAAGGCGAGCAATTGAAGTTAGTCTTTTAACAGTCCCACCAAAACCATCATAGGGTGATTTACAATGACTTGTTGCAAAGAAAAACCATGTACATTTCATAGCAAAATCTTCCCCATGGTGACATATATTTATGAAGTGTTTGCAATTTTGT